>NC_138564.1:5960396-6348036 GCF_964273705.1 Natrix helvetica
ATTTTAAAGCCGAAGAGCCAGCGCTGTCTGAAGACGTCTCCGTGGTCATGTGGCCGGCATGACTCAACGCCGAAGACGCACGGAACGCTGTTCCCTTCCCACCAAAGGTGGTCCCTATTTTTCTACTTGCATTTTTTACCTGCTTTCGAACTGCTAGGTTGGCAGAAGCTGGGACAAGTCACAGGAGCTCACTCTGTTATGCGGTGCTGGAGATTCGAACCGCCAAATCGCTGACATTTCTGATGGACAAGCTCAGCATCTTAGCCATTGAGCCACAGCGTCCCATTAGGAATGCCTAGAGAGCTTCAATGACCGATGCAAATTGAGATAGGGTTAGGGTTAGGGTCCCAGATTCTGCTGGGTTTGAGAACACGATAGTCTGAAGTTATAACTAAGGACGAGGATAAAGGTTGCCCAAGTGATTGGGCTAATGGAAATGGTCATAACTTCCTCTCGAAGGGCACATTTCAATTCCCAATTAAAACCATCTTCTAGTGGAAACGGTTCCGACTCTAGGAACGTGGCGGCTCAGGGGCTAAGACGCTGAGCTTGTCGATCAGAAAGGTTGGCAGTTCAGCGGTTCGAATCCTTAGCGCCACATAATGGAATGAGCTCCCATTTCTGGTCCCAGCTTCTGCCCACCTCTGCTAGTTTGTGAACTGAAATACGTGGAGGTCGCAGACTGGGTCATTGAAGCTCTCTAGGCATCCTAAGAGGATGTGGGCCTCCAGGGGTTCCTAGCATTCTTCATTGTTGACCATCTTGTCTACTAGCGGTTGTTGTTCCAGCAACATCTGGATTCTCCAATCTTGGAGCAGACAGCACTAAGCTTTGTAAATTGAGTTCATTTTTTAAAATACTTTCGATCCTTGGGAGAATCCATATTGAATGGGGATTATTCCACAGTTCCACTTAATTTAATACGGGTTGGTAGCGTTCCCTAAGGAAAGACTACTCTTAGTATTCTCTGGAGGTCTACTTTTAACTGGAGAAGAATCCACATTGCTATCATTAAGTGATTCTGTTCTAGTGCCATGCATTTACTTTTCTCCTCCTCCTCCTCCTCCTCCTCCTCCTCCTCCTCCTCCTCCTCCTCCTCCTCCTCCTCCTCCTCCTCCTCCTCCTGATGTAGACACAAAAAACTGCTAGTTTGATCCAAACCAGATGCCTGTTATTACTCTGAATCACCCTCTTACTATCCTTCCTCCTCCTCCTCCTCTCCTCCACCTCCTCCTCCTCCTCCTCTCCTCCACCTCCTCCTCCTCCTCCTCCTCCTCCCTCCTTTTTCTTTTCCTTCTTCTTCTTCTCCTGAGCCCAAATTTTATTCCTAGTGGCACGGGTGTTTGAGGTGATTTCGGGTGCAGAGGTAGGGCATGCTGAAAAGCGATCGGCTGTACGTTCCTTCTTTTTTAAAAAAATAAATAAACACTTGAGACTCGTTCGTAACGGCTGTTCTTGTTGCTGGAGATATTCATGGCTGGGTTGAGGGCAAAGAGCTGGTGATAATATCCAAGAATAAACTGTCATTGGCGCTACTGAAAACGCTGCCTTGCCTTCATTCATTTTGGTATTGCCTCGATGCCTTGAAGGTTTGGGAGGTCTGTGGATCCTTGGTGCTCTCTGAGTTTGGTGGTTTTCTTGCAGACGTTTCATGACCCAACTAGGGAACATCATCAGTTCTAGAAAGGAGAGGAGGAGGAGGACTGTGGGATCCTTGGTTCTCTCTGCGGTGGTTTTCTTGCAGACATTTCATGACCCAACTAGGGAACATCATCAGTGATAGGAGGGAGAGGAGGAGGAGGAAGAAGAGGAGGAGGAGGTGGAGGAAGATGACTGTGGGGTCCTTGGTTCTCTCTGAGTTTGATGGTTTTCTTGCAGACATTTCTTGACCCAACTAGGGAACATCATCAGTTCTAGAAGGGAGAGGAGAAGGAGGACTGTGGGGTCCTTGGTTCTCTCTGCGGTGGTTTTCTTGCAGGCATATCATGACACAACTAGGGAACATCATCAGTGATAGGAGGGAGAGGAGGAGGAGGAAGAAGAGGAGGAGGAGGTGGAGGAAGATGACTGTGGGGTCCTTGGTTCTCTCTGAGTTTGATGGTTTTCTTGCAGACGTTTCTTGACCCAACTAGGGAACATCATCAGTGCTAGAAGGGAGAGGAGGAGGAGGAGGAGGAGGAGGAGGAGGAGGAGGAGGAGGAGGAGGAGGAGGAGGAGGAGGAACTGTGGAGTTTTTGACGTTTCATGACGAGGTAACATCTTCAGTGTTACCTAGTTGGGTCATGAAACGTGTGCAAGAAAACCAACAAGCTCAGAGAGCACCAAGGACCCCACATTCCTCCTCCTCCTCCTCTCCTCTCCTCCTCCTCCAGTCTAGAAATCCCACTCTCTTCCAGCACTGATGGAATTACCTAGTTGGGTCTTGAAACACCTGCAAGAAAACCCCCAAGCTCAGAGAGCACCAAGGACCCCTCCTCATTGCATCCCGGAACTACAAATATTCTCCTTTATTTGGGAGGTGAGTTTGCTGATAGGATTGAGCCAAACGTTGAGCGGATAAGTCAGATAAGTTTTTTTTCCCGGAGTCCATCCCTCCGTTGTAGTTTTGAAGGCCTTGTAATGGGGTCGGTTGAGTTGTAGTTTTGATCCAACCCAATCCTCCCCTCCACTTTGCTTCATAACCCTCTTGTTCCTTTCAACCGTGCCTTTTTTTCTCGGCAAGATTTTTGGAAGGTGTTTGCCATCGTTCCTGGGGCTTGAGAGAGAAGGATTGGGCCAAAGTCACCCAGCAAGCTTTGCGGTTAAGGCAAGGGCTAGAACTCACCATCTCCTGGCTTCTGGTCCAGCGCCTTTCATCGCAGCACCAATCGGGTGCCTTGTTTTGATGCCACCATGTTAGTCCTGAAGCCTTAGGACTAGAGAAAGAAAGAAAGAAAGAAAGAAAGAAAGAAAGAAAGAAAGAAAGAAAGAGAGAGAGAGAGGGAAGGAAGGAAGGAAGGAAGGAAGGAAGGAAGGAAGGAAGGAAGGAAGGAAGGAAGGAAGGAAGGAAGGAGGGAAGGAAGGAAGGAAGGAAGGAAGGCAGGCAAAGTAGCTGTTGGATGAAAAGCTCCTTTGAAAATGCTACCTTCTCATTAGCGCCTGTGGCTTTGGGATAATCTCAGTTCTCTTGGAGATTGCAAGAGGCTGCTGGAGAGCATTCGGGGAGCTTTTTCCTGCTCTCCTTGCCTTGCTTACGAAGCAGAGCCAGCTTAGTTTCCAGGTACAGTTTGGCTTTCCTCCCTTTTATTTTACCAAAATGTAAAGGTAGCTTTTGCAGCCCCCTAGGGGCCGTTAAAGCCACTTCGGTTGCATCGTATCAAAGCTCTGTGAATTAAAGTGGCAATTCAAGAAGAAGAGGAGCTATAAGTGGGTTTCCAGCTCTCAGACCTAATCAGGGAGGGAGGGAAGGAAGGAAGGAAGGAAGGAAAGAAAGAAAGACAGAAAGAAAGGAGGAGGGAGGGAGGGGAATGAGAAGGGAGGGAGGAAAAGAAAGAAAGAATGAGATGGGGAAGGAAGAAAGGGGAGGGGAATGAGAAGGGAGGAAGGAAGGAAAGAAAGAAGAAGAAAGAAAGAAAAGAAAGGAAGGAAGGAAGGAAGGAAGAAAGGAGGAGGGAGGGGAATGAGAAGGGAGGGAGGAAAGGAAAGAAGGAATGAGATGGGGAAGGAAGGAAGGAGATGAGGAAGGAAGGGAGGAGAGAGGGAGGGCGGGGAATGAGAAGGAAGGGAGAGAGTAAGAAAGGAAGGGGGAATGGGAAGGAAGGCAGAGAGGGAAGGAAGGAATGAGATGGGGAAGGAAGGAAGGAGGGAGGGAGGGGAATGAGAAGGAAGGGAGAGAGGGAAGGAGGGAGGGAGGAGATGAGTAAGGAAGAGAGGAGGGAGGGGAATGAGAAGAAAGAAAGGAAGGGAAAAGGGAGGGGAACGGGGAGGGAGGGAAGGAGGAAGGAAGGAAGGAAGGGAAGGAGGAGGAAAGGAAGGGAAGGGAGGGGAATGAGGAGGAAGGAAGGAAGGGCATGGGAAAAGTAGGGAGGGAGGGATTGAGGAAAATCTTTGGTTGCATTCTTTCAAATATGTCCTAATTTTTAAAGTATTTTGCTCCCTATAGTGGGCATGTTTGCCTGCGTGCTATGAAACTGCCTCTCCAAAACTGGAGCATTACAGAATCTCTCCACTATTTGGGAAATCTGACTTCTGCAGAATCGGCAAAGGTCATCAATAGATAAGCTCTTGTGGAATGGGATTGGCTGGATGGATGGCCAAAGTGTGCGAGATCAGTTTCCTTCTCTGTCCCGATCACTGCAGGATTAAGCGGCTCTCAACCCTACCAATAAAATCTTTTGGATGAATTTTTACTAAAAAAAAAAAAAAGCTTTGTTTTGGTGAAGCTAGCAGGAAGGGATCGTAATTGAGTGAGACATCCTGGAAAATTATAAAAAGCATCTTGTGATTTGACGGTGGGAAATGGCCGTATAAGGAGCGTGTTCTTTCTCCCAATAGAGGCACCTTGGAAATGTGATCTTGTAAGGCAAATTGGCAACCTCAGGCCCTTGAAACGGATGAACTGGAAAAAGGAAGGACCTCAGCATCCATAATCCCCCGTTGGCATACTGGGGGATCTTGATGGTGGGAATTCTGGGTGTTGCAGTCCATCCCTTTTAAAGTTCATTCATTTCAAGGGCCTCAGCTTGTCGATTAAGGTTGCCTCAAAGTTTAGGAAGTGCCAGTATAAAGAAAATATGGGATGTTTTTTGCAGTACTGGAGGCTAAAACCTATGATGAACGGTTGCAGGAACTGGGCATGGCTAGTCTAGTGAAGAGAAGGACCAGGGGAGACAGGATAGCAGTCTTCCAAAATTGAAGGGGCTGCAACAGAGAGGAAGGGGTCAGGCTATTTTCAAAAGCATCTGAAGGCCAGACAAGGAATAATGGATGGAAACTGACCAAGGAGAGATTCAACCTGGAAACAAGGAGGAACTTTCTGACAGTGAGAATAATCAACCCATGGAACAGAAGTTGCCTTCGGAAGTTGTGGGAGCTTTATCATTGGAGGCTTTGAAGAAGAGACTGGACTGCCATTTGTCAAAAATGGTGTAGGGTCTCCTGCTTGGGCGGGGAGTGGGTAGGACTAGATGACCTACAAGGTCCCTTCCAACTCTTTTAATCAGAATCTATCTAAGATTATCAAAGGTCTGGAGGCTAAAGCATACAATGAACGGTTGCAGGAACTGGGCATGGCTAGTCTAGTGAAGAGAAGGACCAGGGGAGACAGGATAGCAGTCTTCCAATATTTGAGGGGCTGCCACAGAGAGGAGGGGGGTCAAGATGTTATCCAAAGCACCTGAAGGCCAGACAAGGAATAATAGATGGAAACTGAACAAGGAGAGATTCAATCTGGAAACAAGGAGGAACTTTCTGACAGTGAGAACAATCAACCGATGGAACAGAAGTTGCCTTTGGAAGTTGTGAGAGCTTCATCCCTGGAGGCTTTCAAGAAGAGACTGGACTGCCATCTCTCAGAAATGGGGTAGGGCCTCCTGCTTGGGGGGGGTTGGACTAGATTACCTACAAGGTCTCTTCCAACTCTGTTATTCTATATTCAATGGAATGAGTTGCCTTCAGAAGTTGTGGGAGCTTTATCCCTGGAAGCTTTCAAGAAGAGGCTGGGCTGCCATTTGTCAGAAATGGTATAGGGTCTCCTGCTTGGGTGGGTGGGGGGTTTGGACCCAGTCATGGTATCCTCTTATCTCCACTACCGGTTCGATAGTGGAAACGCGCACCACTGCTATACCAGTATACCAGTTCCCCCAAACCAGTGCAAACCAGCACAATAGCACCTCTGGTTGGACGAGATGACCTACAAGGTCCCTTCCAACTCTGTTAATCTGTCATCTGTAAAAGCAACTGTGAGGCTTCGATTGAAGGGGGTGTAAACTAGCCAGTTTGAGGAGCGGGGAAGCTTACAGCATTGCGTTACAGCTGCACAAATTGTCTTGGCGAAAACAAGCAACCATGCCTTTCCCATCTGGGGAAACTTGGAAGGAAGAATGGAATGCAACGCTTAGTTTTGCAAACGTGTGCGTTGTGCACTTCTGCAAAACCAAAACGTTCGTGGAAGACTAATTGTTAGAAAATGCAATTTTATTTAACCAGGATGAGAGTCAACCGGCCTTGCAGCCACGGATTATACGGCGTGTCTTTGGTGAAATCCCGAAGTAGATGAGCCTTTGAAAAGGTTTGTGTTGGTAATACCGATAATCCTCGACTTATGAGCCCAATGGAGCCCAGGATTTCTGTGGCTAAGCGAGACGTTCCTTCAGTGAGTTTCGCCCCATTTTAAGACCAGGCTTCCTGCAGTTGTTAAGTGAATCCCTGCAGATGTTATGTTAGTAATACCGTCGTTAAGTGAATCTGGCTTCCCCACTGACTTTGCTTGTCAGAAGGGGAATCCCGGGACTCCGTCGTAAATATGAATCAATGGCCAAGAGTCTGAACTTGGACCACGTGGCTGCAGGGAGGCTGCAACGGTCGTAAGAGCGGCAAATGGTCATAAGTTGCTTTTTTCAGCGCCGTCGTAGCTTGGAACCGTCACCAAATGAACCGTTGTAAGTTGAGGACTACCTGTGTTGTTTTTCCTCTTATACACGTTTAGAGCTATATGGAAGCATTGAGGTACTTCTTTTATTCGCTATTTTGTTCCGTGTCTGGCTTTAGGGCTGTCATAAAACTCGACTTGAAAGATGGGAAAACAGAGCGTTACAATAAATTGTGCACCAAACGGAAAGCGGGGTCTTGGTCAGAGAAAGAATGGGGATCACGTTGAATCATCTTTGAATCCGTCCTTGATCAATTCCTTAATGCAGTTTTGTTTGGAGGAACTGTAGATCCCCCCTTCAGACCTTACGACACTCTCTGTCAATTTGTATAACAATTGTAGGTGGTAGCTTCAAACATCGGAAGGAGATCAATGTTGTGGCCCACTGGAGGTCAGCGGAGCTGGCAGCAGAGTAGGACAGTGAGGAGGTTGGGGAGGAACATGGGCCAGTCCTGGGGGCTGAGGGAAGCTCAGACGAGGGTCTGCGTCAGAGGCAGAGAGGGAGCTAGACAGCAGTGAGGCAGAGGAACAGCTGGAGCCTGTTCCCAGGGTGCGCATGAGCAGAGCTGCCAGAAGACAAGGACAACTAAGAAAGCAGGGTCGACTCAAGAGTCAAGCCACACCTTAGAGGTGATTGGCCCCTCCCATAGGAAACAAAAGGGGAGCGAATGGGGAGGGGGCTTTTGCAGGAAACAATTCGTTCCTTCGGTCGTTTCAAGAGTGGAAAGTTCTGTTTGTGATTATAAGAGACTCTGTGCCAAGTGTTGCCTTGCCCTGCGTTGGGAAACTAGTTATCTGGCAGCTCTCCAAGCGAGATAAGGTTTGTGTGGATAAACATTCCTCCAAAAGACTGTTTGCTAAGCCTGGCTGACTGTGAATGAAAGGAATTCACAGTCATGTAAATGAAAGAGATTTTCCTGGGACCAAGACTCTTGATTCTTGCTTTTTAAGGACGCCTGGGTCAGACTGCCCATCTCTAGGCGCTTCCTCTCGAAAAAACCCACCCTTAATTTTCAACCAACCACCTTTAGATTTGATACAAGAACGAGATTAAGGAGGGCATAACTTGGGGTTGTGGGTTGATAACCACAACACAGCGTTGTGTTTGAAGCAGGAGGCCTTCCTGCTTTTTCTTGCCATTGTGGCACTGGATAATATTTTATGCTTGGGTGGAAAAGGTGTTCCTGCAACTTATTTTTTCCCCTCGAGTCTGAAACCCACTTCCTGCCCACTAGGGATTCTGGGATATCCAGTTCCTGTCCACTAGGGTTTCTGCTCCTGCTCGCTAGGAATTTTGGGATGCTCACCTCCTGCTCGCTAGGAATTTTGGGATGCCCACCTCCTGCTTGCTAGGAATTTTGGGATGCCCACCTCCTGCTCGCTAGGAATTTTGGGATGCCCACCTCCTGCTTGCTAGGAATTTTGGGATGCCCACCTCCTGTCCACTAGGAATTCTAGGATACCCACCTCCTGTCTGCTAGGAATTCTGCTCCTGCCCTCTAAGAATTCTGGGATACCCACCTCCTGCCTGCTAGGGATTCTGGGATACCCATCTCTTGCCTGCTAGGAATTCTGCTCCTTCCCTCTAGGAATTTTGGGATACCCACCTCTTGTCCGCTAGGAATTCTGCTCCTGCCCTCTAAGAATTCTGGGATACCCAGCTCCTGTCCACTAGGAATTCTAGGATACCCACCTCCTGTTCACTAGGAATTCTGGTCCTGCCCTCTAGGAATTCTGGGATACCCACCTCCTGTTCTCTAGGAATTCTGCTCCTGCCCTCTAAGAATTTTGGGATACCCACCTCCTGTTCGCTAGGAATTCTGCTCCTGCCCTCTAAGAATTCTAGGATACCCACCTCCTGTTCGCTAGGAATTCTGGTCCTGCCCTCTAAGAATTTTGGGATACCCACCTCCTGTCCTCTAGGAATTCTGCTCCTGCCCTCTAGGGATTCTGGGATATCCACCTCCTGCCTGCTGGGAATTCTGGGCTCTGCCCTGCATCCAGGTTTCTGCTGCCAGATCTATAAATCTATAAAGTCTTCCTAATTGCTCTGCAAAATTGGTGTCTTTTCAAATAGATGGAATTTTCAATTCTTGTGTAAATCTGGCTGCCCTCACGGTGTGGTGAGGCACCAGTTCCCACTCCGTCAAAATTATACAGAAACATTATTTTTTTAAAAAAAAAAGCAAGCAAGCAGAGGAGAATAATACCTTGAATAATCTAGCCACTACTGAGCTTCTGTTTTCTTTTTCTTTCTTTCTTTCTTTCTTTCTTTCTTTCTTTCTTTCTTTCTTTCTTTCTTTCTTTCTTTCTTTCTTTCTTTCTTTCTTTCTTTCTCTTGCCTTGGGATGCTATAGAAATCCCTCCAGTTCCTTTAATAAATAATGCTGTTTGCTATCATTGAGTATTTCGTCCAAGTAAGGTCTAACTTAAAATACAGCCCGCAATAGAAGCCTGAGGTTTGCAGCCAAGATTTAATACAAGGGAAATAAATTGAGCCAGGCTTCTTGGCCGGGAATGGGAGACAGGGATTTTCATTTTGAAGGGTCCTTGGTGCTCTCTGAACTTGGTTGTTTTCTTACAGATGTTTTATTACCCAACTAGGTAACATCATCAGGGCTAGAAGGGAGTAGGATTTGCAGGGAGGAGGAGGAGGACTGTGGGGTCCTTGGTGCTCTCTGAACTTGGTTGTTTTCTTACAGATGTTTCATCGTCGGTGCTACAGGGGAGTAGGGTTTGTGGCAAGGAGGAGGGGGGAGGATTGTGGGGTCCTTCGTGCTTTCAGACGTTTCATGGCCCAACTAGATAACATCATCAGTGCTGGAAAGGAGTGGGGTTTGTGGAGGAGAAGAAGAGGAGGAGGAGGATAACGGTTATGGAATCATTAGGGATCTCTGCCTTTGGTTATTTCCTTGCAGACGTTTCATTACCCACCTAGGTAGCATCATCAGTTCCAGAAGAGAGCGGCGCTTGCTTTAGTATATCAAGAGGGAGCAAATCTTACCCCCCCTCCCCTTCTGGCCCTGATGATGTTACCTAGTTTGGATAATAAAACGTCTGCAAGAAAACAAGCAAGCGACACCGGGCTTCTCCATTTGACTTTGCTGGTCAAAAGGGCAATCACGTAACCCCGGGGACGCTGCCTGCAACCGACGTAAGGATGAACCAGTTGCCGTGCCTCTGAATTTTGATCCCGTGATCGTTGGGGGATGCTGCAAAGGTTGTAGCTGATTTTTTTTCCAGTCGTGGTGTCACTTAGAACGATCCCCAAATGAACTGCTATGAATCGGGGCTCCACGTAGAGAGTCACCAGAGGAAGAGAGTCCGTGGACCACTGGTGGTCTGTGAGAAAACTTTGGTGGTCTGCAGATAAATTATTGGCATTTTTTATATTGCACTCAATCAGGGGTCCTCAAACTGGGATGGATACGTGCAACGAACGCTTGTGTTGCTGCAGAGAGTCTCCCCCTTCGGGGTCTTTTTGTGCAGGTCGGAGGGGGGCAGAAGTTCAGACTTGGGGTCTGCTTCAGCCTCCTGGTGAGGGGCTTTGGGTGAAGGTTGGAGGGACGTATTGGTGGTGGCGAAGAGCCAGAGGGCCTCGTTCCAGTGGGACTGCATCATGGCCTGGAACTGGCTGAACATCTCAGCCCACTGAGCCTCCAGGCGCCGGTAGCTGGCCTTGCACTCCCGCAGGTCTTTCCTCTGCTTGGAAAGCCTATGCTCCTAGTCCTCAGTGAGGTGCTTCTGCTGAGCCTCCTCCTCGGTCAGATCCAGTTTGAACTGAGCTGTTTTGCCAACTCTTTCTCCTGGTGGCTGCTTAGCTCCAGCAACTGCTTCCTGTTGGGGCCCTAAGGAGCCCGGGCTGGCAGGTGAGAAGTGGCTGGGAGGGGAGTGGCGAGTAGAGGCCAGCGAGGTGCCCCTCAACGTGAGTGACATCGAGTTGGCCAGCCCACCCAGTCACATGACTACCTAGCCACTCCCACCCAGGCGGTCATTAGGCAGATCGTATTAGTGGTCCGCAGGATTTAACATTATGAATTGAGTGATCCCTGAAGTCTGAAAGATTGGGGACCCCTGGACTAGATGACCTCCAAGGTCCTTTCCAGCCCCAGAGTTAGAGTTACCATTTCTTCAGCGGATCTTCTTCCATTGGCACCTCTAAATCTCTCCTGGCAAAACTGCTTGCTTTTCCAAGCCCTTTTCTTTTTTTCTTTTGCAAAGTGCCAACTTCCTTCTCAAGATGCCAGTCTCAGCAATCTGTTCTGCTGACTTGTGTGCCTGGCTCGACTTTGCCTTCCAGAGTTGGCAAGCACCAGAGCGGGATTCCATCTCCATCCCCTCTTCTCTGGGACCCATCAGCGAGTCCCCTTCGCCCCGATACGTGGCCTCCGCCAATGCATCTGAGCAGGCCTTGCAAACCTGCAACAGCTCACGGACGGCTGTTTTCCAAATCGGTCTTTGAAGGGTCTATTGTCAGGGATGAAATCCAGCAGGTTCTGATAGGTTCTGGAGAACCAGTAGCAGAAATTTTCAGTAGTTGGAAGAACTGGCAAATGCCACCTCTGGCTGGCTCCAGAGTGGGAAGGGAAGGATGATTTTGCAATATTCCATCCCCTGGAGTGGGGAGGGAATGGGGATTTTGCAGTATCCTTCCCCTGGAGTGGGGAGGGAATGGAGATTTTACAGTAACCTTCCCCTGGAGTGGGGAGGGAATGGAGATTTTGCAGTATCCTTCCCCTGGAGTGGGGAGGGAATGGGGATTTTGCGGTATCCTTCCCCTGGAGTGGGGAGGGAATGGGGATTTTGCGGTATCCTTCCCCTGGAGTGGGGAGGGAATGGGGATTTTACAGTATTCTTTCCCCAGGAGTGGGGAGGGAATAGGGATTTTGCAGTATCCTTCCCCTGGAGTGGGGAGGGAATGGGGATTTTGCAGTATCCTTCCCCTGGAGTGGGGAGGGAATGGGGATTTTGCAGTATCCTTCCCCTGGAGTGGGGAGGGAATGGGGATTTTGCAGTATCCTTCCCCTGGAGTGGGGAGGGAATGGGGATTTTGCAGTATCCTTCCCCTGGAGTGGGGAGAGAATGGGGATTTTGCAGTATCCTTCCCCTGGAGTGGGGAGGGAATGGAGATTTTGCAATATCCTTCTCCCAGGAGTTGGGGGGAGGGGGAAATGGGGATTTTGCATTGTCCTTCCCCTGCCATGCCCACCAAGCCACGCCCACGGAACTGGTAGTAAAACACATTAATTTTCACCACTGTCTACCCAAGGACCCTACACGAGGGTCCTTGTGTTCTCTGCTGGGGCAGGGGGTGGAAGAGGGGATAGTAAAAGAAACTTTCTTGTTGGCTGAAAAATATTTTGTTTAGTTTTGGGATGTGGTGGCTCAGTGGCTAAGATGCTGAACTTGTCGATCAGAAAGGTCGGCAGTTTGGCAGTTTGAATCCTTAGCGCCGTGTAACGGAGTGAGCTCCCGCGACTTGTCTCAGCTTCTGCCAACCTAGCAGTTCTAAATCACGTAAAAAATGCAAGTAGAAAAATAGGAACCACCTTTGACGGGAAGGGAACAGCGTTCCATGCGCCTTCGGCATTGAGTCATGTCGGCCACATGACCACGGAGACATCTTTAGACAGCGCTGGCTCTTCGTCTTCGAAACGGAGATGAGCACCGCCCCCTAGAGTCAGGAACGATTAGCACATAAGTGCAAAGGGAACCTTTACCTTTATCCTAGTTTAGTTTACTTGTCATTTCGCCTCGTACAACAAATTAAATGCCACCTTCAGTGTACATTATAACTATAAAAAAAACACACAGCCTTCACATGCTATACAACTGAATTGAAAATATGGCATTAATATTGCACTATACTGTAGAACTCAATATGATTACTGCCCTGGGATAGAAGCTGTTTTTCAGCCTTTTTTTCCCTTGTTTTTTATTGCTTTTATTGCCTCTTTCAATATCCAAGAAAGGAAAACCTCAACTCCATTTTAATAGAAATAAAGGACTTTTACTAGATAGGAAGTGAAAACAGCTAAAGGGAAGCAAGATCTGAGCCAGAAAGGCGGGAACATGTACTTATCAAACGTTTACCCAGCACCCTCCCCCCCGACTCCCCAACCCATCGTCCAATCTGCGACTCCCTAAGGTGTCACGTGGGGTGCATCTTCAAAAAAGCCTCATCAAGTTGGTATGCAGAACGGTTGGCCTTGACCAGATCCAAGCATCAGTCACCAGCATGCGCAGAAGATGGCGAGAACAAGACTCCTCCAGTACAATATAATTCCCCTCCCTAATACTATGCCCCCCCCCCGTTCCTATGGCAGCCGATAGCAAGCAAGCGTAGCAAGCACCTGTACCGGCTGCCAGATGTTAATAGTTCAAAAACAATAGGGTGCCCAGGATGAGATGGATCTTTAAGAATGTTTTGAGCTTTCTTAAGGCAGCGGGAGCTATAAAACTCTTCCAAAGAGGAGAGAGGGCAACCCAAGATCCTCTGGGCAATGATTTTGACCCTCTGGAGCGATGTCCCATCTGCTCCTGTGCAATGGGCAAATCAGACACGGGCGCAGTGAGTTAAAATACTCTCTATGGTGCAGCGGTAGAAGGTCACCAGCGGTTTTTCGTTCAGTTTCCTGAGAAGTTTCGGGTCGTATCATTTGCTGGGCCCTTTTGACCAGGACTGCCACTTCAATGGCAAAGGGACCCATGCCATTCAAGGACAGCCTTGAATGGTCATTTTGGCAGTTGTCTTTTTTGACCCGTGGGGACCTCCAGCTGATCAAGACGACGTGAGAAAGAAAAGGAATGCGGTGTGATTCCCCACCCCGCTCCGCTCAACCTCAAAAACGCCTCTTGGGATGATCTCCGAACTCGTTGCCAAACATGTTTCTCACTGCTGTTTTGAGGATAAAAAGAGAGGACGGGGAGGGAAGAGGAGGAAGAATAACAAGCTGTCATTCAAGAAAAAGCGATACTTTCCTTTTGTACTTTCCTTTGAAATCTCTGGCTGGGTGCCCTTGGATTCCTACTGATAAACACCGTTTCGTGCTGGGATCAGCAGGGTAGCCGATCCCACTAGGAACATAAGAGCGAACTAAGGTGGGAATGCCGATGGGGAAAGAAAGCTTTGGAGAGCAAAAAATATATATGCTTTTATTTTTTTGGACCACGCATTCTCTCATCCTTTCAAATCGCATTAAAAGCAGGTGCGTTTTGGAGTTCTTTCGGAGTCCTAAACACACACAAGTGTAAATTAAGGAAAGAAGGGATGAATTATTGATCGTTGATGTTTTTTTTTTAACAAAAAGATGATCGGTTGTGGTTTCCAGATCAAAGAATCGAGCGATTTGGAGATTGTAGGTAAAAATAAGGGAAAGGAACCAAGTTCAGCTTCCTTATTGAGGTTCCTTTCTTTCTCAGCGGATGCAAAAGGTGGCTCTGGGTTCAACACTCAGAGAAGGTCATCTGGCAAAGCCATTGGAGATGTAGATGGACGTGGTCACCGCTGGTATTTTGTGGCAGAAAACGCTCATTGGCCCAAAGAGGGGAAGAAATGCTGACATTCCCCAGGAAATGAAATCTTTGATAACAGATTAACAGAGTTGGAAGGGATCTTGGAGGTCATCTAGTCCAACCCCCTGCCCAAGGAGGAGACGCTACACCATTTCTGACAGATGGCAGTCCTCCAGTCTCTTCTTGAAAGCCTCCCTCAAATACTGGAATGCTGCTATTATGTCCCCCCGATCCTTCTTTTCTCTGGACTAGCCAAACCCAAAATCCTGCAGCCGTTCTTCTTGGTCCTTGCCTACAGAATCCTTTTCTTAATAAGTAGGAGCTGGCAGGATGATGCCAATGAACTGCGGTTGGGATGTTGCTGATGCAGTCTCTTTGGGATGGCAACGGAACAACTTGGCCATCGCCAACTTGCTATGTGGCCAACCCCCAATGGCCAACTCTCCAAAGCCAACTCATCACGGCCAACGCACTGCAGGACAATTTAACCATTCTATTTAATGACTTAAAACTAGCCGATAACCCGATGTTGCCCGGGTATTTATTTATAGGGGGAAAATGTCCGGACCAAACGTAATTTCTAATGTTGGATTTTCCCCCTTAACAGAGGGAGCCCCCTTGTGGAGTACCATGAAGCTGTTACTATAGCAACTCCACTGTGCTGTACAGTAGAAGCCATTTTACGGCAGTACAGTAGAAGCCATTTTAAGGCACAACAGGCTGTATCTTAACAGAACACACACACACCGAGGGAATATTAGGGGTGTCTTATTTGTTTTCAGAGAGTAAGTCATCTGTGTACTAAGTTTGGTTGAAATTGCTCAAGGCGTTCCAGAGTTATGCTGGAACACACACACACACACACACACACACACAGCCATTTATATATATATATATATATATATATATATATATAGATAGATAGATAGATATAGATAGAGAGAGAGAGAGAGAGAGAGAGAGAGAGAGAGAGAGAGAGAGAGAGAGAGAGAGAGAGAGAGAAGAAGATAAATAATAATTATTTGAATGATTGCCATTTGCATTTTATTCTGCCCTTCCTTTTGCATCCTTTCTTTAATGATTGCATTCCACCATTTCTTTGGTATTTAGTGTAACCCTTGTCCCATGGCCAGTTGTCTTGTGACGAGAAGGCCATGCTTGAGCAGGGGGTTGGACTGGATGACCTCCAAGGTCGCTTCCAGCTCCGATGGATTGTTATTGATGTCTCCCTAAATTTTAGCAAGCAGCGATAAAGTGAACGGGGATAAGGATGCTGGCAGCGGGATACCCTATGCCCCATCTCGGCTTGGAATGATGCCCTACTTGAGGTTTGCCACCAGGTGACAACAAGTTGGCCATGGCAAATTGTCATAGACCCCCCCTCCAGGATGAACCACCATGGCTTCCTAGGCATAGATCGCCAGTTGGCAAACCATTTTTCCCTTTCCGTTTTCTGGTTCTCCAGTGAAAAGGCGACTCAGAATCTCCCGGGGGGAGAAGATTTTGGTCAGGATTTTGATGAGCGTCTGGAGACCCAGTGGCAATTATTCGCAACGTTCCCTAGATAACACAGCAATGCTCTGGAGCATTTTGCCATTCATGCCGCTGATCATTCAGCCTTCATTGAAATGCCAATAAGGGAATCCCAAGGCAATAGTACCAGCGTTAGAAGATCGTTGGCAGAGTCCCAAGGATGCCACTTGGTCTGGGGTGGCAACAGAAAGAAGGAAAATTTGCAAGGAGAATTGGAGAAGGGAACTGTAGATGGGCAGGGAGAGGCGAACAGTCAGAGCTGAAGAAGCGTCTTGGATGAGAAGTGAAACGTCTTCAAGGAAGTCCCGTTGCCTCCTGAAAAAAAGCACCTTGGGGACAACCTTGACCTGGGGGGGCTGTGAATCCCTACGGAGTTTTAGCTATACAATTTGGGTTGAAGACCCCTTCTTTTCATTTTGGGAAAAGTTTTTGTTTCATTTTTGTGTTTCGTAGATACAGTCGCAAATATACATTCTCATAGCTATGATTCATATTGTGTGAGATCTTTTTACGTTTATAGCAGTTCATTTCTCCATCTAGAGATTTCAATGCCGTATTTTTCTGAGTATAAGGCGCACCAAGAGGCCAATTTAAAAATTGGGGTGGGGCATTCTGCAGACCGTTTTCACGAAAACGGGCCCATTTTTTTTTTCAAAAAAGGGCATGCATAGCCTTGAGGAGGCTTATAAAGTGCTCCTGGGGGCTGGGGGGGAAATAAATGGCCCATTTTTTGCTCATTTTTGCCCTCCCCAGCCCCCAGCAGCACTCGGGAAGCCTCCTAAAGGCTATGCACAGCCATTTTTGCGAAGTCCATCTGTCTGCAAGGAATATCAATCCTTCCTTTCCCCACCATCCAGTCAGAGTTGAAGAAGCTTCTTGGATGAGAAGTGAAACGTCTTCAAAGGAAAAACAAAGCAGGATGTCCAGTTGCCTCCTGAAAAAAAAAGCACCTTTGGGGCAGCCATGACTTGGATGATGGAGAATCTCCATGGACATTTAGTCATCCGTCACATTTTCACACAGCCTCAACGGACAACCGCCGACTTGCTACCTTAGTGACAAGTGACAAGCTTACTCATCCCGTCCACCTATTTATAAGCACATCAACGTACCAACTGGTGCTCGCTGGGGGGGGGTCACCCTCAGCTGCCCTTCCTGACATGCTCCCACTTTGTTCACAGTGGCGCTGGGGCGTTGCATGCGTCACCGACCATGATGAGCAAAAACGAAAAAAACCCGCAACAAAACAATGGCTTGTCATAATAAACTTTCCCCTGGCAAGGGCATTATTATTATTTTATTCTGTTGCAGTTTCATTGCTGGCCGTGATTGTCTGCAGAGCCTTAAAGCAGAAATCAACAGATGTTGAGCCTCTTCCTCTTCGCCTGCCACTCTTCAATGCTGCAACCAGATTCAGGGTTTGCCCTTTTTAGGGGGAAAGAAAATCACTTCTCATCGTATCCATGTCTAACACAGGGGTGTCAAACGCAAGGCCCGTGGGTCGGATGCGGCCCGTGGAGTGCTTAAATCCAGCCCACGGAGTCGGCCTGTGGAAATAGCAAAGGACCAGCCCGCGGTGCCTCTGGCAACCAAAATGGAGTGCGGGGGGAGGGGGGCTGCGTGAGGTCCTGCGCGCCCCGTTTTTGGCCTGGACGGCCTCCTGCAGCACTAAGGGAGCTGCTTAGGCAGGAAACCCTACACCACTTCAGACAAAGGGTTATCCAATCTCTTTTGAAAAACTTCTAGAATAGGATATGGAATGGAATGGAATGGAATAGAATATGGAATGGAATGGAATATAATAGAATATGGAATGGAATGGAATGGAATAGAACATGGAATGGAATGGAATAGAATAGAATAGAACATGGAATGGAATGGAATAGAATAGAATAGAATATGGAATGGAATATAATAGAATAGAATAGAATATGGAATGGAATGGAATAGCATAGCATAGCATAGAATATGGAAGGGAAGAGAGAGAAGAGAAGAGAAGAGAAGAGAAGAGAAGAGAAGAGAAGAGAAGAGAAGAGAAGAGAAGAGAAGAGAAGATGGAATGGAATGGAATGGAATGGAATAGAAAATAGAATAGAAAATAGAATAGAATAGAATATGGAATGGAATAGAATAGAATAGAACATGGAATGAAATAGAATAGAATAGAACGGAATAGAATGGAATGGAATGGAATGGAATGGAATAGAATAGAATAGAATAGAATAGAATAGAATAGAATAGAATAGAATAGAATAGAATAGAATAGAATAGAATAGAATAGAATAGAATAGAATAGAATAGAATAGAATAGAATAGAATAGAATAGAATAGAAGAACAGAGTTGGAACGGACCTTGGAGGTCTTCTAGTCCAACCCCCTGCTTAGGCAGGAAATCCTACATCACTTCAGACAAAGGGTTATCCAATCTCGTCTTTAAAAATTCCAGTCTTGGAGCATTCACAACTTCTGGAGGCAAGTCGTCCCACTGGTTAATTGTTCTCACTGTCAGGAAATTCCTCCTGGGTTGCTTCTCTCCTTCTTAGGTTCCACTGTTGCTTCTTGTCCTGCCTTCAGATGCCTTGGAAAGCAGCTTGACCCCCTCCTCTCTGTGGCAGCCCCTGAAATCTCATTCTGTCCCCCCTGGTCCTTCTCTTCACTAGACTAGCCACGCAACTAGTTCCTGCAACCGTCCATCGTATGTTTTGGCCTCCAGTCCCCTCATCATCCTGGTTGCTCTTCTCTGCACCCTTTCTAGAGTCTCCACGTCCTTTTTAACATCGTGTTGACCTTCATGGCGTCTTGCTAGGTGACAAGAGACAACTGTCATTCAGGGATCCAGGAAAAAGCCAGATTTGTAGGCAACGGACGCGTCCAAGCTGCAGCCTTCTTGATCCAGGGGCTAAATTCCGCTTTTTATGTTTTTCTCTGTTATCCTTGGCAGATCACTGCTGCTATTGCCAAATGCTTTCCGACACCCGTTTAACCCGCGGTGCTGGCGACAATGGCAGAAAAATCAGCTAATTGGATAGGATTAGTGTCATTGTCTAGAGGCAGTTTGGGCTATATTTCCAACTTCTGGCATATACCAGGCTGCCCGCCTGTGTGTTTGTGGGTTTGAGTGCATGTTCCACATCTAATCTCCATTTTAATTTATTTTTTTTCAATGCTGTCGAGCTGCTAACTCTCTTAGGAAGGGGACAGTGTGATCTCCCGCTAGGATTAGATTAGATTATCAGAGTTGGAAGGGACCTTGTAGGTCATCTACTCCAACCCCCTGCCCAAGCAGGAGACCCTACACCACTTCGGACAGAGGGCAGTCCAGTCTCTTCTTGAAAGTTTCCAGTGATGAAGCTCCCACAACTTCCGAAGGCAACTTCTGTTCCATGAGTTGATTGTTCTCACTGTCAGAGAATTCCTCCTTATTTCCAGGTTGAATCTCTCCTTGTTCAGTTTCCATCAATTATTACTTGTCTGGCCTTGGAAAATAGCTAGACCCCTCCTCTCTGTGGCAGCCCCTCAAATATTGGAAGACTGCTATCATGTCTTCCCTGGTCCTTCTCTTCACTAGACTAGCCATACCCAGTTCCTGCAACTATTCATTGTATGTTTTAGTCTCCAGGCTTCTGATCATCTTAGATAGATTCAGATTAACAGAGTTGGAAGAGACCTTGTAGGTCATCTAGTCCAAGCAGGAGACCCTACCCCATTTCTGACAGATGGCAGTCCAGTATCTTCTTGAAAGCCTCCAGTGATGAAGCTCCCACAACTTCCGAAGGCATCTTCTGTTCCATGGGTTGATTGTTCTCACTGTCAGAAAGTTCCTCCTTATTTCTAGGTTGAATCTCTCCTTGTTCAGTTTCCATCCATTATTCCTTGTCTGGCCTTCAGGTGCTTTGGAAGATAGCTTGAGCCCCCTCCTCTCTGTGGCAGCCCCTCAAATATTGGAAGGCTGCTATCCTGTCTCCCCTGGTCCTTCTCTTCCCTAGACCAGCCATGCCCAGTTCCTGCAACCGTTCATCGTATGTTTTAGCCTCCAGTCCCCTCATCATCCTGGTTTCTCTTCTCTGCACTTTTTCTAGAGTCTCAACATCTTTTTTATAGCGTGGTGGCCAAAACTGGAATTGAATTTGGATGGTCCTCTTGGCTGTGGATTATTGGAAGTGTAGTCTATATATGGGAGGAACGTTTGGGGAGAGCCTGATAGAGAATAAAACTGAGTGGAATGGATTAGGGTACAATCCGCCCCGAGTCCCTTTTGGGAGAGGGGGCGGTATAAAAGTTTGAAATAAAGTAAAGTAATCAGGGTGTAACGCCCACTGTTAATGTAGAGTTTGTATCTCACTCACTGCAAGGTCCCTTCCAACTCTTCTATCCTTCCTTCCTTCCTTCTTACCCCCCATCTCCCTCCCTCCATTCCTTCCTTCCTTCCTTCCTTCCTTCCTTCCTTCCTTCCTTCTCCATCACTGGAGGTTTTTAAGAAGAGATTGGATATCTATTTGTCTGAAATGGTATAGGTTCTCCTGCTTGAGCAGTGGGGGCTGGACTAGAAGACCTCCAGGGTCCCTTCCAACTCTGCTCTTCTTCCTTCCTTCCTTCCTTCTCCATCACTGGAGGTTTTTAAGAAGAGGTTGGATATCTATTTGTCTGAAATGGTATAGGTTCTCCTGCTTGAGTAGGGGGGGCTGGACCAGCTCTATTCTATTCTAAATTCAAAAAATTCCCTAAAGCAGGGCCCGATTTCCTATTCAAACGGAGATTTTTGCAAGAATGCGAGCGGAGAGAAAAGTTAAACGAATAAAACATCCCGATTCAAGCAGACACATTATCTTTAGGATTTGGCAGTACATTAATGGATGCTCTCTGTGACGTTTGGCTCCGGGACGTTTCTAACCTTCGGTCCACCCGAATTCTTTGCGGAACTTCCAAGTGCTCTCACGGCCAGAGTGAGATTTGAACCTTCTTTCACAAATGCCTGAAAAATCACTCCTCTAAAACGTCTTTCATTTTCCCTCTTTCCTAAGTAAGCCCACTCAGCGGCTGTTTCAACTCCCATCAAGCTGTCAGACCTTTCCCGCTTTTGCCACGGTTTTATTCACAGGGCATTTGCTGGAAAGGGGTTAAAAGGGAGAATAATGCATTCTTTCCCCCCCTCCCCACCTCTTTTTTATTTCTGTAACGAGGCAGCTTTGAAGCTGGGATTTTTTTTTTTAAAGGCCAGAAACTTTGCCAAAGGACACACTGATTTTTCCTCTCCGCGGGGTGGAGAGAAGTTTTGTTTTTTAAAAAAAGTCCAATTTGAAGGGCATCTTTTCATGCCCGCTCATTCCATCCCCATAAATCCCCCGTTTTGCATAGAACTGGGCCGAACGCCAAAGGGCTTCCAGGCCCTCCTGGTATGTGAGCTTTGTGGCTGCAAACGTTTGATTTAGCCAGTTTTTCCTTTTCAAGAAAACATTCCGTGCTTCCCAGGCATGGTAGTTCGGTTGTCAGCACAAGCCGTCACCTCCCATCAGATTCGCTCCGTTAGGGACAGCTTGCTGGCAGCGGCTGATTTATTTTCTGGAGGGAAGGGAAGTTTTGGGAAGTTATGTTTCTCTTGGACATGCTGGTTTGCAGCGAGAGGGAAGGTACAGAGTTGGCAGGGCCTGGAGTGGCTTTTTTTGACCTAGGCTTCCCCAAAAAGCACAAGGCAGAGTCCAGGTCCCAACAATGCCCCTTTTATTAAACAAATGTGAATTCCTCTCATTCCCATTCAGCCAAGGCCTGGCAAACAGTCTTTCAAAGGAGTATTTATGACCACAGACCTTATCTATCTTGGAAAGCTGCCCTGTAAATATTTTCCAAATGAGGTGCTGTGCAAGGAAAGGCTGGGCACAGAGTCTCTGAGATTCACGGACAGATCTTCACACTCCTGAAACGAATCTAACGACCGAACGAATGCATTGTTTCTTGCAAAAGCCCACTCCCCTTTCACTCCTCTTTTATTTCCTATGGGAGGGGCCATTCACTGTCCACCTGTGGCTTTACTCCCAAGTCGACCCTGATTTCTGAGCTGTTCTTTTCTTCTGGCAGCTCTGTGCATGCGCACACTAGGAACAGGCTCCAGCTGTTCTTCTGCCCCACTGATGTCCGACTCTGAAGGCAGCTGACAACTGGCATACGGCCCTGGCCCCCTCTCTGCCTCCGACACAGAGCCCTCATCCGAGCCTTCCCCAGACTCCAGGACTGGCCCATGTTCCTCCCCAACCTCCTCAATGTCTGAATCTGCTGCCAGCTCTGCTGGCTGCTGGCTGGCCACAATACTGGCATTGGCTAACACAACAGTCAGTTGCTGACTTGGCACAATGTTGTGGGCTCGGCTTTGTCTGTCTCTCTGCGTGTTCACTGCCTCAGACTCGAGCATCAGTGGGCTTCCAGATTTTTGAGCCCTCGGTTGACCCAGTTTTCTGTTGACCCAAAGCTGTGCTCTGCTCATCTAATGAAACCCTCAATTAGATTCCCACAACGTTTCAAAGCAGCAGGCAAGAACTATGGGGAGGGGGAAATCAGGACTCGGATAATCTGATGCAGACTCTTGTGTTTGAGGTTCTTATGGCCGATGCTGAGATGTCAGCACAGAAGAATCCAGCATTTTAAGGGGCTGCCACAAAGAAGAGGAGGTCAAGCTATTCTCCAAAGCACCAGAGGGCAGGACAAGAAACAATTGATGGAGACTAATCAAGGAGAGAACCAACCAGAACTGAGGAGAAACCCAGTCTCTTCTTGAAAGCCTCCAGTGATGAAGTACCCACAACTTCCAAAGGCAACTTCTGTTCCATGGGTTGATGGTTCTCACTGTCAGGAAATTTCTCCTCATTTCCAGGTTGAATCTCCTCTTGGTCAGTTTCCACCCGTTATTCCTTTTATGGCCTTCAGGTTCTTTGGAGAATAGCTTGACCCTCTCTATGGCAGCCCCTCAAATATTGGAAGACTGCTATCCTGTCTCTCCTGGTCCTTCTCTTCACTAGACTAGCCATGCCCAGTTCCTGGAAAGTTCAACTAGGTCTACTGGTCCAACCCCCTGCTCAAGCAGAAGACCCTATACCATACCAGAGAAATGGGCTGGCCAATCTGTTCTTAGAAACCTCCAGTGATGGATCACATGTAGCTTCTGAAGGTCTTCTAGTCCAACCCCCTGCCCAATCTCTTCTTCAAAGTCTCCAATGTTGGAGCAATGCCCATTCCACAAGATCAGGGTTTGCATTGTAGAAGTGAAGAATGGGCTCTTTCAGGCCAGCTTCCAACAAGGGGGAACGTTTTAACGACCGTGCAATTCACTTAACTATGGCAGTGTTTCATTTAACGACCATGCAATTCACTTAACGACAGCAGTGTTTCGCTTAACAACTACTTGGAGCTCCATTAAGTCGAGGCTTGCCTGTATGTGAAGGATGGATTTGGGAACCCAGAAGGAGCGGCAAGCAAGAGATTTCAGGCTGCGGGGAATTTCTTCCCGATGTGGAAAAGAAGAACTTCTGATCTGTTTTTCAAACCCAGCATTGCATTAGCTGTAATACTAAAAATTGGGTTGTCTCGCGCGCACGTTAGTGTCACATTTGAAGGCTTAAGAAGATGCTGGATTAGATCTGCGCCAAGATTCAGTGGAGGGATTTGACTGAAAGGCAACCTGATGGAGTCACCTAATCGAATGAGGTGTCCAAATGCCGGATGAAATTGGATAGATCTGAACCAATTTTGTTGAGATTGATTGGGACTCCTTCCGCGATGATCCGTGTGCCTCCTGGCTGCTCAGGTTTCAATGCAAAAAGGTAGGGTGGCTCAGTGGCTAAGACACTGAGCTTGTCGGTCAGAAAGGTCGCCAGTTCGACGGTTCGAATCCCTAGCGCCGCGTAACGGAGTGAGCTCCCGTGACTTGTCCCAGCTTCTGCCAACCTAGCAGTTCAAAAGCACGTAATAATGCAAGTAGAAAAATAGGAACCACCTTTGGTGGAAGGGAACAGCGTTCCATGCGCCTTCGGTGTTTAGTCATGCCGGCCACATGACCACGGAGACGTCTCCGGACAGCGCTGGCTCTTCGGCTTTGAAACGGAGATGAGCATCGCCCGCTAGAGTTGGGAATGACTTGCACATATATGCGAGGGAAACCTTTATCTAGGTATGTGTAGGTACGTGTATGGATACAGAACAGAGTAGAATACAGAATAAAAGAGATGAAAGGGACCTTGGAGGTCTTCTAATCCAACCCCCTATCTGAGCCAGAGACTTTCTTGCAAACCTCCAGTAATGGAACCCCACAACATCTGGAGCCAAGCAACTTCTGCTGATTAATTATTCTTACTCCAGGACATTTCTCCTTAATTCTACATTATATCTCTCTTGGATAAGTTTCCATCCGTTGCTTCCTGTCTTGCCCTCGTCGTCCTCAAACCTGGGCTCTTGCTTGGTGTCGAAGCCGATAAGTCACCGGACACAAAGTGTGATACAGAATTATACTTTTATTTTGGTGCCGAGATATAAGGAGCCCGGCTTGAAAAGCTAACCAAAGGGGCCAAGATTAGAATCTTACAGCAGTTTTCATAGTCAAGGGATGGTCGCCTTCAATCCTTTGCCCTTCCCCTAATAATGCATGCATAACAGATCATATTGATTGGTTATTTGGATTTCAGCCTTCAAAACCTTTATGCTTGTTACGTTAAATAGCTGAATGTCACGTCACCTGTTTTTCACCCCAGGTCCCGGGTATCTTGCAAAATGTGCCAGCTATCTATGGGTTTGAGTTTTTCTTTTCTTATAAGTGAGCTCTTCTTGTTCCTAATATCCTGGCTGGTGGTTTTCTAACAGGTACTGTAAGGTGCTAACTTCTGTCTTGCTGTGAATGTGCAGCCCCCTCCCTTCCTATTACAGAGCAGAATAAAAGGACAAACAGTTTTGTCAGCACCCGCCTCTCCTTCCACAGAGAAAAGTAAAAGCAGTTTAAAACTTTTTACTTTTTACTTTACTTTATTTAGAATTTATAGACCGCCCCCTCTCCCCAAGGGGACTCGGGGCGGTGTACAGACAAAGCTAAAAACCGTATATACAATAACAATATTAAATACCCCTTTTTAAAAACAAATTAAATATAAAGTCTGTACAATGATCGTAAAAATTAAAACAGATTAAAAGGACAACCCCTTAAAATTTAAAATGCCGGCCAGGAGGATTAAAAATTAAAACTACGATTGGGCCAGGCCAGCTGATTGGAACAGGTGGGTCTTGAGTTTCTTACGGAAGGAACGGAGATCGGTAGTAGTTCTGATGTCGGGGGGGAGGTCATTCCAGAGGGTCGGGCCCATCACAGAGAAGGCCCTACTCCTGGGCGCCGCCCCCTGGCATTGCCTAGTGGACGGCACCCGGAGGAGCCCCTCCACCCGGGTTTCTCTGGGGCAGCAAACGCACCCACCCCACTGCCCCGCCGTCCCTCTGCAGTGAGAGAGACAGGAAAGGAGCAAAAGCCCTTAATTGCCAAGGCAAAGAAATGAAGACAAGAGAAAATGTCTTATCAGGATTCCTATTCCTCACTCTCGTGTCCATCCCATCCGTACTTGGGTCCTCTCTCCACATATTTCCCTTCCTCTAATCCCCAGGGCCCCATCTGTGCATACATTCCATCATCTGATCCTTCGGATACCGAACAGAGGAGAAGACAGAATAACAGAGCTGGAAGGGACCTTGGAGGTCTTCTAGTCCAACCCCCCCTAGCTGAGCCAGAGGCTTTCTTGCAAACCTCCAGTGATGGAGCCCCACAACGTCTGGAGCCAAGCCAGTTCCGCTGATTAATTATTCTTACTCCAGGACATTGCTCCACCACTACTAGTGAGTCTCTCCACCCTAACTCTGGGTCATAAAAGGCAAGGGGCGGAGATGAATAGATATGGCAGAACTCTATTCATCTTCCCACCAGCCGGACCTGTTAGCCTACGAGAGAAACTTTTTACTGGAGCTGCCGATGCTCCTAATAAAGGAATCCTTTGAGTTCACGACAGGGGGTTTGTTGTAGTCGGGGAGCCGAGTAAGAAAACTCTTTGGTTTTAAGCCTTATTCAAGGATCCTTCCCCACTTCTAAAAGGTCCACGATTTTAACAGTAAAAGCAGCACCCCCCACACCCCTCCTGCCTGAGAATCCGAGGAGCTCTCTTAGCTCTGCAGATGCTTAAATCATCTTAATTATGGCACACCGAGTTTCTTTCCTCCTGACGTTGGGGAATCGTAGCCTGGTTGTTGTTTCTTCCCCCTTGCCGATTTCTGATTTTATTTTATTTTATTTTTTGCCCTAAGGCTTCAACTCAGCAAAATAGCCTTTAATTAGGGGGCCTCGGCGTATGTGGATTTCCAGGTTGACAAGCCAAGCTTGTCATGGGAAAGAGTGGCAGGGCGAATACATCACCTGGAGGGAGCTGCGCAATTTTATTTTCTCTCTTGGGACCCGGCCGGGGTTACCGAAACGACAAGTTGTTCGCGCGGAGAGACTAAAAAAATTCTCGTTGCAAGAATTTTTTTTTTCTGGAGGATCAACGTGGGGTTTTTTGTTTTGTTTTTATAACCGAAAAGAAACGGAAAGGAGAAATGGGGTAGGGTCTCCTGCTTGGGTGGGGGGGTTGGTCTAGAGCAGCGGTCACCAACCGGTGGTCCGTGAGAAAATTTTGGGGGTCGGCAGAAAAACAATTTGCGTTTTTTATATTGCACTAAATCAGGGGCCCCTCAAACTATGTCCCTCCTGGGATGAAATATGTGCCATGAACGTTTGTGTTTTGATCGCTTGGACATAAGTGTGAAAAATGATCATAAGTCGCTTTTTTTTAGTGCCGTTGAACGGTCATTGAACAAACCATTGTAAATCGAGAACTATCTTTATTTTCTTCAAAAGGGTTTGGTCCAAATTTGAGGGGTCTTATTGGCAAAATGGCTCTTTTCTTTTCCATTCTAATCTTCCCACCGCAGGTCCATCTGTCGGAATGGAATGGGAATAGAATGGAATGGAATAAAAATAATAGAATAGAATAGAATAGAATAGAATAGAAGAATAGAATAGAACAGAATAGAACAGGAAGGGACCTTGGAGGTCTTCTAGTCCAGCCCCCTGCTGAAGCAGAACCTATACCATCTTAAAACAAGTGGCTGTCCCCTCTCTTCTTAAAAGCCTCCATTGATGGAGCTCCCATGATTTCTGGTGGCAAGCTGTTCCACTGGTTAATTGTCCTTACTGTTAGGAAGTTTCTCCTTAATTCCAACTAAACTCTCTTTAGTTTCCAGCCATGGTTTCTTATCCTGCCTTCTGGTGCTTTGGAGAATAAATTGACCCCCCCCCTTCTTTGTGGCAGCCCCTCAAACACTAGAATGCTGCTATGATGTCACCCCTAAATCTTCTCTTCTTTAGACTAACCAAACCCCAAATCCTGCAACCGCTCTTCACGTGTTTTAATCTCCAGGCCTCTGATCGGCTTAGTCGCTCTTCTCTGAACTTTTCCCAAAGTCTCAGCATCTTTTTTATTCATGTTCCAGGCCGTTTTACAATACAATACAATACAATAGTAGAGTTGGAAGGGACCTTGGAGGTCTTCTAGTCCAACCCCCTGCCTAGACAGGAAACCCTATACTGTTTCAGACAAATGGCTATCCAACATCTTCTTAAAGACTTCCAGTGTTGGGGCATTCACAACTTCTGGAGGCAACTTCTGTTCCACCGATTAATTGTTCTCACTGTCAGGAAATTTCTCCTTAGTTCTAAGTTGCTTCTCTCCTTGATTAGTTTCCACCCATTGCTTCTTGTTCTACTTTTAATTGTGGGCTATGCTCACGCGGCCAATTTGAATTCCCGAAGAACCCCTTTCCTTCCAAAGGAGTTGAGTTCCAGGCAGAGATATTTGACTTCCCCCCCAAAATGTTGGATATTCCAGCTATTTGCATTTTCATCAGAAAAAAACAGCAACAACGCAGCCAGTCTGTCCATTAATGGGACGAGTTGCTGTAATTAAGTCGCTAAAAGGCTGGGGGTTTAGCAGGCCGTGACTTCGACCCAAAACACACACTCCGTGGAAGTTGCTAAGCCGTGACATGTTTGCACTTGAGCTGGGTGTGGGTAAGCTGTGAACCGTAGTTGTTAAGAGAGATTTCTTTTTTCTTTTTTTCCCCCTTCCTCCCCATCTGTGTAAATCGCTAGTATTTATTTTCTCCCATCTGGTAACGCTTGGAGTAGGAAACGGGCTTGAGAATAGAACTGGGAACAGATTCTCCGTACGATTGGATGACATCTCTTCCGGGGTCTGTTGGGCAAAAGCGACTGTCTCATCGGTTGCTTTTTTTTGTGTGTTGACTCAACAAATACAGATTGATTTATGGGCTCCCTGGAGAAAAGCTTTTGGTTCCAAGTGACCTGTTGGAGGATGCTAGAGCCCAGGGTTCTTCTGAAAGCAACCCCCAGATTCTTGACCCCGCTGCAGATGTTCCTCCTCTGGCAAGCTTGAATCCCATCTGCTGCTGGAAGTCCGTTCAGCCAGCCTTCTCTCAAGGGAAGGATTGTCCCAGGGTAAGAACAGATTGCCTCGTCTCTCTCTCCAGCTGCGTTAAAAGGAGCAGTCTGTCCAACCCAACTGGGCATAGAAGAAGAGAAGAAGATGTTCAGGAGACACCTCAGGAGACCTCGTGGCTTCCAAAACCACCGCCTTTAAGTGATTTAACAGAGTTAGAAGAGACCTTTTAGGTCATCTAGTCCAACCCGCTGCCCAAGCAGGAGACTCTACACCATTTCTGACCGATGGCAGTCCAGTCTCTTCTTGAAAGCCTCCAGTGATGAAGCCCCCACAACTTCTGAAGGCAACTTCTGTTTCATGGGTTGATGGTTCTCACTGTCAGAAAGTTCCTCCTTATTTCCAGGTTGAATCTCTCCTTCCATCCATTGTTCCTTGTCTGGCCTTCAGGTGCCTTGGAGAATAGCTTGACCCCTTCCTGTCTGTGGCAGCCCCTCAAATACTGTCAATGTCTTGCAACTCTCGGATTGTAGATTGGGATGCCACTCAACCTGCATCAAATGGAAGCTGTGAAACTCCTGAGTCAACCACCATAAAAATAACACCATAGCAAATCTGACCACTGTAAGAGGACGGAGATATGGAGGCAGTTTGCTCGGAGGAAGGGGCCGTGGAGACCACATCTAGGAAGGAAGCAAAACAAGAAACGCAACAGGGTTGGACATTGTCTCTAACCACTGAGCTTCTTCTTGAAAGGATGAGAGCCAGGGTGGACAACCTTAATCTTAACCTAGAACTGGGATGGCAAACCTCTGGCACACATAGCCTCAGTTCAGCTCCACTGCGCATATGTACACACTGCCCATTGACCACCTGGTCTTCGGATCTCTGCCACGCACGCACGGAGGGTGGGGCCGTTCCTGATCTCCGTAAATCCCCCCCCCCAAGCGTGCCCTACCTTCCTCCTCCATTTCTGCTGCGCTGGAAGCCCAAACGGGGTGCAGGAGGGTGCATGTGCAAGGAGGGTGGGGCACATGCGCAGGGGATGTGTGTGCATTTTGCAGGGGTGGGACACATGCACAGGGCTGCTCGCATTGCATTTTGGGCATTCACACATGTGCACGGTTTTGGGCACTCGGCACCCTAAAGGATGGTGTAGGGTCACCTGCTTGGGCAGGAGGGTTGGACTAGATGACCTACAAGGTCCCCTCCAACTCTGTTAGTCTAAAGGTCTAAAGAATAGTGGAAGGGGGTTCTAGTCTCCCTTTAGGTCTAGAGGCCGCTGGGTGTCCTTAGGCTGGACACAAGAAGTCCTACCCTAGAAAGTAAAAAACATTGTTCTACCAGCCTTCACTGGGCCAATGTGGTAGGTTACTCTCCATTAAGAGCTGTAGTGGCACAGTGGCTACAAAAAACAGCATTGCAGGCTAAATCATTACTCACGGCCAGTCTTCCCTCTTTTCAAGGTCGTTAAAAGGAGGACCCAGATTGTTGGGGGAAGGCTGCTGACTCTGTAAATCGCTTAGAGAGGGCTACGTAGCACTGTGAAGCGATATATAAGCCTAAGGTCTATTGCTATTGCTATAATATTCAATGAAGAGGTCTACATCTTTGCGATGGTTTATGGGAAAGGCCTTGGGAGACTGAGTGAAGAGATACTGCCAAGGTAACAGGCAGATAAGAGACCGCTTAGCCCTCAGATGCTTACTGGGTGGAGAAAGAGACTCAGAAAGGACCCTCCCTAGTTTCTCAGTCTATAAAGGAGACGATTGTGGTATGTGGAAAAGACCTTGGGAGACTTAGTGAAGAGATACTGCCAAGGGAATGGGCAGATAAGAGACCGCTTAGCCCTCAGATGCTTACTGGGTGGAGAAAGAGACTCAGAAAGGACCCTCCCTAGTTTCTCAGCCTGTAAAGGAGACGGTTATGGTATGTGGGAAAGACCTTGGGGGATGAAGCAAAGTCACATGATTGTTTAGGGAATAGTCAGGTAAGAGAAGGTATGCCCCCCCCCAGCTGCATAATAGGTGAAGAAAGAGACTCAGGAGGGACCCTCCCTAGTTTCTCAGCCTGTAAAAGAGATGGTTATGGTATGTGGGAAACTCTTTGGGAGACTGGGCAAAGAGATGACAGTCAGATAAGGGACCACTTAGCTCACAGCTGGACAATGGGTGAGGCAAGTGGCTCAGAAAAGACCCTCCCTAGTTTCTCAGGCTGTAAAAGAGATGATGGGAGATCGGTACTTTCAGACCGGCAAGATTCTGTCTGTCAACGTAGCTTTTCAATAACATTGAAGTAGCTCGCCTGATTGTAATTCCTATCAGGTTTTCTCAGGAGGCTGACAATCCTGCAGTGAGGTGACTTGGGTTGAATATATACATCTCATCTCCGTCTCTCTCATACAGGTAATTCAGTATGTTAGCATTTCAGTATTACACATACAAAGTAGTTTTTACAATTCAGACAATCCCATTTAAGTATGTAGATTATTTTTTTAAGCGTTAGATTCATTGTGTTTAGTAGTCTGAACCATTTTATTTACTTCTATTAAGCTTCCGGGAATGGAGTTTTTTGCATTTTAATTAGAATCTTGTAACCTCCTACAGTAATGGTACAAAAAGTAAGTTAGTGACTACAATGAAACTGTGACTAATACAGGTACTGCCTCGGAGGAAGGAATTGTAGCTCAGTAGCTTCCTTGTTTGCAAAGTTCCCAAATTTGATCTTCAGGTATCTTCAGGTGGGCTTGGGAAAATAATACTGTCACACCTGGAAGCCATCTTTTGCATGTGGGGCCTTCAGGCCTGCCACATTTTCTACTTGAGGGAAAATGGGAGGGGGGATTATATGGAGTATGGGTGAAATATAGTCAAAATAACATTCCTTTCTCAGAGAGTCAAGGACGTCTTGCCCTGCACCTGGAGAGGCGTGACTGGGAGGCATCTCTAATTTTGGATGGTTCCTGATTGGACCATGGGATGGACATGTGGGTGTTTGGCAGGGACTTGTCAGGCCTGCAAATAATCTTTTGCCTCAGACTCTGATTTAATTTTGGATGCTATTTGGATGCTTTCTTTTGAGTGGGGAAAACCTGGAAACTTTCAGATTCGGGTTTTCCCAGATGTGCCAATATGACATCTATAATAAAACGGATGTCAGCCTTCCAAATATCACCCAGAATTAAATCAGAGTTCAAGGCATAGCTTTCATCAAAGTTCCAATTTACAAAAGAGAGACACGTTGGTACAAACTGTGGAAACCCGAATCTGAAAGCTTCCTGGGCTTTCCACCCAGTTGAAAGTTCAAGATCTTGCCCCCACATCCACAAGTCCATCCCATGGTCCAATCTTCCTCTCCCGCGCTGGCATTTCCACCCATCTAGTTCCGGTCAGGTGCAGTGGTGCGGAGACAAAAGATGACCTTGGGCTTCTAGAAAGGAATGTTTTATTTTGACAACAACACATTCTACAATTCTACTCCTTACTATTCCCAATTACCCCACTAATGAAACAGCATAGTAAAATGAAAGTGAGTGTGGCAGGCCAAAGATCCTAAAAGGAATATGACTGCAGGCCTGACAATGGAACTTTGAGGAAACCTTAAGTCTCAGGGTTTTCTTTTGTTGGGGATGTTACTTGGAACCCTGACATTAACTCAAATATCAACATATTCATTCTAAAATTCTGGGGTATTGTTGACATCAAAAGAAACAAGAGTGGTCTAAGTGGGTTTGTGGATCCAGCTATGACACGATTTAGTTTTCCTAATTTCATCCTCAAAACTTACCAGATTCTAGAGTAAGTTTTGGTGGCCATGGACTCTTCTCAAGGGATCTTCTTCTTGTGTCATATCCGTCGTTGTATCACACTGTCCGAAGACGTCTCCGTGGTCATGTGGCTGGCGTGGCTCAACACCGAAGGTGCATGGAACCCCGTTACCTTCCCACCAAAGGTGGTTCCTATTTTTCTGCTTGAATTTTTTACATGCATTCGAACTGCTAGATTGGCAGAAGCTGGGACAAGTCACCGGAGCTCACTCCATTATGCGGAGCTGGGGATTCGAACCTCCGAACTGCCGACCTTTTTCATCGACAAGCTCAGCGACTTAGCCACTGAGCCACCGCGCCCCCCAAGGGATAGGCATCCCAGATTGATTGTCGTTTTCCCACAAAATCCTAAATTGGTTGTCGTTTCCTCGTTATCTAGAACTTGGGATGCAAGGAAGTCTCCAAAGGTGGCGAGTCAGCGGATCCTCAATTCCTTATCATTGTTCTCGGGACTCTTGGGAGAAACCAATCTCTAGAAGATGAGCAGATGGGTTGGAAACGATCCTTCTTCATTTTTGCGTTGTCTTTTTCCGCGTGAGAGGCGGGAGAAGGCTATCCACAAATGTCTTTATCCAGATGAATTGCTGCTGGAACCTGCCAGAAACACTTAATGTTGAAAATGGTGGCAGTTTACAAGGAGGAATTGCTGGAGGGAGAATGTAGTAGAGCAAGCTCCGGTCCTCTCAGCTGAGGGAGGCAATTACTCTACATGACTGGGAAATTGCCGTGTTTTTAAGGACATGGCTAATTGAATAGCCAGAGTGGGGGTGAGGAAGAGCCTCCAGATTTAAAAGCAGTTCTTGACCTTATCAACAATGTCCGGAGAAGGCCTACTGCTGAAGATTTGAAACCTCATGTGGTGGAATCTCCAGTTAGATAGAAGGAAGATGTTAAGAGAAGGTCTTAAGAACACAAGGTGGGACGTGACTAAGACATTGAGCTTGTCGATCAGAAAGGTCGGCAGTTCGGCGCTTCGAATCCCAAGTGCCGCGTAACGGAGTGAGCTCCCGTGACTGGTCCCAGCTTCTGCCAACCTAGCCGTTCGAAAACGTGTAAAAAATGCAAGTAGAAAAATAGGAACCACCTTTGGTGGGAAGGTAACAGTGTTCCGTGCGCCTTGGGTGTTTAGTCATGCCGACCACGTGACCACAGAGACAGCGCTGCCTCTTTGGCTTTGAAATGGAGATGAGCACCGCCCCCTAGAGTCGGGAACGATTAGCACACATGTGCAAAGGAAACCTTTAGCTTTAAGAGTGCAAGGCGATCCAACCGGTCAGTCCTAGAGGAGATCCACCCTGACTGCTCTTTAGAAGGCCAGATCCTGAAGAGGAAACTCAAAAGACTTTGGCCACCTAATGAGAAGGAAGGACTCCCTGGAGAAGAGCCTCATGCTGGGAAAGATGGAGGGCAAAAGAAGAAGGGGACAACAGAGAAGGAGGTGGCTGGATGGAGTCCCTGAAGCAGTTGGCATGGACTTAAATGGACTCCAGAGGATGGTAGGGGACAGGGAGGCCTGGAGGCCTCTAGGACTGACCGGTTGGATCACCTTGCAGTCCAAGGGACTCACAGGAGTCTTCTCCAGCACCAGAGTTCAAAGGCCTGGTGCTCTTCTTTGGTGCTCAGCCTTTCTTATGGTCCAACTTTCACAGTCGTATATGTGTCACAACTGGATCCACAAAATCTGTTTGTGGTTGGCCTATTTCCCCCAACAATCTGGATTCTCTTGGAAGGCTGAGTCAACCTTGAGTCCCATGAAGATCGAACTCTAGGCGGTGGGCAGAGTTTGCCTGAAATACAGTACTCTAACCACTGTGCCGCCAGGATTCAGGCATGCCCGCAGGCAACCAATCAATGCATTGGAGTTAGGACTTGGCTGGCCTGTAGGATCCTGATAGGAACTGATTTAAGAAGACATGGGAATTTAAAAGCAAAAAGGCGATATTGTTTTTCTAACGCTGGCCAGTCTCCAGTGAGTCCTTTGAGGAAATAAATCCTGCTTCCTTGGCGTTTTGTATTGAGGAGAAAGCTAGCGCAAGGGAGCAGCGGCTGACGAACTCTCCCCAAATTGGTGCAATTTCAATTAAATAAGACGCCGTTAGCTTTCGAGCTAGGCCAGAGCAGGAAACTCAAGTTATGAAGACTCCTGCTATTGTTATTATAGGACTACAGTAATCGAATCTTGCAAGTATGAATCTGCCTTCCTTGCCTCCATCATCAAGAGAACAAGGGAAGGTCAAGTCTAAGGCGCTTTTTCAAATTACATTTTCTGCCCTGGACTCCAATTTCATTGATCTGGCTCTTGCTTTGATTGCCTCGCTTCTGTTCCCCCCCCTCAAGGTTATTCTCACACCCCTTTACAGAACCTGATCGTTTGACTCAAAGAAGGACCATCTCCTACTTGAGAATGAGACTGTAGATTGCTTCTAGTTCAGGGGTCAGCTTCAAAATTTTTAGCAAGAATATTTATTTAAGAATAAATTGCAAAAGTGTTGGAAATGCCATCCGATACCGGGCTCATATTACCATATGTGATGGACTTGCACTGAAGCTAAATGATATTGGACTAAAATCCACACTTGGTTAGAAAAAAAAGATACGAAAACACATCGACTTTAAACCAGATTTTTTTTTTTTAATTGGGAATCATACCGGAAACATACAACAGAGAACTGAAATATTTGATTGTAAATGTGCTAACAGCAGCTAGAATTGTATTTGCTAAAAAATTGGAAAAATGAGAAAATACCTAACGCAGGAGGAAGTTATTCACAAAATAATGGAATGTGCTGAAATGAGTAAATTGACATTTGAAATTAGAGAACAAGAAGATAAAACAATTTTATAGGACATGGGATTTATTTTATCAGTGGTTAGATTAAAAAAACATGGAAATGGAAGTTATCAGAGAACGTTGTAAATACAAGAATAATGGAATGATATAGACTATAACATAAAAAATAATTTTATTATTGAAGACATTTGGGATGATGTAATGCATTGTTATAATATAAATGAACCCAATATCTACTATATCTCATTTAAAAATGAAGAAATAATGGCGTTAGTCAAGCAAATGAGACATATTAATCATGTATTCAAATATATTTGATTTGATATTACACGATTTTATATAAATGGTAGGTGATGACTACGGAAAGAATGCACAAAAATCTTGCAACCAATCGACACACTGTTCGTAATGGAAGATGCTTTTATGCTTTTTGTTTTGTTTTGTCTGTTTATGTTTGTGTATATATATGTATTTGTGTTACAACCCCTGGTATGCCCAAATATGGGAGGGAGCTCACTACTCCCCCTTTCTGTCTATCGGCTCACTGCAGGAGACCATCCAGGCAGAAATGTTGCCTTTTTATATTTGTGTGTGTGTGTGTGTGTGTGTGTGTGTGTGTGTGTGTATGTATGTATTCGGGTCTTTTCCCGTGTAGGATTGACTTTGTCTTGGCAGCGTTTCGGCAAGATCTCACCTGCCATCTTCAGGCTTGGGCTTAAAATGCGATCGGAGCTGCCGTCTTTGTGCTGTATTTGTGCTGATAAATAAATAAAGGGAGACTAATATAGATCTATTTCAAGCTATTTAGCTCTCATCAGCTAGCCATACCCTTACTGGGAATTGAACCAGGGCTGTATTGCATATTAGGCCGATGTAATTGCCACTAAGCCACAGGCTCTCTTCCTTATCAGCTAGGCCAGGGAAATAGGTATGTATTTGTGTTACAACCCCTGGTATGCCCAAACATGGGAGGGAGCTCACTACTCCCCCTTTCTGTCCTTCAGCTCATTTTATATATATATAAATTTTTTTAGCAACAGGTTCTCTGTCTGGTTGCATGGTGGGCGGGTCCTAGTCAGCCTCCTGCACCATGGTCGAGGGGTGGGTGGGTCTGTGTGTGTTTTTGCCCTCCCCGGGCTCCAGAGGCTCTCTGGAACTTCCGGAAGGCATGTTTTTCACCATCCTGGCTGGCTTTGATCCACACCTCTCCAACACCTGATAGAGCAGTGGTGGCAAAACCTTTCAGCACCAAAGCCGAACATGGTTCTGGAAGTCCAAAGGCCAGCTGAATGGCGCCGTGCATGCCTGTTTTTCTGGCCATTTATGGACCATTTTTCAGACTTTGTTTTCAGGCTGTTTTTTGGCCCCTAAAACGACCTCCAAAACAGCCCAGAAAATGACCTGAAGACCAGTCTCCTTTTGGCTGTTTTGGGGGGCGTTTTCTGGTGCTCGGGTGCTCTGGCACCCGCAAAGGCTAGTTGGCCCACGTGCATATGCACCGTAAACTGGAAGAGCAGCTGGCGATGGCACGTGTGCCCACAGAGAGGGCTCTGCGTGCCGTAGATTCACAAACATGTTGGTAGAGCATCCTTGGCTCCATGGGAAATAATGTTGCTTTGGCTACACCTCCCCAGCTATCTCTGTCTCTTCCCTTCTGTTCTCACGGCTCCAACCGGCATCCCTGGAGATGCTCCCAAAATGGCTTCAGGGGTGACATCTCAGCCTGTCTGAGAGCAAGGAAGAGATTTTAGGAGCCACTTCTCCAGCCGTTCTCCTCTACCTTCTCTGCCCCAAAGGCCATCCCTCAACCCAACGTTCATTTTTAAAAAGTTGACCGGAAGGGAAAAGACTGAGGGGAGAAAACGGTTTATTAACCGGATGCCTGGACATCTTGCAGCTGACTTGCGAGGCCGGCTTTGAAACAAGGCCGTTGATTGATAAAATAGTTACCACTAAGTCATTGCTATAGCAACCCACAGCAACAAGCTGGGAGGAGGCACAGATGGAGAGATACCGAGGCACACCTGTTGTGATTTAGACATCGGGCGTGTGCCAAGCGTGGCATCCCATCAGTCAGTCTCACAACCCCCCAGCTTTATGGGTGAGATTGCTCAGCCTTTGATTGCGTAGAAAGCGGAGCAGCAAATGTCTTCTCACTTATGTGAGAAGGGTGGAAAAAGGTAGGTTCAATGGTGAAAAAAGTCAGGTTCTACATTTAGGCAAGAAAAACAAAATGCACGGGTACGGTATAGGTGGTAACTGGCTCAATAGTAGTAACTGTGAGAGGGATCTTGGAGTCCTTGTGGACAACGATTTAAATAGGAGCGAGCCGTGTGCAGCAGCTGCCAAAAAAGCCAACACAGTTCTAGGCTGCATCAACAGAGGGATAGAATCAAGATCACGTGGAGGGTTAATACCACTTTATAAGGCCTTGGTAAGGCCACACTTGGAATACGGCATTCAGTTTTGGTCGCCACGATGTTAAAAAGATGCTGAGACTCTAGAAAGAAAGCAGAGAAGAGCAACCAAGAAGATTGGGGGACTGGAGGCTAAAATACATGAAGAACGGTTGCAGGAACTGGGAATGTCTAGTTGAATGAAAAGAAGGACTAAGGGAGACATGATAGCAGTGTTCCAATATCTCAGGGGTTGCCACAAAGAAGAGGGAGTCAAACTATTTTCCAAAGCACCTGAGGGTAGAACAAGAAGCAATGGGTGGAAACTAATCAAGGAGAGAAGCAACTTAGAACTAAGGAGGAATTTCCTGGCAGTGAGAACAATTAATCAGTGGAACAGAAGTTGCCTCCAGAAGTTGTGAATGCCCCAACACAGGAAATCTTTAAGAAGATGTTGGATAGCCATTTGTCTGAAGTGGTGTAGGGTTTTCTCCCTAAGCAGGGGGTTGGATTAGAAGACCTCCAAGGTCCCTTCCAACTCTGCTATTGTATTGTATTGTATATCTAGTTTAATGAAAAGAAGGACTAGGGAAGACATGATAGCAGTGTTCCAATATCTCAGGGGTTGCCACAGAGAAGAGGGAGTTAAACTATTCTCCAAAGCACCTGAGGGTAGAACAAGAAGCAATGGGTGGAAACTAATCAAGGAGAGAAGCAACTTAGAACTGAGGAGGAATTTCCTGACAATGAGAACAATTAATCCGTGGAACAGCTTGCCTCCAGAAGTAGTGAATTCTCCAACACTGGAAGTTTTTAAGAAGAGATTGGGCAACCACTTGCCTGAAATGGCATAGGGTTTCAACCCTGAGCAGGGGGTTGGACTTGAAGACCTCCAAAGTCCCTTCCAATTCTGTTATTCTGAATCTGTATCATCTTTTAGCACTGATGATGTTACCTAGTTACCTAGGAGGCAATTCGTTCGTTTAATTGGTTCGTGACCCTCCGAGACTCCTGGCCAAGTTTTGCAGATATCGGCCTGGCAGCTCTCCAAGCCAGATAAGGTCTGTGACTGTAAATCCTCCCGTGAAAGACTTTGCTGGAGGTGAATTATCAGAATTCACAGCAAATCAATAAAAGGGTTTTTTGTCAGGACGAGGAGTTTGCTTCAGACTCTTGGGAAGCCTCGGTCCGAACAGACCCCTCCCATTTCAACCCTGAGCTGGAAATATTCTCCTTTATTGAGAGAAAGTTGTTTCTGCCAAAAGTTGGGACTTCAAATTAATTGACATAAAATGACGGGCTTGGAGGCATTGAGAATGATGTCCCCGAGCTTCCGTGCGTTCCAGAATTCTCGTCTTCCCCTTCTTGAGAATGAGGCGTCAAGAGGGGGAAATCTCATCCGTCAGAGCGAAACCGTTGGCTCGTGAATAGACGAGAAGAAATCAAAGGCCTCCCACATCTTTGGGGGGGGGGCTGCAAAGCGAGAGCCCCCTTCCATATGAGTCCTTCTAATTAATAGGCACGGTTCCTAGCTCGTTTGGGAAATCCTTGCCAGAACGCATCCAAGATCGGAAACCTTGCCAAAGTCACAAAAAATAGGAACGGGGGTGGATGAGAGAGAGGGAGGGAGGGATGCGTGCTTGCATTGATCAAACTATTAGAGGGTAAAAAGCATCCTCCACAGGAAATCTGGACCGAAAAATCAAAGTGATGGGGAAATCATCTGTTGGGTAGAATGTCCTCTTGTTCGCCGCTTTGAAAGAAATAAAAATTTGGATGATGTTCTTGCCGGTACGAAGTGCTTGTATTTCAGGAATGAGTCTCCGATGATTTGCACCAGTAGTGGGTTTGGGGCAGTAGGCCTCGGTATGCGCGTACCAGTCCCTGCTGGAAGCAGCTGCCACCCTACCGGAACGGTGCTTTGGAGGGCTCAACTGCCCGCTGGCCCTGGTTCCTTACCTGTATTTGAAGGAAACGGGCCATTTGTGCACGCAGCCTATGGCACATGCGCAATGCTCCGCCGAGCAGCTGGAGCATCGCAGGCGGTGGCTGCTCATGCATGCGTAGAGCATGTGCCTGTGGTGGACGCCCGGCCCCGTTGCAATGTACCGGTTGCAACGGGATCCAAAACCCACCACTGATCTGCACCCTTCCTTGATTTCTTAGCTCTGGCTAAATTTCATTGCACTCCCCCTCTCCCGCCCCACCCCTCCCGGGCAGTGTTGGGACTCAAAATATTTTACTACCGGTTCTGTGGGTGTGGCTTGGTGGGAGGGGTGTGGTGGGCGGGGTGTGGCTTGGTGGGCGTGGCAGGGAAACGATACTGCAAAATCCCGATTCCTTCCCCACTCCTGGGGGAAAGGATACTGTAAAATTTCCATTTCTACCCCACTCCATGACCCCATGTGACTTTCTATATAATTGAAATTGAAAATCCGATATTGCACTATAGAATTCGATACGGTTACTTCTCTGGGGTAGAAGCTGTTTTTCAGACGATTTATTCTTGTTTTTATTATCCTGTACCGGCTGCCAGATGGTAATAATTTTTTAAAAAGAGCGCCCAGGATGAGATGGATCTTTAAGAAGGTTTTGAACTTTCTAAAGGCAGCGGGAGCTATAAAGGGGAGAGGGCAACCCATGGTCCTCTGGGCAATGACATTGACCCTCTGGAGCGCTGTCCCATCTGCCCCTGTGCAATTGGCAAACCAGACACAGGCACAGTGAGTTAAAATACTCTGGTGCAACGGTAGAAGGTCACCAGCATTTTTCATTTTAGTTGTGGTTTCCTGAGAAGTCTCAGGTCATATAATCTCTGCTGGGGCCTCTTGACCAGGGCTTGCCATGTGAGATGCCCCAGATCAGGTCCTCTTTTATGATGACACCCAGAAACTTAAAACTGGCCACTTGCTCTGCTCGGTCTCCATTCATAAGCAAGGGCTGGATATCTGATCTATTCCTTCTGTAGTCCACTATAAGCTCCTTGGTCTTGTTGGTGTTAAGGACCAAGTTATTGTCTCTACACCACAAAAGCAAGTGGTCCACCTCATCTCGATAGGCAGACTCATCCCCCCCACCGCCACCCAGAGATTAGTCCCACCAATGTTGTATCATCTGCAAATTTAGTAAAAGTATTACTAGTGTGAGTGGAAATGCAGTCAATAAATTACAATAAATGCACACGTGAAAAATGCTCAGTTAGACACGGATGCTATGTTTAATGGTGCTTGTTGACCAGAAAAGCGAACCGTGGAACTGTGAGAAAAATATGATGATGATGATGATGATGATGGCAACTGTGAATGGTGGTTCAATGGATGATCTTAAATCAAGGACTATCTGTAGCCTCCTTCCATAAATGCTTCGTAGGGAAGGGAAATGCATTGATGCAACAACATCCCGAAGGATCTGCAATGATCAGCAACACCAACGCATTGTAGCTGAGCAAAGCCAATTATTCTCTGCCAGGCTTCGGCCATTCAGAGGGCAACATCTTTTGGCCTGCCAGAGATGATTTGTCAGACGACATCAGGACTGAATTAAGGTACCTAATTTCTGTCACCACGGTTGCAGGGGGATGAATTGCCGCAGTTAGGAAATCTCTGGCCTGCCTTTTAGGAGATACTTCTAGCATGGCGTAAGGATGAGATGCCTCCTGGAGAAGGAGAGCGGTTAAAGTCTAGCTGAGAAGAGCAGTCAGTGATGGGGTCGGGTGGATAGGTGGTGGGTGGATAGATGAGTGGACAGGTGGATGGGTGGGTGCTTGTTGGTGGATGGGTGAGTGGATGGATGGATGGATGGATGGACGGGTGGATGGATGGATAGATGGATGGAAAGATAGGTGGATGGATGGGTGGGTAGACAGGTGGGTGGGTGGGTGGGTGGATGGATGGATAGATAGATGGGTGGACAGGTGGGTGGATGGATGGATAGATGGGTGGACAGGTGGATGGATGGGTGGATATTGGTGGACAGGAGGGTGGGTGGACGTGTGGATGGATGGATGGATAGATGGGTGGATGGATGGATGGGTGGGTGGGTGGGTTGATGGATGGATGGATAGATGGATGGATAGATGGGTGGACAAATGGATGGATGGATAGATGGGTGGATGGATGGGTTGGTGGGTTGATGGATGGGTGGATATTGGTGGACAGGTGGGTGGGTGGGTGGATAGATGGGTGGGTGGACAGACAGATGGATGGAGAGGTGGATAGATGAATGGATGGGATGGTCTAGGAAGGAAGGGTTAGTTTCTATAAGTTAAAAGGGGAATTGGTGGAAAGACTAAACACACAGCAAGGAAAGAGAGAGGGAACACCCTATCATAGGGGAAGGTCAACTGTTCCCTTTGAGTGGTAGTTGCTAAGAAGTAGCAGATGCTAAATGGCCTGCTTTGTATCACCTAAGAAGTCTGCTATCTATAGGTGGGATCATAAATCCTTCCTTCCACGAGAGAGAAGGAGAAAGGGAGGAAGCAAACAAGGAAGGAAGAGATGGACAGGCAAAAAGGAGGGAGGGAACCTGAGGGTGTCAGAGAGGGTGGGAGGGAGGAAGAGGGAACACAGTTTCCCTCACTCCTTTCTATTTATCTCTTCCTTCCTTCCTTCCTTGCTTCCTTGCTTGCTTCCTATCTCCCTCTTGCCTCCTCCCTCTCTTACACAAACACACACACACTCACACACACAGCTTCCCTCCCTCTCTCTCTCCCTCTTTCTTTCTTTCTCTTTCTTTCTTTCTCCTTCCCTTCCTCTCCTTCCTTTCTCCATCCCTCCCTCTCACATTCTTCCTTCCTCCTCTCCTCCCCCTCTCCTCTCTCACCATTTCCCTCCCTTCCTCCCCTTCCTTTCTCCCTCCCTCGCTCTGACATTCTTCTTTCCTTCCCCCCCTTCCTTCCTCCCCTCCCTCCCTTCCTAACTGCACACCACATAGTCCAACGTCAGCCTGCGAGAACATTCGTGGGAACTCGCATTTGCATGAATCCCATCTGTTTCCAGGCGGAGCTGATGAATGTTTATAACTTTTTCCTTGGAAGCTACCCAAACTTGTTACGGTGGCGGAAATCGTACCATTTTTCTAAACTCGCTAAATAAATAACACGTTTCTGCTTTTAGAAGCAAAACGCTGCCTCGCCGCCTTCCCCCTTGCCTCATCAGCACCAGGATGATAGAATCAGCGGTGCACACCCAAATGCCAAAGACATGGGTGGGAAGGGGTGGGAGGGAAGGATGGGTACGAGCTGGAGAATCACAGGTGGAATTCAGCCGGTTAAGACCAGTTCGCCTGAGTCGGTAGAGGACATCGCAGGAGGACCTGTCCACCCAACCCAACTCTATGCCGTTCTATTTAGGCACGTTTTCAAACCATGCTCATGCATGGTTAGAATCCCTAGTGCCCTGTAACGGAGTGAGCTCCCGTTCTTTGTCCTAGCTTCTGCCAACCTAGCAGTTCGAAAGCACGTAAAAAATGCAAGTAGAAAAACAGGAACCACCTTTTGTGGGAAGGGAACAGCGTTCTGTGTGCCTTTGGCGTTTAGTCATGCCGGCCACAGAGACGTCTTCGGACAGCGCTGGCTCTTCGGCTTTGAAACGGAGATGAGCACCGCCCCCTAGAGTCGGGAACGACTAGCACATATGTGCAAGGGGAACCTTTGCCTTTTTACTTTTAGGGAAAGCATGTGAATTCCACCCCTGCGGAGAATGATCTCCTATCGTACCCCCGTTTCTCTCTTGAGGACAACAAAGATATGAAGCAACCAGACAGGCATGTTTTAACATGACATTGCTGCCTGACATCAATCATCACAGAGAGAGAAGTTAATGGGGATATTGAACAAATAGAAAGCTTAGGTCGATTATAGCCGTACCCGTTCAATAACTTGCTACATCCTGGACATTGGTGAAGAAAACTTCTGTTGTCACAGCAATTACCATCTCCTGCAGAGATGAGGATAAGCAGAAGATTAAAATACAGTGACAGTCAAGATGAAAGCGATATTTGGGTTTATAGAAGGGAGGGGGGAGAGGAAGGAGGGAGGGAGGGAGGGAAGGAAGGAAGGAAGGAAGGAAAGAAAGATTATAGGAGGGAGGGAAGGAGGGAGCAAGGAAGATGGGTGGGAGGAAGGGAGGAAGGACAATGGAAGGAGGGAAGGAAGGATTGATTATAGGAGGGAGGGAAGGAAGGGGCAAGGAAGATGGGTAGGAGGAAGGGATGAAGGACAATGGAAGGAAGAAAGGAAAGACAATACAAGGAAGGAAGGATTATAGGAGGGAAGGAGGGAGCAAGAAAGATGGGTAGAAAGAAGGAATGAAGTTTCTTGATCTTTCTTCTCCTTATTGCTTTCCTAACGTGCGTTTTCTAAAGCAGGGGTGTCACACTCGAATTTCATTGAGAGCCTTATCAGGGCTGTGTTTGACTTCAGGGGTCTGGGGTGGGCGTGGCCAGGACAGGTGTGGCCACCTTGTCGGGGCCACCTGTGCCCCTCGTGTCAGGGGTGACTGTGGTGGCCTGAGCACTCCACTAGAGAAGGCTCCTGAATTCCGTTTTGGGCTGCCACGGCCTCCTGCAACCCAAATCGGAGCTCGGGAGGGTCACCCATGGCCATCCCGAGCTCCGTTTTAGGTTGTGACTGTTTCCTGCAGCCCTCCACCCGCAGCCCTCTGGAGCTCGGTTTTCGCTGGCAGAGGCACCGCGGGCTGGTCCTTTGCTGTTTCCATGGCAGCCCCGCGGGCCAGATCTAAGCACCTGGCGAGCAGGATCCGGTCCCTGGGCCTCGAGTTTGACACCCCTGCTCCAAAGGGAAACCTAGATGCTACCTTGAAGACAGCAAGGCTGTCTTATTTTAGGAGCAGCTGCCTGGGCCTCCTACAGAAAGAGTCAATCCCACAGTAATCGACCATCCGCTGTTTATAGAGCTGAAAATAGCTGCACTGCAGGCGCTTCTGCAAGCTGGAATCTCTCTCAGACAGATGTTTTGAAGAGCAGCACATTTGCATGATGTGAATGCTGAGGCCAGCAAATGGCCTCCTCTCCTCTTCGGTGGGTGCTTGAAGCTCTCAGGGGCAGCTGGCAGAACCTGAAGTCAGGTGGAGATTTGTTAGTGAGAGAGATGCAGGTTTCCAGCTGAATAAGCTTGAGTGGGAGAAGCTTTTTATACCTGGGACAGGGGGGACTTGGTACCTTGGACAGTTCCGAAGAAGCCCCCGCTAGCTGGAATTCTTGGCTCAATTCTAGGGCGACGTCTCAGGGAGCTAATAAAAGCATCAGGTGGGTTATTAAAGCTTACATTGTAATTAGTTCTGTGCTTTGGATGATCAGAGACAATTGCTCAAAGGTTCCTCGCTTGGTTTTCAAACAGCTGATTTTGAAAAAACGGACACTCTTCCTAGGAAGCCAACGGGGAGGGGAGGGAGGGAGGAAAGAGGGAAGGAAGGAAGGAAGGAAGGAAGGAAGGAAGGAAGGAAGGGGAAGGAAGGAAGGACAGGGAAAGAAGAAATGATGGAAGGACATAGATGGAAGGAAGGAAAGAAAGAAAGAAAAGGAAGGAGGGAGGGAGGGAAGGAAAAGGAAGGAAAGGTAAGAGAGAAAGGACAGAGGAGGGAGGGAGGAAAAAGAAGGAAGGATGGAAGGAAAGATGGAAGAAAGGATAGAAGGACAGGGAGGGAGGAAGGACAGGGGAGGGAGGGAGGAAGCATAGGGAAGGAAAGAAGGAAAAGGAAGGAGGGAAGGAAGGACAGGGAAGGAATGAAGTAAGGGAAGGGAAGGAAGGACGGGAGGGAGGGAGGAAGGAAGGATAAGGAAGGAAGGGAAGGGAAGGAAGGACAGGGGAGGGAGGGAGGAAGGAAGGATAAGGAAGGAAGGGAAGGGAAGGAAGAACAGGGGAGGAAGGATAGGGAAGTGAAGGAAGGAAGGACAGGAGGGAGAAAGGAAGGAGAGGGAAGGAAGGAAGGAAGGAGAGACAGGGAAGGAAGGATGGGAGGGAGGAAGGACAGGGAAGGAAGGTCAGGGAAGGATGGAAGGAAGGACAGGGGAGGAAGGAAGGAAGGACAGGGAGGGAAGGAAGGAAGGAAGGGAAAGGGAAGGATGGAAGGAAGGAAGGAGAGACAGTGAAGTTTGGATAGGAGAGAGTTAAGAAGGCTCTTACCTAGAAGTTCTCAGAGTACACCTTTAATGATGCATATCAGTGATGGGTTGCCAATTATTTTACTACCAGTTGGGGTGCGCACGCAAACTGGTAGTAAAAGGAGTAAATTTGACAGTTAAAACAATTAATCAGGATAGAAGCGCAAAATGATGTAGCTATTCTTAGTAAGGGGGGTGGGGGGTAACCTGAAATGGCTGAGGAAATACAAATGTACTTTACAAGTGAGACAGCAATTTGAAGCTACAACTGCCAAAACATCTCATGGAGATATTGACGCGAGCGAGATTCGAACGGCTTTTGTAAAACGGTCAGATGTGGGGGATTCCATTCTCTACCCTACGATGAGCGTCTCTGCATTTGCGGAGCGGCAGAGGGAGAAGGCCTGGCTCACGTCCGATTGGATGGCTGCTTGTATAAGGGGGTGAGAGACATTTACCTTGGTCCATATACCAAACGAAGGACCCCTTGGGATCATCCTATCAAAACAACTTACTTTATGTGCATCCTGAAAATAACATTGCAGCACGGGACTGAAAAAAAATGGTTCGGTTGAGATCTGCAGACGTGGGACCGATTGGGGTAGATCGTAAGGGTGGCCCCGAAATATAATTTTATGCCATGTTATTCTATTTAACATACCTATTAAATCATATTGTGCCTTATCCTATAACTGTTGTCTTTTGCCCTGCTTTTACTTGAAATTGTTTGTATAGGATTTGATGGGTGATATGGGTTGGAACCTTGGACTTGGATGGGGCCTACAGGCTAATCAATAAAGCTACAGTCTAATCATCCGTGGAATGACTTGCCTTCAGAGGTTGCAAATGCTCCATGACTGGAAGCTCTCAAGAAGAGACTGGGCAGCCATTTGTCTGACATGATAGAGGGCCGTGATGGCAAACCTAAGTCACGGCTGCCGCAGGTGGCACACAGAACCAATTCTGAGGGCGTGTGAGGCGTTGCCCCGTCAGCTCCAGACAGTGGCGGCTTCCGGATCCCGTTCCAAACGGTTGGAAGGGGCCCGGCGTCGCCCACATGGACGAGCGCAGCGCACGCATGCGTTGGAGCTGACAGAAACGCTTCTGCAAGCCTCCGCGATGCTCCAGCTGCTTGGCGGAGCATCGCGCAGGCGCTGTAGACGCCATGCGTGTGTGGGGAAGCACCGAAAGCCTTAAAGGACAGGTCAGGAGCTCAGGTGGGCCCTCCGGAGCACCGTACTGGAACGGTACCCGGTGCTCCAGGCAGGCCCCGGTATGCCCATACTGGGGCATACCGCCTGCAACCCACCACTGGCTGCAGCGTGCATGGGCATGCTGGCCAGCTGATTTTCAGTCGTTTTTCGGCCATTATTCGTCCTCCGGAGGCTTTCCTGAAGCCTGGGTAGGGCGAAAAATGGGGCCCACTGGAAATTTGGGAACTAACTTCTGGTTTGCCCGTTGGGCCGTTTCTCTCTCTCTCCGGAGGCTTTGGGAGGCTTTCCTGAAGCCTGCGGAGGGTAAAAAAATAGCCCATTGCGCCTCCTAGAAGTCTGGAGGATTCAGTGAGGCCTGTGTCATGCGCAAGGGTGTGTGTGTGTGCACATTGCATTATGGGTGCGGGCATGTGTGCATGCGACACCGCCTCCACGCACTCCCCACACTTTTGGCACACCTCGACAAAAAGGTTAGCCGTCACTGATATAGGATTTCCTGCCTGAGCAGAAGGTTGGACTAGAAGACCTCCAAGGTCCCTGCCAACTCTGTTCTTCTATTCCATTCTATTCTATTCCATTCCATTCCATATTCTATTCTGTTCTGTTCTATTCTATTCCATTCCATTCCATATTCTATTCTGTTCTGTTCTATTCTATTCCATTCCATTCCATATTCTATTCTATTCTATTCCATTCCATTCCATTCCATTCCATATTCTATTCTATTCTATTCCATTCCATTCCATTCCATATTCTATTCTGTTCTGTTCTATTCCATTCCATATTCTATTCTATTCTATTCTATTCTATTCTATTCCATTCCATATTCTATTCTATTCCATTCCATATTCTATTCTATTCCATTCCATATTCTATTCTATTCCATTCCATATTCTATTCTGTTCTATTCTATTCCATTCCATTCCATATTCTATTCTATTCTATTCTATTCCATTCCATATTCTATTCTATTCTATTCTATTCTATTCCATTCCATATTCTATTCTATTCCATTCCATATTCTATTCTATTCCATTCCATATTCTATTCTGTTCTGTTCTATTCCATTCCATATTCTATTCTATTCTATTCTATTCTATTCTATTCTATTCTATTCCATTCCATATTCTATTCTATTCCATTCCATTCCATATTCTATTCTGTTCTATTCCATTCCATTTCATTCCATATTCTATTCTATTCTATTCTATTCTATTCCATTCCATTCCATTCCATTCCATATTCTATTCTAGAAGTTTTTAAAAAGAGATTGGATAACCCTTTGTCTGAAGTGGTGTAGGGTTTCCTGCCTGAGCAGGGGGTTGGACTAGAAGACCTCCAAAGTCCCTTCTAACTCTGTTATTCTGCTCAATTTGATGGGATGATAGTCAGATGCTGAATCTTCTGACTAGAAGATCTGAAAAGAGAGTGCGCTTAGAGTTGTATCAAACCCGTCCCTCACACGCTACGAGATTCCCTAAGCAGGGAAGGTATGCAAGGTCGCGGTTGAGTGGCGACGGCGGCCTGGCTCCGGTGCTAGTCCAGCCTTCTGATTGACACCTGTCTGTCCCGTCCCATTTCGTCTTCCCTCGAAGCTGGATGGGTAGCCATGGCGATGCCCGCGGTGCAAACCTTCCATTAGGCGTGCAAATGTTGCTTCTGCATTCTAGTCATTACTTAAACCTATTAGGGATGATTAGCAAACTCCGTGCAAACCGTAAATAGCCTGAAAGAGGATCTAAGGCCATTTAAGCGGTGTGGGGAAGAGGCCCTTTTGATTCTTGGCGTATCTCTGCAACGCGACCCACTTTTCCGTTGTCTCAATTTTTCCCTCCTTTTCGTAAGCGCAAGCTTTCTCTCGTTTGCTAAGGAAGCTCTTCTTCGCCGCTCAGCGCGGAGTAGCCACCGCTCCTATTAAGATCTTCCCTTACCCTCCATTGAATTCTCAAATTGATGAGCTGCCAGGTCCGGCAAAGTAGAAAATCAAAGATGGAGGCAGGCGCGCGCGCTGCGGGCCGTAATCCGAGATGTTTTCTTAGTTGGTTGAGAAAATTAAATGTCAGGCCTGGAACGCATGAAGGTCATTGGATTTTATTACCTAAAGTAATGTACACAGATCTGCCTTGACACGTCCATCTGTCAGGCAGGGAGAGACCATTTAGTGGGAGCTGGGTAGGGATATGCAAATGAGTGAGACTAGAGGAGAGGAGAGGATAAAGTCAAATCAATTCAGGATAGGATAGGACAGGATAAACTAAAGGCAAAGGTTCCCCTCGCACATATATGTTAGTCCTTCCCAGCTCTAGGGGGCGGTGCTCATCTCTGTTTCAAAGCCGAAGAGCCAGCGCTGTCCGAAGACGTCTCCGTGGTCATGTGGCCGGCATGACTCAATGCCGAAGGCGCACGGAACGCTGTTATCTTCCCACCAAAGGTGGCCCCTATTTTTCTACTTGCATTTTTTACGTGCTTTCGAACGGCTAGGTTGGCAGAAGCTGGGACAAGTCACGGGAGCTCACTCCGTTACAGGCTAGGGATTCGAACCGCCAAACTGCCGACCTTTCTGATCGACAAGCTCAGCGTTTTAATTATTAAACCATCATGTCCCTTCTTAGGATAGGATAGGATAGGATCAGATAGGATAGGATAGGATAAGACAAGTTCTCAGGATAAGATAGAATAGGGTAGGGTAGGATAGGATAGGATAGGATAGGATAGGATAAGTCAGTGCTCAGGACAGGATAGGAAAGGATAAGTCAAGTTCTCAGGATAGGATACGATAAGTCAAATCAATTCAGGATAGAATAGGATAGGATAAATCAAGTCAGGATAGGTTAGGATAGGATATGAAAAGTCAAGACAAGATAAGTTAACCTTTAAAATAATCCATGCGCATACATAACACACATCTACACATGCTATATTAATATATCGCTCAAGCATCACTTAAGTGCCATGTCCTGGATGGAACAAACCATATGATGAATGGTTGAGAGAACTAGGTCCGTCTAATCTCATGGGGAAAAGGGTTGAGGGATGACATGATAGCAGTGTTCCAGTCTCTCAGGGGCTGCCCCAAAGAAGAAGGAGTCAAGCTGTTCTCCAAAGCCCCTGAAGGTGGGACAAGAAGCAATGGGTGGAAACTAAGCAAAAAGGCATCCAACATGGAACTAAGGAGAAATTTCCTAGCGGTTAGAACAATTAATGAGAGGAATGACTTGCCTCCAGAAGTCGTTGTCAGGAATGGTACAGAGCTTCCTGCCTGAGTAGGGGGTTGGACTAGAAGACCTCCAAGGTCCCTTCCAACTCTGTTATTCCATTCTGTTTTGTTCTGCTTGAGCAGCGGGTTGGACTAGAAGACCTCCTAGGCTCCCTTCCCACCCTATGGTTCTATGTTCTAGATGAAACAGCGTCAGAAGGACTTGGGGCTTCTCTGAATCCTCTTCTTTTTTTCTCCCTCTCTTCATTTCCAACAGGATTGGCTGACCAAGTTTGGCTACCTGCCCCCACCGGATCCCATCACAGGACAACTGCAGACTCAAGAAGAGCTCACCAAAGCCATTATGGTCATGCAACAGTTTGGAGGTCTTGAAGCCACGGGGATTCTAGGTGAGTCAAGAACCAGGAATGATTTGGGACGGTGGTCGCCAAGGAAAATTGAATGGTCCACAGAAAAATCATTTGCATTTTTTTATATTGCACTCAATCAGGGGTCCTCAAACTACCTTCCTTGGGATGGATACATGCAATGAACGCTTGTGTTGCTGCAGAGAGTCTCCCCCTTTGGGGTCTTTTTGTGGGGGTCAGAGGGGGGCAGAAATTACAACTTAGGGTCTGCTTTGGCCTCCTGGTGTGGAGCTTTGGGTGAAGGCTGGAGGGAAGAGCCGCTGTTGGCAAAGAGCCAGAGGGCCTTGTTCCAGTGGGACTGCATCATGGCCTGGAATTGGCTGACCATCTCAGCCCACTGAGCCTCCAGGCGCCGGCACCTGGCCTTGCACTCCCGCAGGTCTTCCCTCTGCTTGGAAAGCCTATGCTCCTAGTCCTCAGTGAGGTGCTTCTGCTGAGCCTCCTTCTCGGTCAGATCCAATTTGAACTGAGCTGTTTTGCCAACTCTTTCTCATGATAGCTCCAGCAACTGCTTCCTGTTGGGGCCCTAAGGAGCCCAGGTGGGCAGGGGAGGAGGGGCTGGGAGGGGAAGGGAGGGGAGAGTAGAAGCCCGCAAGGCGCCCCTTGACGTGAGTGACATCGAGTTGGCCATGCCCACCCAAGTCACAGGACCACCTAGCCACGCCCACCCAGCCGGTCATTAGGCAGATCGCATTAGTGGTCTGGGGGATTTAAAATTATGAATTTAGTGATCCTTGAGGTCCGAAAGGTTGGAGACCCCTGGTTTGGGAGACAATAGTTCCATTTATGTCCCAGGTAAAGATAAAAGCTCCCCAGTGGTGGGATTCAGCCGATTCGTACCATTCGGGAGAATCGGTTGTTAACTTTCTGAGCAGTTTGGCGAACTGGTTATTGGAGGAAATCATGAGGGCAGAGAACTGGTTATTTGAATCCCACCAGTGATGGCTACTGCCTCCCCTACCTCTTCAAGGAAGAACATTCTGGGTTGGGGAGTTGAAGGAGAAGCCATAAATCCATGGATGCCTTTTGGGCTTTCCCAGACCAATCTCGGAAATTGAAGGCTTCAAGCCAAGGAATTCAAGGTCAGCCTTCTGATAAGATATATTGATGGCAGGAAGGCCCTTCCATCATGAAGGAAAGCAGCGGCTGCCAACTCTAGGATCGAAAGCCTGATGCCCCGCACTCTCTAGCGCAGCTCCTCCGGCATTTTCTCCAGCCCTTGGGTGTGGTCATGGGGTGAGAACTGTGGGGGTCCTCGGGGATGTCGCACTCCTGCTCCTCCCCCCTCCTCTTCCTCGCCACAATCCCTTCTTTTCTGGCACTGATGATGTTACCTAGTTGGGTAATGAAAGGTCTGCAAAGAAACCTCCAAGCTCAGAGACCAGTAAGGACCTCCCACTCCTCCTCCTTCCCCCTCCTCTTCCTCTTCCTCTCCACAACCCCACTCCCTTCTGGCACTGATGATGTTATCTAGTTAGGCAGTGAAATGTCTGCAAGAAAACTGCAAAGCTCAGAGACCAACAAGGACCTCACACTCCTCGTCCTCCCCCCCCTCCTCCTCCTCCTCCCCCTCCTCCTCCTCCTCCTCCTCCTGCTCTTCCTCTTCTTCTTCACAACAGTCTTGTAACCTCCTCCACCTACGTATTTAATTATTTAACTGTTTTATGTATGTATTTTATAACGCATTTTAGTGACTGTACACCGCCCCGAGTCCCTTTCGGGAGAGGGGGCGGTCTATAAATACGAATAATAAATAAATAAATAAATAAACCTCCCCTCCCTTCTAGCACTGATAACATTACCTAATTGGGTAATGAAATGTCTGCAAACAAACCACCCAGCTCAGAGACCACCAGGGACCTTATCATCACCATCCCTCTTCCTCCCCTCCCCCTTCCTCCTACTCTTCCTCTCCACAACCCACCCACCCTCAGCACTGATGATGTTACCTGGTTGGGTAATGAAAGGTCTGCAAAGAAACCTCCAAGCTCAGAGACCATCAAGGGCCTTATCATCATCATCATCATCATCCTTTCTCTTCTTCTTCCTCCTCCTCTCCTCCCCTCCCCTTTCCTCCTTCTCTTCCTCTCCACAACCCACCCACCCCCAGCACTGATGACGTTACCTAGTTGGGTAATGAAACGTCTGCAAGCAAACCGCCAAAGCTCAGAGACCACCAAGGCCCTTACACTCCTTCTTCTCCTCCTCCTCCTCACAACTCCCCTCCTTTCTAGCACTGATGACGTTACCTAGTTGGGTAACGAAACGTCTGCAAGCAAACCGCCAAAGCTCAGAAACCACCAAGGAAAGGAAAACACTCCTTATATAAGATCGCCCCCTTGCCAGCAGGGAAAGTCCAGAAGCCGCGTTGCCCTGCCTGCTTTCCCATCGCCCGTGCCATCCTCTGCCCTCAGATGGCCTTCTGCTCATTAGAGAGCCCCCCACCCTGATTGGCTGCTTGGGGGACTCCGCAACCCCTGCCTATTTTCTGGCAGCCCTCTTCAAAGGCTCTTCGCCCCAACCTCCGGCAGCCCTTGGCCAGAGTTCTTGTCGCCTTGCTTCTTAATTAAGGAGATGCCGTTATTATTATGGGTTTTTTTCCCCCCTTTTTCTTTTCCTTTCCTTTCCCATCTTATTAGATGCTCCAATTCGCCTGGGAGCGAAACGAAGAACGGTTGATTCTTCTTCTTTTTTTCCCAAACGCATCCGCTCTCCAAGGATTGAGATGGAAAAGGCACGCCACTCAAGCTTCAAAACCGAGCGTTCAGTAGCTTCTTCTCTTTGGAAAGGCTAATCGAAAGAATGTTTTTTGCAAAAGTTATTATTATTATTTTTCTCTTTCCCGTTTCTGGCCTTGTTGTTGTTTCTGAATACTTTTTTATTTTTTTAAATGCAAATAATATAAAAATAATACACACACACACACACACACACACACACACAGAATCTGAGGCTTGTGCTTCCTAAAAACTCCCATTTATTAAAGAAGCCATGTTGGCACATCTGGGAAAACCCGAATCTGAAAGTTTCCCGGTTTTCCCACCCAGTTGAAAGTTCATGATCTTGCACCCCACACCCACAAGTCCATCCCATGGTCCAATCTCCCACTGCCATGCTGGCAGCTTCCACCCATCCAGTTCCGGTCAGGTGCAGAGACAAAGATGACCTTGAGTTTCCAAGAAGAATGTTACTATGGCTACATATTACCCAACTCCGTATAATTCCCCTTCCCACTTTCCCACAATAGAAAGTAGACAGTAGAAAGAGTGGCAGGCCTGAAGTCCAAGATGGCTTGCAGGCCTGACAACATATACATCTAAATACAAAAAGAAAAGAAAGAAAGAAAAAGGGGAAAAAAACTAATATTACAGTGCATCCCCATCCCCCAGAGGACCCTGTTTCCCCCCCTTATATTTCTCCTTCTGTAACAACTAAAAGATATACAATACATTCTAATTATGCCCTTATCCCCTCCAAAACAAGGCAACAAAAACGAAATGCACAGGTACAGTATAGGTGGTACCTTGCTCAACAGTAGTAACTGTGAGAGGGATCTTGGAGTCCTAGTGGACAACCATTTAAATAGGAGCCAGCCGTGTGCAGCAGCTGCCAAAAAAGCCAACACAGTTCTAGGCTGCATCAACAGAGGGATAGAATCAAGATCACGTGGAGTGTTAATACCAATTTATAATGCCTTGGTAAGGCCACACTTGGGATATTTGCATCCAGTTCTGGTCGCCACAATGTAAAAAAGACGTGGAGACTCTAGAAAGATGCAGAGAAGAGCAACAAAGATGATTAGGGAACTGGAGACTAAAACATATGAAGAACGGTTGCAGGAACTGGGTATGTCTAGCTTAAGAGAAAGAAGGACTAGGGGAGACATGATAGCAGTGTTCCAATATCTCAGGGGTTGCCACAAAGAAGAGGGAGTCAAACTATTTTCCAAAGCACCTGAGGGTAGAACAAGAAGCAATGGGTGGAAATTAATCAAGGAGAGAAGCAACTTAGAACTGAGGAGAAACTTCCTGACAGTTAGAACAATTAATCAGTGGAACAGAAGTTGCCTCCAGAAGTTGTGAATGCCCCAACACTGGAAGTCTTTAAGAAGATGTTGGATAGCTATTTGTCTGAAACGGTATAGGGTTTCCTGCCTAGGCAGGGGGTTGGACTAGAAGACCTCCAAGGTCCCTTCCAACTCTACTATTGTATTATTGTATAAAACAGCATATATTCTTGAGTTGGTTTATAGCCTTTGCCTTCCATCAACACTGATTTTGTAAAAAAAAAAAAAAACACCCCCTATCTCATCTACAGATGAAGCCACCTTCAAACTGATGAAGACCCCGCGTTGCTCTTTGCCGGATCTTGGGGAATCAAAGGCGAGGAAGAAGCGGTATACCCAAGGGGCTGCCAAGTGGAACAAAAGGAATTTATCCTGGAGGTAGGAAATGAAGTCATTCATGCCATCACCGCCCTTTTGGTGAGGGATGAAGGAAGGTCTTCTCACCAAGGATCAGGGGTGGGTTCCTGTCAGTGTTACTGCCAGTTACTGCTTTGCGCAGTTGCCGGTAAATTTTTCTGCGCATGAGCAGAACATTAAAGATGGACATGCTGGCAAACGGCAGCAGAGATCGGAGAACGGGTTCTGGGGCGTGGCCAGCCTGTGTCACTGCCGAATTCTGCAACCCGGGCCAACATGCCACGATCGATTCACCCTAACCGGTGTGAACCAGTAGCAACCCACCTCTGCCAAGGATAGTATAATCACCTGGACTGATGCCATTTAACGCAGGTTGGATGCAAACACTCTCAAATTTAGTCTCTGTTATAATTAAAAGTGGTGAGGTGTCTTGGTTCCTTCAGCCTCCAGAAAGAGCTTTGGTTTGCTTGTGGTCCGAACTGAAGAATTCGACCGTGTTTCCCCGGTAATAAGACAGGGTCTAATTTTCTTTTGACCCCCCCCCCAAAAAAAAATAAGCGCTTGGCCTTATTTTCAGGGAGGTCTTATTATTTTTGAGGTGCGGGAGGCGGTGAGCGTGGTCACCTCATGGCTGCTGCTGTGTTGCAATATTTTGGGGGAGGGATTATTTTCGGGAGAGGTCGTATTTTAAAGCATGCGCTCAAAAGCCCGACTGGGCTTATTATCGCGAGAGGTCTTATTTTTGGGGAAACAGGGTAGTTTGTTGGGTTGTAAGTTTTGTTGGTCGGGTTGCAAATCGTGATTTGGAGAGGAAATAATAGAAAGATTAGGAGTTTATAGATGTTTAAACAATATAATGAAGATTACTCAAATTTGATAAATGGGATGGAGATTATTAACCTTGTTAATAACATGGTTATTAACATAATAACATAATTATATTATGTTATATTAACGTATTATTAAAGTGATAACAATACTGTAATAACATTGTTGCTGTGAATTGGATTAATATGAATGATACCCAGAACCAACTATGTTCAAACACAATATGGATGCATATTTTTAAAAAATTATATTATATATATAGTATTATAGTATTATACGGGAAAAGAGCTGAATACAACAAGACCAGCATATACTGTATATATATACTGTATATATAAGTTCCCGTGACTTGTCCCAGCTTCTGCCAGCCTAGCAGTTCGAAAGCATGTAAAAAATGCAAGTAGAAAAATAGGAACCACCTTTGGTGGGAAGGGAACAGCATTCCGTGTGCCTTCGGCGTTGAGTCATGCCGGCCACATGACCACGGAGACGTCTTCGGACAGCGCTGGCTCTTCGGCTTTGAAACGGAGATGAGGCGGGAATGACTAGCACATATGTGCGAGAGGAACCTTTACCTTTATATATATATGTGTGTGTGTGTGTGTGTGTGTGTGTGTGTGTGTATGTCTATGTGTATATGTATATATGTATATATGTATATATGTATATATATGTATGTATTTGTGTTACAACCCCTGGCTAGCTGATGAGAGCTAAATAGCTTGAAATAGATCTATACTAGTCTCCCTTTTTTTATTTATCAGCACAAACACAACATATATATATGAGTGTGTGTGTGTGTGTGTGTGTGAATGTATAAAAACTGAGAGCAGAAGGATCTAGGAATTAGGCTGAAGAGGCAGTGGGGGGAGAGGGGGGAAATAGAAGGGGGTGTTTTCACAAGATGGGTTGTGACTTACTAAACCCTCTTAACTACCGCTCCCTTGGCACCGAGGTCTTCGGATTTGAACCTGGATCGTGTAGGGGAAGAGATCAATTTGGCCATTGGGCATGATTTATCCCCTCTCTAGGACTCTTAACATCAACATGAGCCAGGGAGCTCTCTCCCCGGAGAGAATTTTGCACAATGAACAAGTTCTTCCGTTGGCTTCTCTTGACCTCAGCAACTCATCCGAATTTCAGCGATGTGGCCAGAGCTCCCTCTACTGCCGCGTTGGAGAGTTGGTGGCGGGTTTGTGATGATAACGATCAAGAAGGGTGTAAGAAAGGAAAGCGTGGAGGAAGAAGCCCTCCCGAGAGGTCCTCGGGCTGTAGCTCCATCACTGGAGGTCTTCGAAAAAAGAAAATTGGATAGCCGTTTGTCCGAGATGCAAGATGGTCTTCTGCCTTAGGCAAAGAGTTGACCTCCAAGGTCCCTTCTGATCCTAGGATTCCTTGCCGCTGTGTGCCTGAGCAGCATCCTAAGTTTTCCAAAGATCTTGCAGAAGGAAGGAGCCTCTTCTCCAACCACTGCTCCCCATAGATGGTGGCTATCGATTTCTGGACCAGAACGAAGCACAGAAGGCTGGTCGGTGTCCATAGCAGGAAGGGTGTAAACAAGGCAGCGGAGCGGAAGTGAGGATCGCAGAGCAGTTAGAGGAGAATGGAGAAGCTCTGGCTTCCAGATTCTGGAGTTCTTCTGAAGGCTCCACGGTGAAGATCAACAAGCTTGCCATGATCCCGTTGTGTTGAGCCCCTTCAAGTTCAGCGACTAAGCCACGAGTCACTGTAGGAGTTGTGGTTGGTTAAGTGAACATGGAGCAAGAAGAAAGAGAGAGGAGGGAGGGAGGGAGGGCCTACTACCTATTTTTCCACCTTCTCCCTCCACCCCTGCCTCTTTCTCCTCCTCCTCCTTCCCCCTCCTCCTCCCTCCTCCTCCTTGCCTCTTTCTCCTCCTCCTCCTCCTCCTCTTCCTCCTCCTCCCTTCCTTTTTTCTACCTCCTCCTCTTCCTCCTCCTTCCCCCTCCTCTTTCTCCTCCCCTCCTCTTCCTCTTCCTCCTCCCTTCCTTTTTTCTTCCTCCTCCTTCCTCCTCCTCCTCCCCCTCCTCCCCACCTCTTTCTCCTCCTCCTCCTCTTCCCCCTCCTTCCTCCTCCTTCCCCCCTCTTTCACCTCCCCTCTTTTTCCTCCTCCTGCTCCCTTCCTTTTTTCTTCCTCCTCCTCCTCCTCCTCTTCCTCCTCCTTCCTCTTCCTCCCCCTTTCTCCCCGCCTTTCTCCTCCTCTTCCTCCTCCTTCCCCCTCCTCTTTCTCCTCCCCTCCTTTTCCCTTCCTTTTTTCTTCCCCCTCCTCTTTCTCCTCCCCTCTTTTTCCTCCTCATCCTCCCTTCCTTTTTTCTTCCTCCTCCTCCTCCTTCTTCCTCCACCTTTCCCCTCCTCCTTCCCCCTCCTCTTTCTCCTCTTCCTCCTCCTTCCCCCTCCTCTTTCTCCTCCCCTCTTTTTCCTCCTCATCCTCCCTTCCTTTTTTCTTCCTCCTCCTCCTTCTTCCTCCACCTTTCCCCTCCTCCCCGCCTCTTTCTCCTCTTCCTCCTCCTTCCCCCTCCTCTTTCTCCTCCCCTCCTTTTGCCTTCCTTTTTTCTTCCTCCTCCTCTTTCTCCTCCTCCTCCTCCTCTTCCTCCTCCTTCCCCCTCCTCTTTCTCCTCCCCTCCTTTTGCCTTCCTTTTTTCTTCCTCCTCCTCTTCCTCCTCCTTTTCCCCCTCCTCCTCCCTTCCTTTTTTCCTCCTTCTCCTCCTCTTCCTCCTCTTCCTTCTTTCTCCTCCCCTCCTCTTCCTCCTCCTTCTCCCTTCCTTTTCTCTTCCTCCTCCTCCTGCTCTTCCTTCCCTCCTCCTCTTCCTGCTCTTCTCTTTCTCCTCCTCCTCCTCTTCCTCCCCTCCTTCCCCCCTCCTTCTTTTACCATTTCAGGTGTCGGGGAGAGCTGCAGAGTCCTGGCTTGCTCTTCCACCATTGTTACATGACGGCATTATAGGCCGTCTTTGATATCTTGTCTCTCCATCTTCTTCTGTTTCTGCGTCACCTTCTTTTGACCTGACTTTATTTTCAACAATTTGTCATTTTCCCTGGACCCCTCTTGCCTACTTCTCATGAAGTCATTTTGAGTCCCCCAAGCAGCGACTATGGGGCTGCAAACCTATACCAGCCATGGTGTAACAGGTGTAAATCCGTTGAGACCTGGTGGGGAGACGAAGCAAAGAAACTTCATCCTCCTTGGCCTGCTTCTTCTGAATTGTTTCCTCTCCTGCTTCGGATTCCCCCGCCTGAATCTGGTCGGACATAAAAGAGGTTAAAAACGCAATCCATTAATAAAGCAGCGCCTGGAGCTAGGTCTTATTTTATGGCTGCGGATGGCTGGCCGTGTTCAGTGGAGGATAAGAAGACCTTTGCAGGTGCCAAAAGCGGAAGGAAAATGCTTTACCTGCATGTGGAGATAATGAGCCATTGATGGGCTTCTGGGCGAGCAGTGAGGATTCATTCGTTGACACTTTGAACTGGCGGATTTCTCCACTTGGCTTTCTGCGAATGCAGACCTTGCCAACTCGGAAATGAATTTCGGTCCCTTGTGATGACCGGATGAAAAGCCACCAGCTTCCCAAAAAATCAGCCGCTTTCCACCCCGGTTTTATCAGGAAGCTCCACCAGCAACTGGTGGACTCTGCTCATGGTCACAGACAGATAGATTGCTGTCTTTCAGTCTTCATCCTTAAAGGAGCCGGAAGGAAGGAGGGAGGGAGGGAAGGAAGGAAGGAATGGAGGAAGGGAGGGAGGGAGATGGGGGTTAAGAAGGAAGGGGTGAGGGAGGAAGGAAGGAAAGGAAAGAAAAAGAGGAGGGACAAAGGGAGGGACGAAAGAACGAGAGAAGAGGAAAGGAAAGAAGGAGGGAGGGAGGGATGAAGGAAGGAAGGAAGGAGATCAAAGAAGGGAGAGCGAGAAGAAGGAAGGAGATGGACGGACGGTGGAAAGAAGGAGAGGAAAGGAAGAGAGGAAGGAAGGAGAAAGAAAAAGTGAGAAAGGAAGGAAGGAAAGAAGGAGAGGAAAGGAGGGGGAGAGAGATGAAGGAAGGAGGTGGAGGGAGGGTGGAAAGAAGGAAAGAAAGGGAAGGAAGGAAGGAAGGAGATGAAAGGTGGGAAAGAGAGAAAGGAGATGGAGGGAGGTTGGAAAGAAGGAAAGGAAAGGAAGGAAGGAAGGAAGGAGATGAAAGGAGGGGGGAGAGAGAGACGAAGGAAAGAGATGGAGAGAGGGTGGAAAGAAGGAGAGGAGAGGAGAGGAAAGGAAAGGAAGGAAGGAAGGAAGGAAGGAAGGAAGGAAGGAAGGAATAAAGGTTGATTGATTCGCAGGATTTTTTTTAAAAAAGCAGTTACTCCATGAAGCTAAGCTCCTAATGCTGCATCATCTGTGGGTGAGGTTTTTTTTCCCAGTGGTTTATGGCGACTGTTGAGAGTCGAGCTTTGCTCACAAAAACAAATCACTTTTTCATTAAATCATTTTGCAAGCAAGCTCTTGGAGGCAGGGGAATAAAACACCAGCTCTGGACAGATTGTTTAAAAAACGGCGAAGCTCTCCCCTTCTATGGACGGCACTTGAGTCCAGCCGGCTCCAGATAAGCAGATCCGGGGTTTTTTCGCTGTAGGAGATGCTCTTGGCAGAAATTTGGCCCATGATGTATAGATCGCTCTATCCGGAGCGAAGGATGCCTCGCTTTAAACAAATGACTTGAAATTTACTTTATTGATCAGCTCAGCTTTCTTTAACCAGCCATCGTGCTTCATTTTAAAATAATTGTCTGGTTTTATGGCGAAAGCTGAGCTGATCAGCTCAGAGGGACGCAGTGGCTCAGCGGCTAAGACGTTGAGCTTGTCAATCAGAAAGGTCGGCAGTTTGGCGGTTCGAATCCCTAGCACCGTGTAATGGAGTGAGCTCCCGTGACTTGTCCCAGCTTCTGCCAACCTAGCAGTTCGAAAGTACATTAAAAACGCAAGTAGAAAAATAGGAGCCACCTTTGGTGGGAAGGGAACAGCGTTCCGTGCGCCTTCAGCGTTGAGTCATGCCGGCCACATGACCACGGAGACGTCTTCGGACAGTGCTGGCTCTTCGGCTTTGAAACGGAGATGAGCACCGCCCCCTAGAGTCGGGAACGACTAGCACATGGGTGGGAGGGGAACCTTTAGCTTTATGCCATAAAGAACTTAATGGCGTTAAATAAGGAGGTTGGCGTTACTCCAGGGAGTCCTTAACTTACGACCGTCATTTGAGCCCCAAATGTCCGTGGTTCAGTGAGACATTTGATCAAGTGAGTTTTGTCCCGTTTAACAACCTTTCTTGCCACGGTTGTTAAGTGAATCATAGGCAGTTGATAAGTTAGAAACCCGGTTGTTAAGTGAATCTAACTTCCCCGTTGTGTTTCCTTGTCAGTAGGTCGCCAAAGGGGATCACAAGACTCCGAGACATGGCAACGGTCATAAATACGAACCCGTTGCCAAGCGTCTGAATTTTGATCCCATGGGCATGGGGATGGGGCTGTGGAAAAAAGGTCCTAAGTCACTTTTTTTTCAGTGCCATTGTAACTTTGGACCGTCACTAAATGAACTGCTGTAAGTCGAGGACTACCTGTGCTCTAGGAATCTTGAAAGGATGGTTTTCAAAATTCTTAGCTAAGTTTTTTGCATGTTTTTCCCCCCAATTCTGGGAGTTGCAGGACCACAAGCTAAGAAAGACAGAGATATATTGCGGTGGTTGAAAGATGGTTTTCCCAAAGGTGCTTTATTTTCCAAGAGACCCCTGGACTTTCTTGTTTTTTTCCTTGAATACGTTTCGTATTCTCATCTTCTTCAGTTCTGACTGGATGGTGGGGGAACGGAAGGATTTATGCTCCTTGCAGACAGCTGGTCATTTGCATCCTTTTAGAGGGTCATGGAGGCCGCTTGGAGGTTTGTCTGTGTCCTCAGAGGTCACCTGAGTGGTTCAAATGGGTTGAAAGAGGGATCAAAGAGGCCATCAGTGTCAAAATTGTCAGCCCTCTCTCAACAGAGGAGGAAGGATCCGACATTGTCCAGTCGACATCTCCAGCCGACAACACAGGAGTCCTTTCAGCAGTTCCGAAAAGGCTTTGCACCCATTTGCACCTCTCAGGTGACCCTGAGGACACAGAGAAACCTTCAGGTGGCCTCAACAACCCTCTAAAAGGATGCAAATGACCAGCTGTCTGCAAGGAGCATAAATCCTTCCATTCCCCACCATCCAGCCAGAGCTGAAGAAGCTTCTGGGATGAGAAGTGAAAAGTCTTCAAAGAAAAACTAGAAAATCCAGTTGCCTCCTGAAAAAAACACCTTTGGGACAACTATGACCTGAGAAGCTCCATAGACATTTTCCTTCCCTTCCCTTCCTCCTTTCCTTTTTTTTCCTTTCCCTTCCTTTTCTTCCCCTCCCTTCCTCCTTTCCTTTCCTTTCTTTTCCTTCCCTTCCTCCTTTCCTTTCCTTCCCTTTCCTTCCCTTCCCTTCTTTCCCCAAAGTGCTCTTTCAAGAGACAACTGGACTTCCTTGTTTTTCTCTGAAGACATTTTGCTTCTCATCCAAGAAGCTTCTTCAGCTCTTCCTCAGCTGGATGAAAAGCGAAACGTCTTCAAAGGGGGGGGGGAAACCCCCCAGAAAGTCCAGTTGCCTCTTGAAAAAAAAAAGGCACCTTTGGGACAACCATGGCCTGGAGGACTGAGAATCTCCATAGACATTTGAAAGGATGCGTTGTTAATCCAAGTGTCTCCTCTTTTAGGGTTCGAACGTTTCCCAAAGAATCCCACCTGGGCCACGACACGGTTCGCGCCCTGATGTACTACGCCTTGAAGGTGTGGAGTGACATCACACCCCTCAACTTCCATGAAGTGGCCGGCAACAATGCGGACATCCAGATTGACTTCTCCAAAACCGATCACAACGACAACTACCCCTTTGATGGCCCCGGGGGCACGGTAGCCCACGCGTTCTTCCCAGGAGAACATCACACCGCTGGAGACACTCACTTCGATGACGATGAATATTGGACCTTCCGGTCATCAGGTACATGGGGCAGGAGAAGGACCAAGGAGCCAAGGAGCCAAGTGTTTGAAACCATGGGACGGATGAATTGAGGGAACTTGGGCATGTCTAGTCTGATGAAGAGAACGTCTAAGGGTGACATGGTAGCAGGTCTTCCAGGACTTGAGGGGCTGGAAGAAGGGTTGACTTGTTCTCCAAAGTCATCTGGAGGCAGGACGAGAAGTAATGGATGGAAACTTAGGAGAGATCCAACCTAGAACTAAGGAGAAATTCCTGACAGTGAAAACAATCTTCAGGAGTTTTGGGTGCTTCATCCCTGGAGGCTTTCAAGAAGAGATTGGACAACCACTTGTCCAGAATAGCAATAGCACTTAGATTTATATACCGCTTCACAGTGCTTTACTCTAAGCGGTTGACAGAGTCAGCCTCTTGCCCCCCAACGATCTGGCTCCTCAATTTACCCACTTCGGAAGGACGGAAGGCTGAGTCAACCTAGAGCCCGGTGAGATTCGAACTGCCAAATGGCAGGCAGGTGGCAGGCAGCAGAAGGAGCCTGCAGGACTGCACTCTAACCGCTGTGCCACCGCGGCTCTTGGTATAGCATCTCCTACTTGAACAAGGGATTGGACGAAAAGGTCCCCTTCCAATCCCATCATGCTCTGTTCTTCTTCATTCTAATTTGTAAAGGATGGTTTTGCATCAGTGTTAACAATGGAGGGAATGAAAGAGAAAGAATAAGACCAAAGCAAGATAGGCTAAAAGTATCCCACCATGGAGACACAACAGGAGGGGGAAAAGCCAAGATGTTGCACTATTAACATCTAGACTGCAGAGGCAAACTGGAGTTGAAGAAGAGTTGGCTCAGTAGAGTTGGGGTTGAAATTAAGAAGATGAGAATAGAATAGAATAGAATAGAATAGAATAGAATAGAATAGGAATAGGAATAGGAATAGAACAGAATAGGGAATATACTAGACTAGACTAGACTAGACTAGACTAGACTAGAGAGTTGGAAGGGACCTTGGAGGTCTTCTAGTCCAACCTCCGGCTTAGGCATAAAACGCTACACCACTTCAGACAAAGGATTATCAAATCTCTTATGAAAAACTTCCAGTGTTGGAGCATTCACATCTGTATTCAAACAAGGGGGTGGGGTTTTCTCGTCAGCTCCACAATTGATGGGGCTTTCGGTTAGGACAAGTAGAGGAAAAAGGACGCCGCACTAGGAGGAAACTCTATAGTGGGGGAACCGGACTTCCGGTCAGCAGAGGAAAAATGATGCCATGCTAGGAGAGGATTCTATGGTGGGGGAACCGGACTTCCGGTCGGCTCCAGAATTGAACAGGGGCTTCCGTTTAGGACCTTTGTGGCTCTTTGAGTATTTAAGATTGCTGACCCCTGGGGTAGACATACCCAGTGTCCGCAACCGTTATTTATATGTTGTACCACAGTAGCAGGAGAGTTGAGTCAACTGATAGCACAGGAGGACTTCCACACCAGACAGCCGTAGCAAGCAACAGTCAGGCCTACCTTAAGTCAACGTTCTCAGCCAAGGACTATCTAGAATTGTCTTATGGTGCCAATGGAAGACCCAGTGATTTTTTTTAAAATTTTATACGTGTACGAGAACCTAAGGGAAAGTTAGAAGCTCCTCATTTATGCATTGGTCTACATCGCTCTTCCCTCTTAATTTCAGATACCGACGGGATGGATCTGTTTGCTGTGGCAGTCCACGAATTTGGCCACGCCATCGGCTTAACCCACATCTCTGCCACCGAATCAATCATGAGGCCGTACTACCAGGGACCTGTCGGAGACCCCTTGAAATATGATTTGCCGTATGAAGACAAAGTGCGGATTTGGCAGTTGTACGGTGAATGTCCGATGCCTCCCAGCTAATTGGAGAAGGGCACATGTTTTATTATTTAAAAAATGCAAACCCTAAAAGGCCATTACAGGTAGTCCTCGACTTACAACAGTTTCTTCGGCACAACAGTGCTGGAAAGAGGGATTTATGCCTGTTTTTCACATTTACAACCATTGCAGCATTTCCATGATCATGTGATCAAAACTTCGGTGCTTGGCAACTGGCATGTACTTATGACGGTTGCAGTGTCCTGGGATGTCCCGTTTTTGCGACCCTCTGACAAGCAAAGTCAATGGGGAAGGCAGTGTCAGCTTGCAAAACATCCCTGGCCTGCTCTCGAGTTGCCATAGACAGGAATTGGGGGGGGGGGGACTGAATGGAGCAACATGGCAGCCACAACCAGAAGCACATTCCACGCATACTTTTCTCAAGGCTGTCTCCCAGGTTACCTGCAACAGCCGGAGGGGCGTGACAGCCCGCAAAAGTGCTCCATTGGGGAATGTGATTTATGACACACCCTGGGGGGAGGTGGGGGAAACAGGGTCATAATTGGGCCGTAAATTACGTGGGGTCAGAGCTGGCTTCACTTGGGTACGTGCTGACATGTTGCTCCTAATAAATAACTCAATTTCTTTGGACGCTTGGCTGCCGGAATCCTGACAGCAAGATTCACTTGAGAACCGTCTTACTAACATAGCAGCTGCAGGGATTCAGTTAGCAACTATGGCGAGAAAGGTCCTGAAGTAGGACAAAATTAACTTAAGAACTTTCTCACCTAGCAAGAAGTTTGGGACTCCATTGTGTTCATAAATCGAGGACTACTTGCATTGACGTTGATCCAGAGTTATGATTGTTGTGGCTCTTTCTCCCGCTACATAAAAGTGAGAATGGCAGTACCCAATTCTTTAATGCAGAGATCTTCAAACTTTAAGACTTGTGGACTTCACTTCCCAGAATTCTCTACTTTGACTTATATACCACTTGCTCTACAGCACCCCTCTAAGCAGTTTACAGAGTCAGCCTCTTGCCGCCCAACTCCTCATTTTATCCACCTCGGAAGGATGGGAGGCTGAGTCAACCTTGAGCTGGTTCAGAATCAAACTGCTGGCAGTGGGCAGAGTTTGCCTGCAGTGCTGCCTTCTAACCACTGCACACCATGGAAGGAAGGAAGGAAGGAAGGAGGGAGGGAGGGAAGGAAGGAAGGAAGGAAAGAAGGAAAGAAGGAAGTAGGGAAGGAAGGAAGGAGGGAGGGAAGGAAGGAAGGAAGGAAGGAAAGAGGAAAGAGAAAAGGAAGAGCAATACACTTAGACTTATACACTGCTTCTCAGTGCTTTCCAGCCCTCTCTAAGCAGTTTACAGTGTCAGCCTCTTGCCCCCCAACAATCTGGCTCCTCATTTTACCCACCTCGGAAGGAACGAAGGCTGAGTCAACCTTGAGCCTGGTGAGACTCGAACTGCCAAATTAGCTGGCCGCCGGTGATCAGCAGAAGTAGCCTGCAAGTCCTGTGCTCTACTATCCACTGCGCCACCACGGCTCATCAATCTAGCTCTGCATTGGTGACAGGAAGGGCATCTGGCCAGTAAACGCCTAGCTCCATTCAGTTGCCCAGACTCCACTTCGCAAGGGATTCTGGGTTGTTAAAAGATGATCTTGGAAATTGCTGCCTCTGGAAACATTGGCCTGGATGATCTGCTCGGTGTCCGCTTTGCTTTAATCCGTCCTTGTTTTTCCTCCGCAGGAGTCCGAGAATCTGTGTCTCCGACGGCTAAGCCTGAAATATCGAACGCAGAGGACCATCCCGTCCTTCCAGAGTTCCCGGAGAATCGCTCCACTGTCCCGTAAGCTCAATTGTACATCCCCCATTTCTTTGGGAAGGAATAGAAGCTGAAAGGACCATTGAACTAGAATCGGGCGAAATTCGGGTTTTGCATCAGCAGAACAGACGTGTTTTGCCATCTCAACTCCAGATGCCTTCTCTTCGATTTAGAGCAGGAAGTAGTTGACTTCATGGATCGGGTGCCTCTATCAAAGATGTAGGCCTTTCTATAGAATGAATGAGGTGGAAGGGACCTTGGAGGTCTTCTAGTCTCAAGCAGGAGAACCTATAATATTTCAGACAAGTGACTGTCTAGACTCCTCTTAAAAATTCTCCAGGGATGAAGCGCCCATGATTACTGGAAGCAGCTTCTGTTCCACTGGTTAATTGTCCTCACGGTCAGAAAATGTCTCCTTAATTCCAGGTTGTTTCTCTTCTTGATTAGTTTCCATCCATTGTTTCTTGTCCTGCCTTCAGGTGCTTTGGAGAATAATTTGACAACTCTCCCCTCTTGGTGGCAGCCCCTCAAGTGCTTCAAACAAGGAAAGTGCATAGCAGCCATCAGATGTCCGCAGAAATAGTGGATATTATGGGGTTGAAGACCAAATTCTGGAGAGGAGACATCTAAGATAGATTGGTAGATGGGGTTATTGTGTCCTAAATTCCCACTTTGGAAAGATCAGGAATCCAGTTTTAAACACTAATGGGACAGTGGGGATATGACCATGAGTTTCAAACACAATCTTTGTTTGAACTTGGTTCTCTGAGAGAGACCTAATATGGACCTGATGTTTGATGAACATCACCTTGGAGTCCAAGATTCCTTGCGATTTTTCACCACTGTTCCCCAAAATGAAGTTTGCCTCCTTCATCCCGTTCTTTGGGGATAAACCCATACGACCAATAATGAAGAGGTGGCTTTCTGATTGGAAGACAAGAGTGGTGGTCTTCTTCTTCTTCTTCTTCTTCTTCTTCTTCTTCTTCTTCTTCTTCTTCTTCTTCTTCTTCTTCTTCTTCTTCTTCTTCTTCTTCTTCTTCTTCTTTTCTTCTCCTCCTCCTCCTCCTCCTCCTCCTCCTCCTCCTCCTCCTCTTCCTCCCTTCTCTTCCTCCTCCTCCTTCAATATCCATCATTGGACTCTTTATTGGCCAAGAGTGATTGGACACACAAGGAACTTGTCTTTGGTGCATATGCTCTCAGTGTACATAAAAGACAAGATACATACGCCGCAAATCACAATGTACAACACTTAATGATAGTCATAGGGTACAAATAAGCAACCAGGAAACAATCAATATCAATATAAATCAGAAGGATACAAGCCACAAAGTTACCGTCCTGCAGTCATAAGTGGAAGGAGATGGGTGATAGGAATGATGAGAAAATTAATAGTAATAGTAATGCAGACTTAGTAAATAGTTTGATAGTGTTGAGGGAATTATTTGTTTAGCAGAGTGATGGCGTTTGGGGAAAAAACTGTCCTTGTGTCTAGTTGTCTTGGTGTGCAGTGCCCTATAGCGTCGTTTTGAGATTAGGAGTTGAAACAATTTATGTCCAGGCTTTGTGAATTTTGCATATTTTTCCAATCTTCCTCCTTTTCCCTCAGGTTTAGAAGAGACGTGCCAAATAGATGCAGCACCCACTTCGATGCCGTGGCCCAAATCCGTGGAGAGGTTTTCTTTTTCAAAGGTGAGCTAAGGTCAGAAATGCAGGTGACGTGCTCGACTTACAACCATTTGTTCAATGACCACTCGAAGTTACAACGGCAATGGCACCAGTGACCGTTTTTCGCATTCACAACGGTTGCAGCATTCCTCCGTGGTCAAATGATCACAATTCAGACACTTGGCAACTGACATGGACTGGATTAGGATGGGTGTAGATGGGATCACCTTTGGGGACCTTCTGAGAAGGAAAGACAAGGGGGTAGAGAAATATGAGGTCCTGGGTGCTGTCTGAACTGGGTGGTTTTCTTGCAGACGTTTCATGACCCAACTAAGTAACCTCATCAGTGCTAGAAGGGAATGGGGGAGGAAGAGGAGGAGGACTGTGGGGATTGGGAGGAGGACGAAGATTATTGTGGGGTCTTTGGTGCTCTCTGAGCTTGGTGGTTTCCTTTCAGACGTTTCATGACCAAACTAGGTGACATCATCAGTACAATACAATACAATACGATACGATACAATACAATACAATACAATAGTAGAGTTGGAAGGGACCTTGGAAGTCTTCTAGTCCAACCCCCTGCCTAGGCAGGAAACCCTATACCGTTTCGGACAAATGGCTATCCAACATCTTCTTAAAGACTTCCAGTGTTGGGGCATTCACAACTTCTGGAGGCAACTTCTGTTCCACTGATTAATTGTTCTAACTGTCAGGAAGTTTCTCCTCAGTTCTAAGTTGCTTCTCTCCTTGATTAGTTTCCACCCATTGCTTCTTGTTCTGCCCTCAGGTGCCTTGGAAAATAGTTTGACTCCCTCTTCTTTGTGGCAACACCTGAGATATTGGAACACTGCTATCATGTCTCCCCTAGTCCTTCTTTCTCTTAAGCTAAACATACCCAGTTCCTGCAACCGTTCTTCATATGTTCTTCATATGTTTTGGTCTCCAGTCCCCTAATCATCTTAGTGCTAGAAGGGAGTGGGGTTTCTGGAGTGGAGCAGAGGAGGAGGAGGATTGTAGAATCCTTGATGCTCCCTGAGTTTAGTGGTTTCGTGACCAAAGTAGGTTACATCATCAATACTCAAGTAAAACACGCTTCCTTCTAGCACTGATGATGTTACCTAGTTGGATCATGAAACGTCTGCAAGAAAACCACCAAGCTCAGGGAACACCAAGGACTCCACATTCCCTCTCCTTTCCTCCTTCAGCCTAGAAATCCCACTCCCTTCTAACACTGATGATGTTACCTAGTTAGGTCATGAAACGTCTGCAAGAAAACCACCAAACTCACAGAGAACCATGGACCCCCACAATCTTCCTCCTCCTCCTCCCTTCTAGCGCTGATGATGTTACCTAGTTGGGTTACGAAACATCTGCAAGAAACCCCCCCATGCTCAGAGAATATCTGGGAGCCCCCTGACATGAAGAATGTCAACCTCTGCCAAGTTCAGTTTCTCCCTGTTTCCTGCCTTGTAATCATTCTTTCCCCAAATTCCTCCCCTGGTTAATCTCGACCAAGTTTTACCTTTTTAACGGCATCCAACAGGAATATTTCATCCCAGTTTAGAGCTGCCACGAACGAAACCTGCAAGCGTTGGTAGGCGAAGCGCCTGCCGTCTCCAATCTCTGCATCACTCACGCCGTTTCTCCTCCTGTCAAATTAGTTTCTGGAGCGCTTTGCACTTTGAGCTTCTAAAATATCGTTTTGGGAGAAGAAGGCACTTAAATCATTGGCATTTCTCCCAAAGATATCGGAAACGAAATGGCGCACCGGCCTGATCCCCCGCGGCGCGGTAAAAGCCTCATTTCCGATGCAAGGAAGATGTTGATTTAATCACATCAAGTTCTCATAAAGATTGAGGTGGCTCAGTGGCTAAGACTCTGAGCTAGTCGATGAAAAAGGTCGGCAGTTCGGCGGTTTGAATCCCTAGCGCTGCGTAACGGAGGGAGCTCCCGTGACTTGTCCCAGCTTCTGCCAACCTAGCCGTTCAAAGGCATGTTAAAAAATGCAGGTAGACACCTTCCCACCAAAGGTGGTTCCTATTTTTCAACTTTTTACATGCTTTCGAACGTCTAGGTTGGCAGAAGCTGGGATGAGTAACGGGAGCTCGCTCCGTTACGTGGCAGTAGGGATTCGAACCGCCGAGCTTTCTGATTGACAAGCTCAGCGTTTGAGCCACTGAGTCTAGTGGCATGCAAATCCTCACTTTTGGTTGTCTTGTGAGTAAGTCGGCGTTACTAACTGGTGTTTTCCCATCCAGGCAAGTATTTTTGGAGACTTACTCGCAACAAGCATTTGGTGTCCCTTCAGCCAGCTCAGATCCATCGTTTCTGGAAGGGATTGCCTCTCAACCTGGACAGTGTGGATGCGGTGTACGAGAGGACCCATGACCATAAGATAGTCTTCTTCAAAGGTAGAAGGAAACATCTCCCACGCTTTCCATTTGTGACTCTCCTTTCCCCAAATGTTTGGCTTCCATACTGTGATGAAACGTTGGTTTCATTCCTTACTGGAGATTCACGTGGAAGGTTGTTTTCATTCTCTTAATGCCACGTGAGCTGATGCCATCACTGACTTACGGCCATTCTGGGCAAGGTTGGCCTGTGGGAAGCTAACCCCCCTCCTAGAACAATAGCAATAGCAATACACTTATATACCGCTTCATAGTGTTTTCCAGCCCTCTCTAAGCAGTTTACAGAGTCAGCCTCTTGCCCCCAACAATTTGAGTCCTCATTTTACAAACCTCGGAAGGATGAATCAACCTTGAGCCAGTCAAGATTGAACTACTGGCAGGGGACAGAGGAAGGAAGGAAGGAAGGAAGGAAGGAAGGAAGGAAGGAAGGAAGGAAGGAAGGAAGGAAGGAGAAAAGGAAAAGCAAAGCGATAGGAATAGCACTTATATACCACTTCATAGTGTTTTTACAGCCCTCTCTATGCGATTTACAGAGTCAGCTTCTTGCCCCCAACAATCTGGGTCCTCATTTGACCCACCTCGGAAGGACGGAAGGCTGAGTCCACCTTCAGCCTGGTGAGATTCGAACTGCCAAACTGCAGCCAGCCAGCAGTGAGCAGAAGTAGTTTGCAAGTACTGCATTTTAACCCCTGCGCCACCGCAGCTCTGAAATACTTTGAGAAATATTTTTGAAAGGCAGGATAAACTATTTCCCCTGAAAGAGAAATACAAATCTTAAGGGAGACAGAAACTCAAGAGCCTCAGCTCCCTGCCCCTCTCCCCACTTCCTGAAGCAGATGCTGAGCTGGGGCAGCTTTAGAAATGCAGATGTGGTCATCCATTACTGCCTGAACAGAGATACGGTTAGCCTTCAGCCACAATAGGAATTGCCCAACAAACCCCTTCATTGCATCAACCAAACTTCAACCAAACTTAGCTCAGACAAATTCCTAGGATTTGCACATGGGAGTCTGACAGTAGCCCATAGAATACATGTTCTTGCACAGCAACAGGAAGCTCAAGGGCAAAGCCCAAGACAGGATATAAATACCTCTCTCTTTCAACTCCATGTGGCCAGCTGCACCAGGACCATGTGTTTCGTGATTCTGCTTCCTCATTAAACCATCTTTCCAAATCAGCCTCCATGTTCCCAGTGTCTTTCTCCCCGCTTGGAACGGAGCCCAGGTGGATATTTCTTCCAACAGCCCAAAAGGAAGGCAACGTGATTACTTGCTTACCTCTTTCTTCTCCCCAGGAGACCGCTATTGGGTCTTCAAAGACAACAACGTTGAAGAAGGCTACCCTCGGCCCATCTCAGATTTTGGCTTGCCCCTAGGAGGCATCGACGCAGCCTTCTCCTGGGCTCAGAATGACAGGACCTATTTCTTCAAAGATCATCTCTACTGGTGCTACGATGACCACCAGCAGAGAATGGAAGCCGGCTATCCTTTAGAAAGCACGCTGTGGAAAGGCGTTCCCGGCCAGCTGGATGATGCCACGCACTGGTCAGATGGTGAGTTTGGACGTTCAGAGAGCTTTTTTGAGACAACTTTGGCTGGATGTAAGGAGACCGCTGGGAATATCTCCCAATTAGGTCAGGACACCAATATACATGGTCCGATGGTCTTACTAATTAACAGAGTTGGAAGCAAATTGTCCCTTGGTGAGTTGGCCATGATGAATTGGCCATGTTGAGTTGGCTCTGGGGAATTGTCCCGCGGCAAGTTGACCATGGTGAATTGGCCATGGTGAATTGGCTGTGGTGAGTTGCCCCATGGCAAGTTGTCCACATTGAATTGGCTGTGTTGAGTTTGCACATTTATTTATTTATTTATTAATCTAATTTATATGCCGCACCCTCTCCACCAAGGGACTCGGGGCGGCGTACAATTTACGGCGTACATTGAGTGGCTGTGGTGAGTTGTCTCATAGCGAGTTGGTCACATTGAGTTGGCTGTGTTGAGTTGTCCGTGATGAGTTGGCCATGTTGAGTTGGCTGTGGCGAGCTGACCAATAGCGAGTTGGTCACATTGAGTTGGCTGTGTTGAGTTGTCCGTGATGAGTTGGCCATGTTGAGTTGGCTGTGGCGAGCCGACCAATAGCGAGTTGGTCACATTGAGTTGGCTGTGTTGAGTTGTCCGTGATGAGTTGTCCATGTTGAGTTGGCTGTGGCGAGCTGTCCCATAGCGAGTTGGCCATGTTGAGTTGGCTGTGTTGAGTTGTCCGTGATGAGTTGTCCATGTTGAGTTGGCTGTGGCGAGCTGTCCCATAGCGAGTTGGCCATGTTGAGTTGGCTGTGTTGAGTTGTCCGTGATGAGTTGGCCATGTTGAGTTGGCTGTGGCAAGCTGTCCCATAGCGAGTTGGCCGTGTTGAGTTGGCTATGTTGAGCTGGCTGCATTGAGTTGGCGGTGGCGAATTGTCCCGTTCCGTGTCCGGACATTAACTTTTTTCTCTCTTTCTGTCTCTCTCTCTCTCCTTCCAGGGGCTACCTACTTTTTCAAGGGCAAGGAGTATTGGAAAGTTACGGACAGCAACCTGGAGTCCGAATCAGGCTATCCCCGCTCGATCGCGAAAGACTGGCTGGTGTGTAGCGACATGCAGGCCGATGCGCCCGAGCCAGCCGAGCGCTCCAGGACCGGGGGCCGCTCCAAGCAGGGATACCATGACGAAAGCCGATCGGAAAGCGAAGTCTGCTCCTGCACCTCCTCTTCCTCCGACCTCCCCCCCTGCACCTCCCTCAGACTCTGTGGCGGCTTGCTCTTGCTCACTCTATGGACAGCGGTATTGATGCGCGGACCTCTATGACCCAAGGGTGTCGCTTCAGACTGCAGCAATTCAGGGGCGCCAACGGACGCTGGGGGGAGGAACCAACGACCTAGGTCTCCCCGCCGCAGCGCTGTTCCGAAAGGAACATCTAACATTCTTAGCAATGTGATGTGGAATTAGTTTCAGATTCTCCATGAGAAGCAAAAGAGCATTTTTAATGATCATGATGAATTAGCATTGCCGTTCTGATTTCCTTCGGTTGGCTGAGATGGGTTGACGGTTCCCATTTTATTTTATTTTTATTTTTATTTTTATTCTTTTTTTAAGTTCACCTGCTTTTCACGCCAGACTTCGCAGGTTTCTCACATCCTCCGGTCACCTCTTTCCCCAACAGCCAACCTACGAATAAAAAGTTTTTTTTTGACCTGCCCACATAGTCATCCTATTCCCACAGGGTTTATTTATTCTCTCTCTTGCTCGGGGTATTTAAAATACGACCCCCTGCCCATCAACCTTATGAAAACAAAAGGGGGAGGAATCAGCCTTTAATTTCAGTATCAGCATCTCGGGTTCTTATGATCCCCTTTTGTGACCTTCTGACAAGCGAAGTCAATGGGGGGGAGCCAGATTCACTTAACGACTGTGTGACTAACTTAACCACTACAGTGACAACTACGGCAATAAAAAAAATGTAAAACGGGGCAAAACCCACTTAACAAACGTCTCACTTAGCAACAAAAATGTTGGGCTCAATTGTGGCCATTAAGTCGAAGATTACCTGCATAGCCTAATTATGATTTTAAAAGCGGGGGGGGGGGGACACACAACTCATGAATTGCCAGATGAGGGCAGCAGAGATTATAAAATTTGTCAGAACGAAGCGAGAAGTTTAGAAACAGAAGTGATTTTTTTTTGTAACAAGGACTCAATCCAGCATCTTCACTGCAATGCTGGGGTTGCATGGATCTGGGTGGGGGGGAACCTTGGTTTCAACTCGCAAAGCGTCCCTGGCCTGCTCTCAAGTTGCCATAGGAAAGCGGGGATGGAAAACCGATGAAACGGCACGGCAGAAAAAAAAACTGATACACATTCCAGACCTGTCTATCTCAAGGCTGTCTCCCGGGGTTATCCACAGCGGCCGGAGAGGAGTGATCACTACAACTCCCGAAACTGCCCCGTTAGCAAATGTGATTGATGACATACCCTGTGGGGGGAGGAGTTTGCATCAAAAGTCTTAAAATGCCCTTGAGGAGCATCCTTGGTCATTGGAAAATTAAACTCCAACTTCAACCAGCTCCAGGAGATTCTAAAAGCCTGAACCGGCATTGCTTGAGCGGGATTGCCCAGTTGTTTTTTCATGATATTGAATCCAAGGATGTAATCCTACGACGTTGCGTTATCTGCTTGAAAACATGCTGTGGGGATTCCCAAGGAGAGAGCAAAAATGGAGAAGGGGAGGGCCAACTGCGAAGATGGGAGACTTTCTGGAAATTGTGGCTTTTGAAAAGAAACGCATCTTGGTTGAAGTCTGTAGAGATTTTCCGTCCTCCAGGTCATGGTTGTCCCAAAGGTGCTTTTTCAGGAGGAAACTGGACTTTCTTGTTTTGTTTTTTTCTTTTGGAGACGTTTCACTTCTCATCCAAGAAGCTTCTTCAGCTCTGGCTGGATGATGGGGAAGCTGAAGAAGCTTCTTGGATGAGAAGTGAAACATCTTCAGAAGAAAACAAACAAGAAAAGTCCAGTTGCCTCCTGAGAAAAAGCACCTTTGGGACATCTTGGTTGAAAGCCTGAAGATTTGGATTTCAATACCCAATGGAGAACAAACTAGATGGACCTCTCTCCACCATCCAGAATCTAAATGGAGAAATCGGTCGATTTGTACGTCACACACTAAGCTGTCTTTTGCTACTCCTAGTGTGGAAGAAGCCCTGACGGATTGGAGTCCTACCTCACCATCTGTGCACCATTTTGATAAGACACCTAACCAGGCTCGTGCAACCTTTACTGTCAGAATCAAATAACCCGCTCCATAATTTATGTTGAGACTCTGGAAAGAGTGCAGAGAAGAGCAACAAAGATGATTAAGGGACTGGAAACTGAGACATATGAAGAACGGTTGCAGGAATCGAGTATGCTTAGTCTAGTGAAAAGAAGATGCAGGGAGGGACATGATAGAATATGTTCCAATATTTGAGGAGCTGCCACAAAAATGACGGGGACACACTATTTACCAAAGCATCAAAAAACAAAAACAAGACAAGAATGAATGGATGCAATAACGGCAACCAGTTTTGGTCAACTACAAAAAAGATGTTGAGACTTTGGAAAAAGTTCAGAGAAGAGCAACTAAGATGATCAAAGGCCTGGAGACTAAAAGATATGAGAAGCGGCTGCAGGATTTGGGGTTTGGCTAGTCTAAAGAAGAGAAGAATTGGGGGCGACATAATAGCAGCATTCCAGTATTTGAGGGGCTGCCATAAGAAGAGGGGGGATTTCAATTTATTTTCCAAAGCAACAGAAGGCAGGACAAGAAACAATGGTTGGAAACTAATCAAAGAGAGAAGCAACCTGGAATTAAGGAGAAACTTCCTAACAGTGAGGACAATTAACAAGTGGAACAGAAGTTGCCTCCATAAATTGTGGGCACTCCATCACTGGATGTTTTTAAGAAGAGACTAAACAGCCAGTTATCTGAAATGGTATAAGGTCTCCTGTTTGAGCAGGGGGTTGGACTAGAAGACCTCCAGCTCCTTCCCTTCCCTTCCATATCCCTCTTCTCTTCTCTTCTCTTCTCTTCCCTTCCCTTCCCTTCCATCTCCCTCTTCTCTTCTCTCCTCTCCCCTTCCCTTCCATTCTATTATCAAGGAGAGAAGCAACCTAGAACTAAGGAGAAATTTCTTAATGACGAGAACAATCAATCAGAGGAACACCTTGCCTTCAGAAGTGGTGGGTCACCCCATCACTGGAGGCTTCCAAGAAGAGACTGGGCAGCTATTTATCTGAAATGACATACTCTCCTGCTCATGCAGGGAGTTGGATTAGATGACCTCCAAGGTCCCGTCCAACTCTGTTATTCTACGTTCTAATTTAATGCAACATGCAAGGTTAATGTCACCTTCTCGGGACAGATTTGATAGTGTTGGCACCTTGCCTTGGATTCTTGACCCCAAACAGTTGGATTCTCTCAATTGTGACCCTTCGTAGCTTGGATTCTAGCCAGGTGGAATCTCTCCCTTCCCTATTTTCTTTCTTTCTTTACCTGCGTCTTTGATACACAACGAATGCAGACATTTGTTCCACCTGCTGATAAGGATCTTGGCAGTTAACCGTAGGACAATAAAAACAAAGTGGGAATTAATGGCTGGCACAGAGATGGTTCAAACACCTCGTTTGTTGATATGGAGCATTGCCAACTCAACAGCTTTGATGATAGCCAACTGTTTGGGCAGTAAAACGAGTGGTAAAATGTGTTACAACTGCATTTCTTAGGAAATCGGGAGGAGGAACGTCAACGATCTCTAGTAGGCCTTTGGTGTTGGGTTGGTGGTGAGAACGTTGTCCTCCAATCTCCTACTTGGGTTCAATATTCAAATCTTTATTGTCATAGTACAACATGTGTACCATGAGATTGGCTGAGCCTCCCTTCGTGCATCCCTTCCCCAACACAATACAACTCACAGTGAAAGACAAAAAAACTCCCCAACGCAGTGAATCCTACTAGCAAACACCCAGTCCTATCGCACCTACAGTATTGTGAACTGATTGCACATTACACTAATCCCGCAAGTCAATCGTACTATGTTGTTGTAGAGTTATTGACAGCCCGTGGATAAAAAAACTGTTCTTCAGCCTGTTTGTGCAGCTGCCTATGCTTCTAGTTAACCCTGGCACGCCTCGAGCAATTTCAACCAAACGTAGTACGCAGAATGGCTTACTCTCTGGAAAAAAATACTGTGGGGAGTAAGATACTGTACCGCTAAGTCCCCTCGGGGTGTGTGTTCTGTTAAGATACAGCCTGTCGTGCCTTCAAATGGCTTCTACTATACTGTTGTAAAATAGATTCTACTGTACAGCGCAGTGGAGTTGCCATGGTAACGGATTCACGGTGCTGCACAAGGGAGCTCCCTCTGGTAAGGGGGAAAATCCAACATTAGAAATTAAGTTTGATCAGGACATTTCCCCCCTTTAATAAATAAATACCCGGGCAAGGCCGGGATATCAGCTAGTAGAAGATAATATTTGTAGCTCAGGATTGAATTGTGGTATCCTTGGTGCTCTCTGAGTTGGGTCCTTTTCTACTAGCTCTGATGACGTTACCTAGTTGGGTTATGAAACGTCTCAAAGGAAACAACCCAGCTCCAAGAGAGCACCAGGAACTCTGCAGCAGCCAAGTGAGTTCATGATCTCATCCTTACTCTATGAAAAAAATGGCTTCTTTTCCTGTATGACGCAGCTGAGCTGCACCTGGGTGTCCTCCCTGGTCATGCTGCGGTAGCGTGATCTTACCGAGTCACTTTTACTAAATCGAGTTGCGCGACTCTTTGCAAATCCCAAGACGGGCCAGGGAAAGGGCGACTGACGTCACGCCCCCTTGGATGGGGAACAGATCTTGGGTTGCTGCCAACGTCATTGGGAGTGACGAGAGAGAATTGGCATCTGCCTGGCATCTCCCGCGCACCTCTGGATCACTCCAGATGAGAAAAAAAAAGAGCAGGTGAAGTTTGAAATACGATCCTGAAATTGTTCGCTTCTGGCAGGGCGACTCCAACGGCATCTGCTAACGTGACCTTGTTTCAAAGGATACAAAACAGGTTGAGCTACTCTGGAATAATTGCAAGGTAGTGCAGAGAAAAAGTGGGGAGATAGTTCTCCGAGATATTTTAAGAGTTTAAGAAGGCCATCTCTTCTCTTCTTTATGATGGGCAGTTTTCCACTGCTCAGGCGTCCTCGTAGAATTGGTTGGTGGTCTCGAGCTGGTCTTGGTAGATCCGAGAGTTGGATCGGATCTGGACTTAGTGGAGAGACCCAACAGGCCAAGAGACTAGACCGGTCTGTCAAAATACATCCTGGAGGATGTCACCGAAGTCACCTCTGAAGCTAAGGATGCTTCATGGTGGTTTGGGCTGGTGCCGTCACCCATAGTTGACTTCATTTTGGTGTTGAGGGTTGAGTTGGACATGAGGCCTCACATCTGGGATGTGGGGGTCCCAAGGGAGATCCCTATGACCATGTGAGGAGAGGCAGGTAAATCTTAAAGTCCGTCCTTTCTGATGCATTCTTTGGGATATTCATTAAAGGTAGAATATGTTGATGAATCAGTTTAGACCAGAATCTCTCTTTTTGCCCTTCCAATTACATTTTATATATTATAAATATAATATATAAATTATAAATATAATATATAAATGTATAAATATAATATATAAATTACATTTTATATATTAATACTGGATAGGGAGATATGCTGAAATTATCTGTCTTCCTTCCTTCCACCCTTCCTCTCATTTTCCTTCTTCCCTCCTTTATTTCTTTCTCTTTCTTTGTTTCTGTCCTTCCTTTCTCTTTCTTTCCTTCCTTTCTTGCTGTCCTTCCTTCTTCCCTCCCTTCCCTCCTTTCCTTTTTTCCTTCCTTCCACCCTTCCTCTCGTTCCTCCTTCCCTCCCTCCTTTCTTTCCTCCCTCTCCTTTTTTCCTTCTTTCCACCCTTCCTCATTTTCCTCCTTCCCTCTTTTATTTCTGTCTCTTTCTTTGTTTCCGTCCTTCCTTCCTTCCTTTCTTTCTTTCCTTCCTTTCTTGCTGTCCTCCCTCCTTCCCTCCTTTCCTTTTTTCCTTCCTTCCACCCTCCCCCTTCCTTTCCTCCTTCGTTTTTCTTTCCTTCCCTCCCTCCCTCCTCCTTCTCTCCCTCCTGTGCTTTCTCATTACTGTACTTATTTTCTTTTACTTACTTTTCTTTCAAGCTTGTTATTTGTACTTTGGGGGGAAATTCGGCGTTTTGTGCATTTTTCAAATTTGCTAGGAAATCATTACCTTTTCCTTCCGAAGGAAGTGTCCTTTTCTAAACTGATACGTACAGCGTTAGGCCTTTGTGCCTCTGGATCATGCTATAAGTCAATTTCCAGGTGAAAATGGAAAATTACTGGCTTCAGTTGCAATTGTGGCGCTGTGTGCGTAGTGCATTCATACTCACATACATATGCCCAGAAGTCTAAAATTGGAATATTTAAGTCAGTGACTGCCCTCTCTATACCTATTATGCACAAATGTGTGACGTGGCTACTTCCCAGTTCTTGCTACCTGCTTTATATTGCCTGCAACTGCAAGTAGGTATGCCTACGTTTACCATAGCCGTGGTGCAAAACTTTGGAACGACCACTAGGTGGCAGCCACACGCAAGCCTTTTCTGCCTCTCTACTGCCCTCTGGAAGTCATCTGAATTGTTGCAGCCCAGATTTGGTGCTCCTACCTATGACCATGTCTCATCTCATGCTTCTGAGTCCCAGCATGGGTGATATCTCATCACAACATCTCTTGCTAGTGATGTAACAGAGAGAACAACACAACCAGCCTGGCGTCCACATCTTAAGTTTTGCCTATGAGCAACCGAAGTGTGAATACACAACACTCGGATGGACTCCCAGTGCTCATTGAGGTCAGCAGATCAGGGAAGGCCCAATTCCCAGGCTGGGCCAATTCATTAATGTAATGACATAATTAATTCCCAGGATTTTTTGTGAATCATCTGAGGACTTTTCCTACCTCATCACTGGAGCTAAAGCCCTCAATGTTCTGTCTTGCATTTCGACAGCAGGGACCTTGTGACTGGTCAGCAGCTCTACCCCAGCATCCTTATTATTAATAATAATAATATTTATTTTGGGCCTTGTTTACTTTTGTTGAAAGATCAAACTGGTAGAGGATGATTCACTCCGGTGCTGGAATCAAACTGACTCATTAGAGGAAGGCAAGAAGTATCAAATCTAGAAACTCAGTTACTTCACCAACGATTTCCAGAAATTCAACTTACCAAAAGTGCGCGAATGAAGTGTGAAGAGTTAAAAACACCCAGTGCAATAGTCCAAGAGGCGCGAATAGGAAATGCTTTAAAATCAAGCGTTTTTCAACCTTGGACAACTTGTGAGACTTCAACTCCCAGAATTCATGCTGGCTGGGGGATTCTGGGAGTTGACGTCCACAGATCTTAAAAGCTGGGAAGGTTGAAAAACTTTGCTTTAAAAGCGTGTTTCTTCTGCCCCAAAAATCAGGATCGATTTGTCAATGAAGCTGGCAGAAATCTGTCCCTCTTCTCTCCTCTCCCCTCTCCTTTCTTCTCTCTTTTGTTTTCTTTTTTCTTCTGTGTATTTTTTTCCTTCTCTTCCCTTCTCTCTCGTTTTCTTTTTTCTTCTGTGTATTTTCCCTTCTCTTCTCTCTCTTCTTGGTCATCTTCTGTGTATCTTCTCTCTTGATTTCTTCCCTTCTCTCTCGTTTTCTTTTTTCTTCTATGTATCTTCTCTCTTCTTTTTTCTTGTGTATTTTGCCTTCTCTTCTTTCTCTTCTTTTCTTTCTCTCTTGGTTTCTTCCCTTCTCTCTCATTTTCTTTTTTCTTCTATGTATCTTCTCTTCTCCTCTCTTCCTTTTTCTTGTGTATTTTGCCTTCTCTTCTTTCTCTTCTTCTGTGTATCTTCTCTCTCATTTTCTTTTTTCTTCTGTGGATCTTTTCTTCTTCTCTCCTCTTTTTTTCTTCTATTTTCCCTTCTCTTCTCTCTTGATTTTCTTCTTCTGTGTATCTTTTCTCTTCTCTCTCATTTTCTTTCTTCTTCTGCATATTTTCCCTTCCCTTCTCTCCTCCCCTCCCTTCTATTTCCTCTTCTCTCTTCTCTTCCCTTCTCCTCTCCTCCCTTCTATTTCCTCTTCTCTTCTCTCTTCTCTTCCCTTCTCCTCTCCTCCCTTCTATTTCCTCTTCTCTTCTCTCTTCTCTTCCCTTCTCCTCTCCTCCCTTCTATTTCCTCTTCTCTTCTCTCTTCTCTTCTCTTCCCTTCTCCTCTCCTCCCTTCTATTTCCTCTTCTCTTCTCTCTTCTCTTCTCTTCCCTTCTCCTCTCCTCCCTTTTATTTCCTCTTCTCTTCTCCTCATGCCCATCTCCATGTCCACCTCCATCCTTTGATATGTGGTTGGTGCCTATCATCACACACAGAGAATTGCAATTGCAGCCCTAAGCATTTCCTGTTTATCTCCTGTTCAACCACTAATTTAGCATCCCAACTGAGACAAGGTCACCCTTAGAAGATAAGAGGCTGCCACCTATTACACCAATCTGGATTATTATTATTATTTGGGGGGGGGGGGGAACGCTCCCTAGCAAGGTAAAAGAACATGGCATATCAAACAGCCAAGGAAGGGCACCAGATAGAGGAGCTGGGGACAGAAGAGGGGGCTTCTAACTCCTCCATGTGTTCTGCGACACGGTGGCTCAGTGGCTAAGACGCTGAGCTTGTCAATCAGAAAGGTCGGCAGTTCAGCGGTTTGAATCCCTAGCGCCACGTAACGGAGTGAGCTCCCGTGACTTGTCCCAGCTTCTGCCAACCTAGCAGTTCGAAAGCACGACAAAAATGCAAGTAGAAAAATAGGAGCCACCTTTGGTGGGAAGGGAACAGCATTTTGTGCACCTTCGGTGTTGAGTCATGCCGGCCACATGACCACGGAGACGTCTTCAGACAGCGCTGGCTCTTCAGCTTTGTAATAGAGATGAGCACTGCCCCCCAGAGTCGGGAACGCCTACACTTATGTGCAAGGGGAACCTTTACCTTTATGTGTAAACTAGCAGTTTTCGGAAAGAGCTGGAAGAAAACTTTTCTACTTGCAAGGGAGCCGTGTTCTTTATCAGAGTGGGAAAGTTTTGCATCTAAAGAAACTGAAACTTCTCGATGTGGCTTTTTGCAAGGTGTGCAAAACAGCCGATTGAGAGAGCAGCAAGCAGCTTCTTGTGGTGAACCAAACGGGCAACTTCTGAGCTTCACACTCGCAGCTCACTTCCTGTTCCTATCCAGCCTGTGTCACTTTTGGCTCTTACAGCCTTCCAAATATTTCTCAGGGCAGCTCCCCATCCAGGCTGAGTCGCCACTTTCATAAGCTGACAGCTGTTCCCAGGATGGATGCTAAGATTGGCCTGTTTGAAGGAGCTTGAGCTGATGACAAGGGAAGGGTAGAGGAACAATTGTGCAGCTTGGACAGAATTGAAGAAACCAAAAATAAATCAGGGCATGGGGGAAAACCTCAACCATATCACTCGCTTCCTCAAATAATTAGACATATGATAGATAGATGATAGATAGATAGATGATAGATACAGAGATAGATAGATAGATAGATAGATAGATAGATAGATAGATAGATGAGAGAGCGAGAGATTAGAGATAGAATAGATAGATAATAGATAAATGATAAATAAATATAAATATACATATACATATACATATGATAGATGATGAGCAAGCGAGATTAGAGATAGAGAGAATAGGTAGATGGATAATAGATAGATGATAAATAAATATAAATACACATACACATACACATATGATGATAGATAGATAGATAGATAGATAGATAGATAGATAGATAGATAGATGATATGGATGGATGGATAGACGGATAGACAGACACACACAGAGATAGATAGATAGATAGATAGACAGACAGACAGACAGACAGACAGACAGACAGAGATAGGACAGGCAAAGACAGGATGATATTGGATGGATGGATGGATGATAAGAGATGGATACAGCAGATAAATGAAATATGTGATTAGATAGATGTAGATAGATGAGATTGATATAGAGATAGAATGATAAAATGATACATAGAGGAAATAGGGATAGATAGGTAGGTAGGTAGGTAGGTAGGTAGGTAGGTAGGTAGGTAGGTGGATAGATAGGTAGGTAGATACCGGTAAGACAGACAGACGGACGGACGGACGGACAGTCGGATGATAGATAAGATAGATAAAATAGACAAGTTGATGAAAGATAGATGACTTGAGATGACTTGGAAGAACATTCTAGAAGAATGGAATGGCAAACCATGTTTGGGCTGTTATCATGAGAACTATGTGGACGTATGTATTGCTGTGGTGGCGCAGTGGTTAAAATGTGGGCTAATTCAGCCGACTGCCAGCAGCTTGATCCTAACCGGCTCCAGGTTGACTCAGCCTTCCATCCTTCCGAGGTGGGTAAAATGAGGACCCTGGTTGTTGGGGGCAAGAGGCTGACTCTGTAAACGGCTTAGAGAGGGCTAGAAAGCCCCGTGAAGCAGCATATAAGTCTAAGGGCTATAGCTGCATCGAAGAAACCACTGAGAGATTACCTTGGCTACACATTCAGGTGAATATATTCATTCTGGAAAGATGAACAAAATGTTCTGGGGATTTAGAGGGGTTGAGTTCCCCATGCCATGGGATCAGAAAGGGATCTAACCCAGACACCATGCTTATAAACCATGTAGATGTGTAGACTCAGGAGGCGAAGGAAGAATCAATAAACCATGGTCAGGTGGTTTAGCAAGAACTTGGGTTTTGCTGACTGGAAAATCTGGGAGCGGTCATCAAAGAACATCTGGTGAGCTCCAGGTAAGGCTAGAGTGGCCACAGGAATTAGCCTAACAAAGGGAAGGATTACTCAACAACCATCCTTCAACTTTTTGACGTCTTTCTCCCAGAATGACTCCGGTGGAATTCTCCCAAACCCATGCGCACCTCCAGTCTGTCCTTGCAGCCAGGGTACTGTCTGTGGCATCACTAAAGTCATTATATAATCAAGCAACTGCTTAGCATAATGAGCCCAATCTTGATAATTAAGCAGTGATACATCCAATACTTTCAAAGCTGAAAGGGTGACAAGAGTTAACCCCTATTTTATCCAAAACCAGGATTATTGAGGGCCATTGTTCTCTTGAAGCGAAGAAATATGTTTAGGAGAAATTGCACTGGTAGGTTAAATATTGATCAAGAGAGTCCAATGCACCAAGTCAACAGAATCACATACTTTATATCAACAGAATCACATACTTTATATCAACCTTCTTCTTCTTCTCCTCCTCCTTCTCTTCTCGTCCTCCTTCTTCTACCTCTTCTTTCTCCTCCTGCTCCTTTCCTTCTCCTTCCTCCTCCTTCCTCTTTCCTCCTCCTCCTATTTTCTCTTCTTCCTTCCTCCTCTTCCTCCTCTTTCCTCTTCTTCCTTCCTCCTCTTCCTTCTCCTTCCTCCTCTCCTCCTTTCTTCTTCTTCTTCCTCCTCTCCCTTCTCCTTCCTCCTCCTCCTTCCTCCCTCTGCCTTCTTCCACCTCTTCCTCCTCCTCTCCTTCTCCTTCCTCTTCTTTGCTCCTTCTTCCTCTTCTTCCTCCTTCTTCTCAAATGTTTTGTTTGACAGACCCCTAGCATCCTGGACATAAATTGTTCCAACTCCTACCCTCAAAATGATGCTATAGAGCACGGCACACCAAGACGACGAGACACAAGAACAGTATTTCCCCCCGAATGCCATCACTCTGCTAAACAATTAATTCCCTCAACTGTGGAACTATTTACCAAGTCTGTATTACTATTACTATTAGTCTTCTCACCGTTCCTATCACCCATCTCCTCCCACTTATGATTGTATGACTATAACTTTGTTGCTTGTATCATAACTCATGCACCAAATTATGCACCAGACAAATCCCCTGTGTGTCCAATCACACTTGGCCAATAAAGAATTATATTTTATTCTCCATTCCATTCTTCTATTTTATTCTGTTGCTATTCCTATTCTTTTCTATTTCTCTTCTACTTCTATTCTATTCCCATTTTCTTTTTCTATTCTTTTCTTTTTTTCTTTCCTATTCCTATTCTATTCTATTTCTATTCCTATTCTTTTCTATTTCTATTCTATTTCTATTTGTATTTCTATTCCTGTTCTATTCTACTCTACTCTCAATTTTACTCTACTCTGCTGTTTCTATTCTATTCTACTCTGTTTCTATTCTATTCTACCCTCCCATTTTCCTCCCTCTCCTTCTCCTTCCCTCCCTTCTCTCCCTTCCTCCCTCCCTCCCTTCCCTCCCTCTTCCTCCCTACCTCCCTTATCCCATCTCTTTCCCCTTCCTCCCTCCCAAGACTGGAGGAAGAGCCACAGATGGTACACCTGGTGTGTCTCACCCCACAGGAGGCGGGGAGATGTGGGAAGCATTTCAGAAGGAGAGAAAGAGTTCAGATTTGCAAGATTCTGTCAATGGAGCTTCGCAATTAAAGAGCCAGCAAGTTCTCCTCCTCTTCTGGACTGCCTCGAAGGGCTGAACATATTTTATCGCTTCTTTGCACTCTGCAGTTATCAATGGGAACGAGGGAATCAAATCTTGAGCCGCCTGCAATGGGGCTGGGAGGTTGTGAATTCAATCCTAGGTAGAGGCAGATGTAGGGTCTCCTATTTGGGCAGGGGGTTGGACTAGATGACCTGCAAGGTCCCTTTCAACTCTGTTAATCTTTTTTCCCCAATTTTTATTTATTTTTTATTCTCTTACATACCATTCAGTATACTTGTTATTCTTCTTTACATTTGTCATTCTTATACATTTGTTATTCCATTTAATAGGTTATAATATACAGTTTGGGTTGCTTTATTTACCATCCCATCCGCCTGTTGTAACACCACCTTATTTTCCCTTTCTTTTCTCCCTCCCTTCTCTACTTCCTTCCTTCCTCCTCTCCTTCCCCTTCCTTCTTCCCTTACCTCTCCCCTACTCCTACTCTTCCTCTTCCCCTTCCTACCCTCTCTCCTTCTTTCTCTCCCTTCCACCCTCCTTTCCTTACCTCTTCCTTCCTTCCCTCCTCTCCTTCCCCTTCCTTCTTCCCTTATCTTTCCCCTACTCCTACTCTTCCCCTTCCTACTCTCTCTCCTTCTCTTTCTCTTCCTTCCACCATCCTCTCCTTACCTCTTTCTTCTTTCCCTCCTCTTCCTCTCGTCCTCTCTCCCTTTCTTTTTCTGTTGTTATAGGGGTCTCTTTCAAATCTCAATTTATGTTTTCTTGGGATGGTATTTCCGCAAACCCAAATATAGTTTAGTATCATTTCTTTTTTTTTTATTGTTTTAATTAACACTCACAAAAACATTCTTCATTACATCTTCCAGAAAGCATGCCGGTTGGTTGCAAATAAATTTCGTGTGTTACTACAATCATTCTTTATATTTCATTCATATTGAATTGTACATTTTAAATCAGAAACATTTATACCATCAATATACCATCATTCTCATTTAACTATATTTGTTTAAACGTGCTTTTGTCTAGAATCATTTATATTTATATTATAATAAATCTAGACAAAAATTTATTACTAGAATTTATAAGTACCCAGGAGAGATTACATCTTTATAACAAAATCTAAACAAAAAAATATTAATAAAATTAGTAAATCTTTTCCCCAGGTCCCATATTATAGTTTATATCCAAATTGTTTTTACCAGTTAGAGTTATTATTTCATTATTATTGTCATGATGGGTTATCTGTTAACGAATAAACATTTTAAAAACAAAAACATTCTATAAGCATCTACAACGTTCTACTTATTAATCACCAAGAATTAACTAAGTTTTTATTTTTATTATTTTTTTCCCCATTCAATTGTGTTTTATTTGGGTTTCTTATTTCTTATTCCCTTACCTCTCCCCTACTCCTATTCTTCCCCTTCCTACCCTCTCTCCTTCTCTTTCTCTCCCTTCCACCCTCCTCTCCTTACCTCTTTCTTCCTTCAACTCTGTTAATCTGTTAATGCACCTTCCCATCCAATGCTGCCCCCTCCCCTGCTGGCTTTTATATCTGTCTTTTTTGCCTTAAAAACAGTGGCTTGTCTTTGTTTGTTTGTTTGTTTGTAAACAGAACCTTGCCTGCCTGGGACAGGAGGCCACAAGGAAAGAGTAAGCGAGACGGGCACTTCAAAGCTGCCCGTAGGGAGGGACTCTTCCTTCAGGAGAAGTCTAAACAAATCCAGAATTCATTTCAGAACAAGACCAGTAGCTGGTATTAGAACACCAATCTTACTGGTAGGTGTTTGGGTTAATAATTAGAGCAGATTACGACAGCAGGGGGAACTTCACAGGGATGGCAGTATTAAGAAAAGAGCAAGGCAACTAGTAATAGTAGGGATTCTAGCCATCAAAAGAAGACTTAATGTTTTTTCTAGAAAAACATCACAACGTTCCCTTCCTAAGAATGGGGATTGGGGGAGAGGTGTAGTAGATGCAGAGAGTTGGGATGAAGTGGTAAATGTTTTGGTGTTTATAAACAGGGGTGGCTCTTAGGATGATACTGTGAATATTGTGAGTGAGTTTTCTCCTCCGATATTATGGGGAGGGGAGGGGAATCCCCTCTTCTCCATTATTATGAAAAAACCTCTCTTCCTTCCCCATCTCTACCAAAATTATGAGAAATAGTTTCCTTTTTTCCTTTCTCTTCTTTTTCTTCTTCTTTTTCTCTTCCTCTCCTTCTCTTCCTTCTCCTTCTTTTGTTTCTCTTCCTTCTTCCTCTCCTCTTCCTTTTCCTCCTCCTTTCTTCTCCTTCCATTCTTCCTCTTCCTTCTCTCCGCCTCTCCTCTTCCTTTACTTTCTCTCGCTTCTCTTCCTTCCTCTTCTTCCCCTCCTTCTCCTTGCATTCTTCCTCTTTCTTTCCTCCATCTCTCCTCTATCCTTCTCCTCTTCCTTTACTTTCTCTCATTTCTTCACCTTCTTCCTCTTCTTTTCCTTTTCCTCCTCCCCCTTTTCCCCCTTCTTCCTCTTCCTTTTCTCTTCTTCCTTTACTTTTTCTGGCTTCCTCCTCCTCCTCCTCCTCCTTCCTTTTCCTCCTCCTTCTCTTTCTTCTCCTTCCATTCCTCCTCTTCCTTTACTTTCTCTCGCTTCTCTTCCTCCTTCTTCCTCTTCTCTTCCATCTCCTCTCCCCTCCTTCTCCTCCCCTTCTCTCAGCTAGGAACGTTATTTTTTTTATAAAAAAACCCTTCCCATCAAGGGGACTTGTGCCAGGGCCAACTTCAAGTGGCGGGCGGTTCCATCGACCTCTCCCCCCCATCTTAGACCCCCCCATTTCACTCTTTCTCTCTCCTCCCCCTCCCCCCATCAGTCTCCCACCCCTCCTGCTCGCCCTGTCCCCTTAAGAGGAGCCTCTCCCTCCCCCCTTTTCCTTCTCCTTCTCTCAGCTAGGAACATTATTTTAAAAAATAATAATAATCTCCTTTTCCTTTCTCTTCTTCTCTTCCTTCTCCTCCTTCTCTCTCTTCTCCTTTTTCTCTTCCTCCTTCTCCTCCTTCTTTTGTTTGTTTTTTCCTTCTCCTCCCCCCCCTTTTCCTGCCTTCTCCTTCCCTCCTTTCTCCCACCTAGGAACATTATTTAAAAAATAATAATCTCCTTTTCCTTTCTCTTCTTCTTCTCCTCCTTCTCTCTCTTCTCTTCCTTCTTCTTTTTCTCTTCCTCCTTCTTTTCTTTGTTTCTCCTCCTCCTCCTTCCCTCCTTCCTCTTCATTCTCTCAGCTAGGAACATTGTTTTTTTTTTATTTTAAAAAAAACCTTCCCATCAAGGGGACGTGCGCCAGGGCCAACTTCAAGTGGCGGGCTGTTCCATCTCCCTCCCTTTCTCTTCTCCCCCCCCCCCATCAGTCTCCCCCACCCCACCCACCCTGCTCGCCCTGTCCCCTTAAGAGGGGCCTCTCCCCCCTTCCTCCTCCAGCCCCCAGCCTCCTTCTCCTTCTCCCCCTCCCCACCCCAGCCTCTCCTCTCCTCCTGGGCGAGCGGGCGCCTGACTCACCCGCGGCGGCTGCGCCTTTAAAAGGCCGCCCTCGCCGCCTCCCCGGCTGCTTCGGAGAGGCTGGACCGGGCTGGCTGGCAAGCGGCCCTGGGCTCGGCGGCGCCTGCGCTGCCTTCGCGACCGACCGAGTGGACGCGCTCCTCCTCCAGCCAAGCAGAAGCCCCGCGGGCAGCGCAGCGCAAGGCAGCCGGGGAACCGCTCGCTCGCCCGCTCGCCCTTCCTCGCTCGCCTTGGACGCTTCCCCGCCGCCTTTGGGGGGCGGACGCCCCTCCGTCCTCCCCGCCAGCCCAGCCGCCGCATCCTCCCTCGCCCCGGGGCGCATCTGGCCAGCGGTGGCGCGGCCGGCGGGGGCGCCGCGGGGGTCGCGCAGCCTCGCCCGGCATCGCCCCGAAAGGCCACGGCGCTTAAGGTGGGCTTCCCAGGAGGGTTGGGAATGGGGAGGGGGCTGGTGGGATGGGAGGGAAGGGGGATGAGGATTTTCCCACCCCCCCTTTTCCTTTTGTTGGGAGGGGGAGGACTTTTAATCAAGTCTCTTCCTCCCCCCCCTCTTTTGGGGATCCTGAAGGTGGGGCTGGGGAATTGGGGGAGGGGTGGAAAGGGGCTTTTGGCTTTTAAGGAGGGTGGGGAGAGGGGGCTTGAGTCTTGGGAGAGGGTGGGGGGGTGAGGATTTCACCACCACCCTTTTGTTGGGAGGGAGGACTTTGAATGCTTCCCCCCTCCTCTTTTGGGGAGGGGGGATGTTGGGAGGGGAGGACTTTTAATAAACTCTCTTCCACCCCCTTTGGGGGATCCTGAAGGTGGGGCTTGGGAATGGGAGGGGGGGCAAGGGGGCTTTTGGCTTTTAAGGAGGCTGGGGGGGAGCAACGGGAGTGATTTGCCCATCCCCATTCCATTTTACTGCGGGGAGGGGGCAGCAGCACTTTAATAAAGCCTCCCCTTCCCCCTTTTGGGGGATCCTGGTGACTGCTCTTAAGGAGGCTTGGGGAGGGGGGAAGGTTTCCCACCCCCTTTTCCTTTGGGGGCGGGACTTTAATAAAGTGTTTTTTCTCTCCCCCCTCCCCCTTCTTCTTGGGATCTTGAAGGTGGCCTTGGCGACGGATCGGAGCGGCTCCCGGGGGCGATGAGCGCCTCGCGTCCGCCTGGGGGCGTTTAAGGTGGGGAGCAAGCTTGTCGCGCCGGCTTGGGGGGGTTGGCTTGGTTTAGGGGTCCCCCCAACCGCTTATTTCCCTGGCCCGCAGAATTAGGGGGATGGGAGGCTGCCAGGATAGACCCCCGATCTCTTTCCAACCAACGGCAGGGGACCATATGGGAATTAAACTCCCCCACCCCCCAGACACACATACCTTGCTTTTTCAAGTTTCTAGTTCCTGGCGAGATTGAGGAGCGACTTTGAAAACCGGCTCCTGTTTTTTTTTCTTTTTTCCCCTCTTACCGGGAAAGAAAAAAATTGGCCCTCTCAATGCTTAGATTCCCCCCCCACCCACCCACCCCAAATATCTGCACCCTTCTCCTTTCCAATTTTGTAATATTTTTTTTTTTGACTTGTTTATTTTGTGCCACCCGCCTTCAGAAACGACATGGAAGCGGTTGGAAAATTTGAATTCAGCAGGAAAGATCTGATCGGGCATGGCGCTTTTGCTGTGGTCTTCAAAGGCAGGCACAAAGAGGTAAATGAGGATTTTATTTTATTTTAAAAGTTCAAAAGAAAATGGGAGGGATTGGGGGGGGATTTTTCTGCTGGGAACAAGGGGGGACATTTTCGATTCTCTCTCTCTCTCTCTCTTTGAAATGGCAATATCTGATATGACGGTGAAAAAGGAGTCCTTGAATCATTGATTCAACCAACTTGGTGCAAACAAAGGGACAAGTTAAAACTTCTAAATCTAAGTTGGGACTTTAGACAACCTCTTTCCCCCCCAGTTCCTTCTAAGAAACTTTTCTAACTTTTCAAGCAACCCCAAAATTTCAAATTAATCCACAAGTAGGCCAGACAAAGCAGGTCATGGCGTGCCTCTCTTAAGATCCCCAAAGATCTGTTAAAATCTGCTAAGATTTTCTCAAGGAACTGAAGACTGAGACTGAATCATGGGGCTGATGCAATTAGGGGAAAGACATGGAGAATTTGCCTAGGCACAAAGCAAAGCAGGCCTTATCTTACAGGCTTGGCAAGGTTTCCCTATGTCAAAGCAGCCACAAAACAAGGGGAAAATCTCTTTGTTGTCTGTCTCGGAGGATCTATAAATAAATATATTTCGGGTTTCTATTTGGTCGCTATGGGAGACTTAAGAATCTCTAGGCAGGACACCTGGAATGCTTTTAGGCTGGGAGCAGGGAGTAAGGCCTGCATTTTATGTAGGAATAAGTTATTGGTGGGCACGTCTCCAAAGTCTTATGATTGGAGGAAGAAAGGTGATAAAGGTTTTGTTTTCGCCTTTTTTTTTTTTTGAATAGGAAGGATCTTGGCAAAGAGTTTGCAAAATTAGAATGACTTCTGTAGCAGCCATTCGTGCTAAAAACAAGCATCTCCGGATTGTCTATTGTATCCTCTCCTGCATAGCTTGTAATGAAGCAAAATGTGCAATTATCTATTTGGGGGCTTGGAGGGCGAAGAGATGAAGACAGAAGGGAGATTCACATTCTTTGCTTCGTAAGGCTTGTTGCTAGAAATGCGGCCTTATATTTCATTTGGAAGTGGTTTTGGTGCTGGAGATCCTGTTCAGAAGGGAAAGAAAATTAAATCAGGGAGGGCAAGTCTGAACTTGCCTTGGCTAAAGACCAGAAAACCAAATAAACCCAGCAGTTTCAGACCAACTTTTATACTGTCAATTATTATCAAATTTGTTTGCCTGCCTATCTCGCGGCTCTGAGTGACTCAAGCTACCCAAAATGTTGTTTGTCTGCGTTTGACCCAGTCTGCGGTACAAAATAGCTTGTGCCATGGGTTTGGGGGGCGTAGCTGCTTGTGAATAGGTCAACAAACTCTCATGAACCCAACTTGGTGGGTCTGTGGAAGTGTGTGATGGAAAACCGCGGGGGGAGGGGAGCCCCTATTCACCATCTTCCCTTGATATTCCAACTTTCAGAAGCCCGAAGTCGAAGTGGCCATCAAATGCATCAACAAGAAAAACTTGGCGAAATCCCAGACTCTCTTGGGGAAGGAGATCAAGATATTGAAGGTAAATTGAAGGGGAAAAAGGGAAGTGACTTTGGAGAGAGAACTTTGAAGTCCACCTGAATTACGAACTGTGTTTTTGTTTGTTTGATAAGTAACGGTTCTTCTCTCCCCCCCCCCCCCCCAACTCTCTCCCTCTTTCTAGGAACTGAAACATGATAACATCGTGGCTCTCTACGACTTCCAGGTATTTTGCTGCAAATTCAGGTCCAAAGATTTATGTGGGGGAGAGAGAGGAGGGTTGTTGATGGGCCAAGCCAACGGGGGGAAGAGAGGGTGTTGTTTAATTAGCTTTTTATAGGGGATGACGACAAGGATGAAGATTTGATCCAAATACCAGCTAGATTGACCTCTAACCCATGGGGCTGGAGGTCTTCAGCTGAAATGGATAACTTTGTGTATGGAATACTAACTGGATACCCGTGCTTCGCTACAAAATTATGTGATCGGGCTTGATAAATTGACCCTTAAAGCTTGAAAATTAATGAGTAGTTACGATGGGGCTTGATACATTGACACTTAAACCTTGGAAATTAATGTAGAATGTGTAACTCCTTAGCATCAGGGCGTGTTAATATAAGGCAACTGGCGGTTGGAACAGAGTTATTTTCAGGTGGGGAGGGGGAGTAGAACTCCTTAGCATCAGAGCGTGTTAATTACTGCATAAGAAATACTAATGATCTGATGGTCATTTCGAAAAATCCTTTCTTAGAGAATAACTAGAAGCCAAGTGGAACATACGTGCCAAATTCCACATTTGTAGGCTTTACGGTTCTGGGGATGTCGTGATGACTTGAGTGGTATTTGGCTTTTATACATATATAGATTAGAATATAGAATATTCTTTGTTGGCCAAGTGTGATTGGACATAAAAGGAATTGGTTCAAACAACAAAGGGATATAATGATAAGGTACACATCAGAGAAGGTAGTAGAAAAAAACGAGAATGCTAATAGTACCTTACTACATGGGTAAAATATCTTTAGATATAAGACAACGCGGTGGGAATTAGGTGTTCAGCAGAATGATGGCATGTAGAAAAAAATTTATCTGGGCCAAGCTGTTTTGGCCTGCAGTGGCAAAAAAGGGCCATTCTTAAAAAGCTTTTACGGTTGTTTATTGTTGTAATCTTTAAAAAGCTGCAGGTTATTTTACAAAAAAAAAGAAAAGAAAATTGGCTGGCTTAAGAGCGCATTGCTATAATTTGGGGATCTAAGGTATTTGCATGGCCCTTGCCTAAAATCTCATTGCTGGCATTGTTACTGTTGCTGGTTTAACCTGTTTATTTATTTTCTTTGGGAAGTTCAGGGCCCTTCGTTCAGTTACATTGTGATTTATCCTTTTTTTAAACAAAAAACAAAACCAAAATTATAAAGTATTGTGGGTGAAACCGGAACAGGAAGGGCATTTCCTGTTTTGTATTTGTGTTTTGATTTTTTTTGGGGGGGGAGGGAGGGAGCCTTTTAGTCAAGTAGAAAACGATGGATCCTGTTGCATTCGAAGGTATTTCTCGCGCGTTGAGCTGTTTTATCTCTCCTTGTGTGGAAATAACTTTGGCGCGGATGTTTATATCGCGGTCCCTGGGCACATCTCCACCCTCTTCAGGAAGCATGCAGAAAAGGCTGGGTTAGTTTCCCAAGGAAATTGACCAACAGTTGTTTGCCTCTGCAGGGTTTGCAATGCTGTGCAATTGTCTGTCTCTTCATAGCATCCTTGAGCTTTTTCTTCTTTCAAAACATGGAGGGAAGGAGGGACATGGTAGAGTTATGTTAAAACATGCTATTAGGAAGAATGTGTGTAGAGATATTTAACCCCCCCCTCTCTTTCCCTCTCTCTCTGTCTCTCTTTTTCTCTCTCTTCTCTCTGTCTCCCTCCCTCTCCCCCTGTCTGTCTCTCTGTCTCTTTCTCTCTGTGTCTCTCTCTTTTTCTCTCTCTGTCTCTCTCTGTCTCTTTCTCTCTCTGTCTCTCTCTTTTTCTCTCTCTGTCTCCCTCCCTCTCCCCCCCTCTGTCTCTCTCTGTCTCTTTCTCTCTCTGTCTCTCTCTTTTTCTCTCTCTGTCTCCCTCCCTCTCCCCCTCTCTGTCTCTCTCCCTCTCCCCCTGTCTGTCTCTCTGTCTCTTTCTCTGTCTCTCTCTTTTTCTCTCTCTGTCTCCCTCCCTCCGTCTCCCCCCTCTCTCTGTCTCTCTCTTCTCTCTGTCTCCCTCCCTCTCCGTCTCTCTCTTTCTCTGTCTGTCTCTCTTCTCTCTCTCTCTCTGTCTGTCTCTCCTCTGTCTCTCTCCCTCCCTCTGCCCCCCTCTCTCTGTTTGTTTGTTTGTTTTTGTGTGTGTGTGTGTGTGTGTGTGTGTGTATATACACAAGCCACTCTGCTTGGTGGCAGAATTGCCTAAATCCTATTTGGAACCCAGATCCCTGGGCCAACTTCCATCCCGGGGCCTTTGTTTTGAGATTAGTGGCCTTTAATTGCGTTGTTGCTTTCTCACAGGCGGTGGTTGGTTGTGCGCGCGCGTGAGAGAGAGAGAGAGACTGGCTGGCTTCTTGCAATTGTGCATCCGAGGTTTGTTTGCCTGTCTGGCCCGTCATGTGGTCTCCAGGCCTCCTTGTTTGTTGACATTCTTTTAGCCGGCTCTGATTGGCCGAGAGCAGCTCCTGCATCACGCTTTGCAATTTGATGCCGCTGGAACTCTGTGGCGTGAGCGACTGCTGGCGGGCGCCCTGCCTGCCAGTGAAGCATGCTGGGAACGGTAGTCTTTGGTTGCAAGAGGTGGTTTTTTTTTTGTTGGTAGGGTTCGCTGTTTTTTTTTTTTTTGCAAATTTTTATTTTATTTTATTTTGCTCTTCTCCTCCTCCTCCTCTCCCATCATTATCCATCCATCCATCTCCTCCTCTTCCTTCCAATTCCTCCTCCCTTCTTTTTCTTCTTTTTCTCCTCCTCCTCCTTCTCTCCCATCATTATCCATCCATCCATCTCCTCTTCCTTCCAATTCCTCCTCCCTTCTTCTTTTTCTTCTTCTTCTTCTCCTCCTCCTTCTCTCCCATCATTATCCATCCATCCTCCTCCTCCTCTTCCTTCCAATTCCTCCTCCTCCCTCCTCCTTCTCCTCCTCCTCCTCCTCCTCTTCCTTCCCCTTCCTTTTCCTTCTCCTCTTCCTCCTTCTTCCTTCTTTATTTATTTTATTTTATTTATTTTGTCAAGTATGTATTAGATAACATAGATAAGTATAAACATGATTTTGGATACATGAAATGGATACAAATACAAGAGAATATTAGAAGACAGGGATGGTAGGCAGGCTGGTGCGCTTATGCACGCCCCTTACAGACCTCTTAGGAATGGGGTGAGATCGACAGTAGACAGTCTTAAGGTTAAAGTTTTGGGGGTTTGGGGAAGAAACCACAGAATCAGGTAGAGCATTCCAGGCGTTGACCAATTGAACAACAATTGAACAATGTTTTCCTTGCCCCTTCACCCTCTCCCTCCCTCCCTCCAGAATTTCTTCTTGCTTCAAACTGGGTTGGAGGAAACAATAAGGAAGGGGGGAAAAGTTTGATTTATTAGTTTGTCAAACATGTACAAGAGAGCAGGTATAAGTATAAACATGGACATGAACGAAAGAAATGGGTAGAAATAGATGGGGACAGTAGGACAGGGACGGAAGGCACGCTGGTGCGCTTATGCATGCCCCCTTTACGGACCTCTTAGGAATGGGGTGAGGTCCACAGTAGACAGTTGAAGGTTGAAGCTTTGGGGGTTTGAGGACGTAACAATGGAGTCAGTTAGAGCATTCCCGGCGTTGACCACTCTGTGACTGAAGTCGTATTTTCTGCAGTCGAGTTTGGAACGGTTTACAGTTTGTATCTATTCTTTGCCCGTGTATTATTGAGGTTGAAGCTGAGGAAGTTGTTGACAGGTAGGATGTTGTACCAGACAATTTTGTGTAGTATGCTTAGGTCTGACCGCGAGCGGCACAGTTCCAAGTTGTTCAAGCCCAAAATGTTGAGCCTGGTGGCGTAAGGGATTCTATTGTGAGCAGAGGAGTGAAAGGACTCTTCTCGTGAAATACCTCTGGATTTCAGAATTCAAATCCAATTCAAAATTGGATTTGGAACTCTGGTGGCAAGGCAACTGAGTTGAAACTCCAAATCCTATCAACTTTTAAAAGAGAAAGCGCTGGAGTCAGCTTGATTCGTCTAAGTTGAATCAGATGCCTGTAAATAATTCAATTTGGAATTCTGTACCCACATCAAAAGGTTTTTGTTGAATCACTTCTGGAAGCAAGATTGATCCTGTTTGACAATCCGGACATCCATATCTCATTGGAATGATTTCTGGAGTTGCAGTTCCAGATTGTTCAAGCCCAAAATTTCGAGCCTGTTGGCGTAAGGGATTCTATTGCGAGTAGAGGAGTGGAGGACTTTTCTCGTGCAATACTTCTGGACCCGCTCAATCGTATTAATGTCCGATAACCAGTGTGGATTCCAAGCAGATGAGCTGTATTCGAGGATTGGTCTGGCAATTTTGAGCTTTCTCTTAGCGTGATGGGATTAATCAACATTTTTCCAGATTCGTTGATCAGGTGGCTTGATAGCAGCCTTGCAAAATTTGAGGGGCTCCCACAAAAAAGAAAGGGAGGGGTCAACCCTATTCCCCAAAGCCCCTGAAAGCAGGTTGAGAAGGAACAGGTGGAAGCTTATCAACCCATATCCAAAGCAGAAACAGAGAGAAATTTCCAGACAGTGAGGACAATTAATCCCTGGAATGATTTGCCTTCAAAGGTTTTGGGTGCTTCATCACTGGAGGCTTTTAAAGAAGAAACTGCAGAGCCATTGGTCCAGAATGGGACTTGAGCAGGGGAGGGGGGGTTGGACTAGAAGACCTCCAAGGTCCCTTCCAGCTGTATGCTATATTCGTTAGTTTTCCCCACCCCTATCCCCCAACTTGGAGCAATGGAGCAGACCACCGTCAAGCTTCTTTTCTGAGAACTGTGGCATTAAATAATGCAGCATAAAACTACCAATGTTGTGTATTGTGTAAGGTTGCCAGTCTGCGTGTTTGATTCGGTGCTGCGGCGTGCATGGGAAAACACAGCTGTCTTTGACTTGGAAAACAAGACTCTGGAATTTGGACAGTGGGTTGTATTTTCTGTTATTTGATAGGTGTTTATTTAAAGAGGTGGTTTCTCTCCCAGGCGTTAACTCAAAAGAGCCCAGAAGAAGGGTTTTTTTTTGGAATTGCATTGCCTTCAGGTTCACCGTTTAAAAGACATGGCACAAAAAAAAGGAGAATTAAGCAGATATTCTGTATCCTCACAGCTGAAGAAGAAAAAATGTGAGGGTTTAACCAAGCTTTGGTTTTGTTCAGTGGCTTAAACTTTAAACCAGGGGTCACCAACCTTTCGGACCTCAGGGACCACTAAATTCATCATTTTAAATCCCGCGGACCACTAATACGATCTGGATAATGATTGGCTGGGTGGGCGTGGCTAGGTGGTCATGTGACTGGGTGGGCATGGCCAACTTGATGTCACTCACGTCAAGGGTCACCTCTCCAGCCTCTACTCGCCCCTCCCCTCCCAGCTACTCCTCGCCTGCCCGCCAGGGCTCCTTAGGGCCCCAACAGGAAGCCGTTGTTGGAGCTAAGCAGCCCCCAGGAGAAAGAGTTGGCAAAAGAGCTCAGTTCAAATTGGATCTGACCGAGAAGGAGGTTCAGCAGAAGCACCTCACTGAGGACTAGGAGCATAGACTTTCCAAGCAGAGGGAAGACCTGCGGGAGTGCAAGGCCAAGTACCAGCGCCGGAGGCTCAGCGAGCTGAGATGGTCAGCCAGTTCCAGGCCGTGATGCAGTCCCACTGGAACGAGGCCCTCCGGCTCTTGGCCACCAGCGGATCTTCCCTCCAGCCTGGAGGATTAAGTGAAGGATGATGCATTTTCCCAGGTGTTGCATCACCTGTCCAAAATATTCTTTTGTTTTTTTTATGGTTTTGAATCTGGATCTACGGAGGACATTTCCTTGACAGTGAATCCATTTTATCTCCTGGAGTTGCAGGTGCTTCCTCACTGGAGTTTTCGAAGAAAAGATTGGAGAACCATTTGTTACGGGATGGTTTGAAGACTCCTGATTGGGCAGACTAGGTGACCTCCGAGGTCCCTTCCAACCCTCCCTCTGCTTGCATTTCCTCAAAACAGACCTGGCTTCAAATAACCTCCAGATATTTTGGGGGAAAGCTTCCAGGGAATAAAGCCACCGATATATGCAAGGATGATGTTTTAGAGTGGGAAGAATTTTACCTTCTTAAGGAGCCACAGACTTAACGAGAACTAATTTTGGAATTGAAGAAAGAAAGCTGGGGTTGATTTTTGTGTTTTTTTGAAGGAAGTATTGAGCGAGGACTTCCCAAGTGCGGTTACAAAATCTAGGTAGTGTTGAAACCAGGATGGAGTGAGCTAATCTCCTGCTTGTCACCTCACGGTGTTGTTTTCAGTGGCCAAGGATTGAACGGGTGCCAAATCCGATGAGGAGAAGAGATTTCAAAGGAAGTTGGGCAGAATCAGCCCCTCTGAAACTGGGGTCGCATGGAGCGATAAAGCCACAGTGGGCTACGTCTGGCTGAGTTTATGCTTGCTGTGAAAGCGTTTACTATTTCTCTTCCAAGTTCTTCCCTCCCTCCCTTTTTCTATCTTCTTTCCCCCTTCTCATTTCTCTGTTCCATCTTCCTTCCTTCCATTTCCTTTCCTCATTTCTCTGTCCTGCCTTCCTTCCCTCCCTCCCTCCCTGCCCATCTCCTTCCTTTGTTCCTTCTTTCCTACCTCCTTTCTTCATTCATTTTTCTATGCCCTTTTTTACCCTTCTCATTTCTCTCTCCCATTTCATTCCTTCCCTCTCTCTTCCTCTTTCCCTTCCTTCCTTCCACCTCCTTTCATCCTCATTTCTCTGTCCTTCCTCTGTTCCCTCCCCATCTCCTTCATTTGTTCCTTCCTTCCTTCCTTCCTCCTTTCTTCATTCATTTTTCTATGTCCTTCTTTACTCTTCTCATTTGTCTCTCCCATTTCATTCCTTCCCTCTCTCTTCCTCTTTTCCTCCCTTCCTTCCATCTCCTTTTCTCCTCATTTCTCTGTCCTTCCTCCATTCCCTCTCCACCTCCTTCATTTGTTCCTTCCTTCCTCTCCTTTCTTCATTCATTTTTCTATGTCCTTCTTTCCTCTTCTCATTTCTCTGTCACATTTCCTTCCTTCCCTCTCTCCCTCTCTCTTCCTCCTTCTTTTCCTTCCTTCCTTCTTTCCTTCCATCCATTTCCTTTCCTCCTCATTTCTCTGTCTTTCATTCCTTCCCTCTCTCCCTCCATCTCCTTCCTTTGTTTATTTTTTCCTTCCTTGATACCTCCTGTCTTCATTCATTTTTCTGTGTCCTTCTTTCCTCCATTCTTCTCATTTCTCTATCCCTTCCTTCCTTCCTTCCCCCATGAAACTCTTAAGCGTGCCTCTGAAAGCTGTCTCTAAAAGGGTGACCCACTTAAAACTTTACTTATGTATTATTGAAAGGTATTAATGGGCCTTCATTGCTCGAACTCCCAAGGAGGCCGTCTCTGCTGTATGGAGTATTTTTAGAACTTATACTTGAAGCTTTCTCTAAAAGGTTTTTTTTGCTACAGCTATGAATTTTTGAGGATTGGAGGGAAGGAAGCATGAAGTCAGTTACGTTAGTTTGGAGCAATCAATATAATTTTTAATCCCTCCTTTATTATGTTTATAAATAACACAAGGCAGCAAACATACGTAATAGTCTTTCCTCCTTCTATTTCCACCTTAACAACAACCCTGTGAAGTGGGCTGGGCTGAGGGAGAGAGAGGGACTGGTCCAAAGTCACCTAGCTGGCTTATTTGCCTAAGGTGGGACTAGAATTCACAGTCTCCTGGTGATTGTCCCAAAGTCTCCCAGTTGGCTTTCATTACCAAGCTGGTTTATTTGCCTAAGGTGGGACTAGAATTCAGTCTCCTGGTGATTATCCCAAAGTCTCCCAGTTGCCTTTCCTCTCTAAGATAGAACTAGAACTCACAGTCTCCTGGTGATTGTGCCAAAGTCTCCCAGTTGGCTTTCGCCTCTAAGGTGGGACTAGAACTCACAGTCTCTTGGTGATTATCCCAAAGTCTCCCAGTTGCTTTTCCTCTCTAAGATAGAACTAGAACTCACAGTCTCCTGGTTTCTAGACCAGCACCTTAACCACAGCACCAAACTGGTTGTCATGGATAAGCATGGATATATGGCGGTGTCTTAACTTGAATGTGCCTTGCTAAGTTATGGCTTGTATAAACATGTTTTGTTAAGGTGCCAATAACTGGTTGGTTGTCTGTAAAGCATGAAGCTATAACTCATGCTTTACGAGTGCCATTGGTTGTCTAGCACAGAGCTGAGCTGAAATTCTGGTGCAGCTAGGAAACTGGAGATGCTGCCTTAATGTGGTTGCTTATTTGTAAACGGATATTTATTGTCTGAAATTCATTGTAAATCATGGTGTGATTTGCAAGCCATAAATATCCCAGCCTTGAGCAGGTATGATAGTTAGCACAACAGGTTTGCACGCTTCTTCCTGAAATAAAAACTACAGCGAAAACAATATATAAGACCCCCAACTTCCCGTGACTTTCTCTTGCGGTCGGAAATGGTGGTTTTCTACCCCAGGACTACGAAGTGAGTTTCTTTGCCATCTTTTGCAATTTAGCAAAGTGTGTCATTGTTTGGTTTGGTGGTAGCGGTGCCTCGATAGAAAGTCCATACAGAGAGTGGTAAGGACAACCGAGAAGATTATAGGAAGCTCGCTTCCTGTTATTCAGGATGCTGCTTATAAGCGCTAGGTGCTCAGAGCTCAAAGCATTGTTAGAGACCCCACACACCCACTCCACGGTCTATTTCTGTTCCTCTCCTCTGGGAGGAGGTTTTGAAGTATTTCTAGCAGGGCTGGCAGATTCTGTAACAGATTTGTTCCCTAAGCCATCCGTCTGGTGAACTCATAGGATTCTTTTTTTTTCCTGCCACGTATATGTATACATTCGAACTAGACTGTGGTGTTTCTCATATTAGACATTCTCTAATATGTGTGTGCGTGTGTGTGTATGTGGGTAGATGCATAATAGTTATGCTTTGAGAGCTGAACGTAATGAAATTTCATTTTAATGTATGCTGATTAGTGTACAATTAAAGTGACAATAACATTTTATTCTACTCTATAGTCTCTTCTATAGTCTGTGCTAATTCTGTTCTATTCTCTATTCTATTTTTTATTCTGTTCTCCTCTCCTCTTCTATATTCTGTGCTAATTCTGTTCTATTCTTTTTTCTCTGTATAAATTCTGTACTATTTCTATTCTTTATTCTATTCTCTATTCTATTCTCTCCTCTCCTCTTCTATTTTCTGTGCTAATTCTCTCTACACTCTAAATTCGGTGCTAATTCTATTTATTCTCTATTCTATTTTTTATTCTATTCTCTCCTCTCCTCTTCTATATTCTGTGCTAATTCTGTTCTATTCTTTTTTCTCTATATACTCTAAATTCTGTGCTAATTCTATTCTCTATTCTATTTTTTATTCTATTCTCTCCTCTCCTCTTCTATATTCTGTGCTAATTCTGTTCTATTCTTTTTTCTCTATATACTCTAAATTCTGAGCTATTTCTATTCTCTAATCTTTATCCTCTCCTCTCCTCTTCTATATTCTGTGCTAATTCTGCTCTATTCTTTTTTCTACTCTATACTCTACTCTAAATTCTGTCCTAATATTATCCTATTCTCTCCTCTCCTCTCTCTTCTCCACTCTTCTCTTCCTCTTTCAATTCCATTCCTAGAAACATTGCAAAATCTTCAGATATTAGGAGTGTCAAGTCAAAATTGCACCACGAGAGTGGCACACGGTCATGACTTAGGTAGGCAGGTGGGCGTGGCCGTTTTGTTATTCTAAAAAAGAAAGAAGAATTAGTAGTGACGATTTGCTGACACATCCATCATTCCTTTGCTGTGTCTTTTCCCAAGCTCGGCACCTGAATGTGACACGAGCTACAAAATTGACAGCTGCCATTATTCATAGGGCCTGGAGGGTGACTTCATTCCTATTTCTCAACAATAATTGAACTCTGGCATGGAGTTTCTTGAAGAGCAAGGTGGATCTTGACCTTATTCACGTAATTTCCATTTTTGGGAAATACAGGTAGTCCTCGACTTATGACAGCTCACTTAATGACCATCCGAAGTGACAACGTCGTGGGAAAAAAGTGACCCATGACCGTTTCCCACACTTAACAACCGCTGCAGCATCCCCACCGTCACGTGATCAAAATTCAGACGCTTGGCCGCTGACTCGTACTTATGACGGTTGCACTGTCCCGGAGTCACGTTGATCCCCTTTGGCGGCGACCCCCTGACAAGCCAAGTCAATGGAGGAAGCCAGGTTCACTTAACAACCGTGTTGCTAACTGAACAACTGGAGCGATTCGCTTAGCGAATGTGGCAAGACAGGCCGTAAAACGGGACAAAACTCAACTTCGCAAAATATCCCACTTGGCAGCAGATATATTGGGCTCGATCGTGGTCTTAAGCCAAAGTTGCCGGTGTTTTTTTTGGCTCAGGTCACTCTGGGGCACTCTCCATGGTAGGAAAAGATGGAGCGAAAGAGCGACTGAGGTTTTTTTTTTTAAAAAAACCCAGTTCCTTTCTTCTTACTACCTTGTAAGAAGCCGAGGTGGTGCAGTGGTTAGAGTGCAGGACTGCAGGCTACTTCAGCTGACTGCTAGCTGCAGTTCAATTCTCACCAGGCTCAAGGTGGACTCAGCCTTCCGTCCTTCCGAGGTGGGTCAAATGAGGACCCAGATTGTTGGGGGCAAGAGGCTGACTCTGTAAACCGCTTAGAGAAGGCTGCTAAGCACTGTGAAGCGGTATATAAGTGCTATTCCTATTGCTTTGCTCTTCATTTTCCTCTTCCTTCCTTCCTTCCTTCCCTCCCTCCCTCCTTCCTTCCTTCCTTTCTTCCTTCCTTCCCTCCCTCCTCTGTCCCCTGCCAGCAGTTCGATCCTAACCGTCTCAAGGTTGACTCAGCCTTCCATCCTTCCGAGGTGGGTAAAATGAGGACCCAGATTGTTGGGGACAAGAGGCTGACTCTGTAAACTGCTTAGAGAGGGCTGTAAAAGCACTGTGAAGCAGTAAATAGGTCTAAGTGCTATTGCTCTTCCTTTTTCTCTTCCCTTCTTCCTCCCTCCCTCCCTCCCTTCTTTCCTCTGTCCCCTGCCAGCAGTTCGATCCTAACGGTCTCAAGGTTGACTCAGCCTTCCATCCTTCCGAGGTGGGTAAAAATGAGGACCCAGATTGTTGGGGGCAGGAGGCCGACCCTGTAAACTGCTTAGAGAGGGCTGTAAAAGCACTGAGAAGCGGTATATAAGTCTAAGTGCTGTTGCTATTGTTCCTGTCCAAATTGGCAGAGAACCAGAGCTGGTCTGATAGGCTGCTGGAGAGATTTCTATCATTCCATTATGTAGGATGTTGAGTTCTATTCAGCTCAATGTATGTCGCACCTTGGGCACTTAATTAGGGGGTTGACTAATCCATGACACACAAGTTTTGTGAGGTTTTCTTGGCGCGTCCAGTCTGCTCTTCTCAGCAATCAAGGTCACCCAGACACGGTTCTAAAAATACCGTTCTTTTCTTTGCCTCCCTTAGAAAATTATTTTGGACTGTCTTCTTCCTTCCTTGACTGTATTAAAAAAAATGACTTTGGGAGGGAGCATATTCTTAGCTAAGTTCAATTTTATTTTATTTTATTTTATTGGCTTTGGATAGAAGTATTTATGCTGAAAGAGTAAAGGAAGGGTGGTGAGGAAGGGATATAAAGAAGGAAGGAGAGAGGGAGGGAGGCGAAGGAAGGGAAGGAGGGTGGAAGGAAAGAAGGAAGGGAGGGAGAAGAGAGGGGGGAAAGGAAGGCGAGGAAGGGAGGAATAGAAGGAGGACGGGAAGGAGAAAAAGGGAAGGAAGGAGGGTGGAAGGAACAATGGAATGAAGGAGAGGCAGGGAGGAAAAGCAGGAAGGGAGAAGGGAGGGAGAAGAGAGGGAGGGAAAGGAAGGCAAGGGAGGGAGGAAGAAGAAAGAAGAGGGAGGAGGAAAAGCAGGGAAGGGAGAAGGAAGAGAGGGGAAGGAAGGAAGGAGAGGGAGGGAGGAGAAGAAGGAGGGAGGGAGAGTGTAAGGAACGATGGAATGAAGGGGAGGAAAGGGGGGAGGGAGGAAGAGAAAGGAAGGCAAGGGAGGGAGGAAGAGAAGGAGGAAAGAAGAGGGAGGAGGGGAGGGAGGGAGTAAAAGGAAGGAAGAAGGAGAGGAGGGGAGGATGGAAAGAAGGAAGGAGAGACGGAGGGAGGAGAAAAAAGGGAGGGTGGAAGGAATAAAGGAATAAAGAGGGGGCAAGGGAGGGAAAGGAGTGAGGGAGGAAAGGAGGGAGGGAAAGAGGAGAGGGAAAGAAGGGAAGAGAGGGAGGGAGGAAAGGAGGGAGGGTTTGAGTGAAGAGAAGGGAAGGAAGGAAATGGATGAAGAAGGAAGGAAATAATGCTATGACTTCTTTTCATACTATTTAAATACAGGAGATTGCTTTTGAGGTGAGAAATTGTAGCTGGCCCCAAGGCACCTGGCAAACTAATCAATGTTTGAAGACTGGGGCCTGATTACCCAAGATTAGCAGGGATCCTTGCCTCTACTTGCCTGTTCCCTGTTATGATAGATTCATTCCATTGGCCCCTTCACTAACTGCAGAAACCTGGACTTAAGGAATGGCAAAATTGCTTCTGGGTTGCTTGCATGTTTTTTTTAAAAAATTAAACATAGCTTCCTCTTTGCTGGTTCCCAGCTCCCGATCAGGCAGCTCGGAATTTGGACGGATGCAATGATAGACAATCCAGAACTTGTAAGTCCTTCAGTAGGAAAACAAGTTGGGTGAAGGTTGCTTGCCATTGGAGGCCAAATGGAAGTGCACCCGCTTGGTCAGCAAAAATACTACCGGTTGTAGACTCTGCCAATTAATGCCTGCCGGCTTTACACCTTGCATTAGTCTTGGGTGTGGTTGAGTTGGAGCATAGTGTGTTGTGTAAACTTAAAATTTGGAGAGAAGTGTTTTTAAATGAATGCCAGAAGATGGTTTTGGTTGTATCTTGGTGTCTTGTGAGGATCTAGAATCTGGGGAGAAGAGTTTCAGATGAATGCCAGAAGATGGTTTGGGTGTAGCTTGGTGTCTTGTATGGACCTAGAATCTGGGGAGATGAGTTTCAAATGAATGCCAGAAGATGGTTTGGTTGTAGCTTGGTGTTTTGTGAGGACCTAGAATCTGGGGAGAAGAGTTTCAGATGAATGTCAGAAGATGGTTTGGTTGTAGCTTGGTGTCTTGTGTGGACCTAAATCCCAGAGGACGGCATTTCATACTAGAAAACGGGAAGTAGAGATGGCAAACATTTTAAGTCTGTGTTACCATCACGTGAAGATCTGCATTTTGGCAGGGTGGATTTGATCGCTACACTCAACTCGGCACATGAAGGCAGTTGAACCGCTGGTGGCTTTGTGCCCTGCAAGTCCACCTCTCATGTTTGGGTGGCATTGCACAACACTGGGACGGTTTGTGAACTGAGGCCTCGCATGTAAAGGCAGCATGCCGAGGACAGCGGAGTGGAAGGACCAGGAAGGCGACCTGTTTACTGGATTACGTGGCCTTGTGAATGCTGCATTTCTGCAGATTCATAGCTCAAGTGTGAATAACCAGGAAGGAAGTTTTAAATGACCACTTTGGCTCGGAAGCGTGATTATTCTGGATTTAAAAGATGGATGTCCTCTCCTGCTCAGCCGGAGCAACAATTGCTCTAGGCCAGGGGTGTGTTAGACCTTGGGGGACTGGGGTGGGTGCGGCCAGCTCGACATCATTCATGTCGGGGATGCACCTATGGCAGCCCGAGCACTCTGCCAGTGAAAACGGACTCCTGAGCTCCATTTTCAGCTGGGATGGCCTCCTGCAACCCTCTGCCAGCAAAAACAAAACTTTGGGAGGGGGGGGGGGCTCTGTTTTCGCTGGCAGAGGCACTTGCGGGCCGGTCCATCACTGTTTCCAGGATGGCCCGCGGGCCAAATCTAACCACCCTATGGGCCGGATCCAGTCCCTGGCCTTGAGTTTGACACCCCTGCTCTAGCCAACTACAGATACCATATTTTTGGAGTATAAGACGCACCGGAGTATAAGACCCACCAAGATTTTGAAGAGGCAAATTAAAAATAAAGTTTTTGCACTCTGCAGACTTCCTAAAAATGGCCCGTTTTTCATGAAAACGGACCAATTTTTTTTTCAAAAAAAAGGGCATGAATAGCCTTTGGGAGGCTGATAGAATGATCCTGGGGGCTGGGGGGGCAAAAATTGAGCAAAAAACAGCCTATTTTTAGCTCATTTCTGCCCTCTCCAGTCCCCAGGAGCTCTCTGCAAGCCTCCTAAAGGCTATACACATCCATTTTGGTGAAGTGGGCGAGGATTCAGGAGGCAAAAAATGCTGTATTCAGTGTATAAGACGCACACAGATTTTCACCCTCTTTTCTGAGGGAAAAAGGTGCGTCTTATACTCAGAAAAATATGGTAGTTCTCGACTTACAAGGGGCAAAGAAATAACAGATGTTGGACGGATGCAGAGCATTCAAGGGCCAAGATTAGCATAGAGTAGGGTGGGAAGGGTCCTCCTCCCCCAATTTGCTTTCTAGGAATGCATGTTGTGGAATGGACTGTGGGGAGGGCAGCCATTTTGAGAAAGGCCAACCCATCCATTTTGTGGCTCAGAACACGACACTCTGAATCCAAAACTGGACGCAATTCTCCACATAGGTTGTGTCCGTCCTGGTTCTTCTCAAGACTTCTGCTTTACGTTTTCTCAAACATCCTGCTTCTCATGTAGTCCTTCCACCCTCTGTGGGAAGAAAGTCTAGTAATTCAGCCATGTTTTTATTAAGCCCAATGAAAAGCTGATGGATTCCCCTTGCTCTGAACACCCATCCTAACTGGATTCACATGTCATGGTTTGACCTGTTGAGTGGGTTGTGTGGCCTCCACTTATTCAGGTTCATTCAAGATGCCTCATGCGCCTGACAAATCAGGTCCATGTAATTGCACTTTTTTATTTGCAAACTAGCCGATAACCCGGCATTGCTTGGATATTTATTTATAGGGGGAAAATGTCTGGACCAAACGTAATTTCTAATGTTGGATTTACCAGAGGGAGCCCCCTTGTGGAGTACTGTGAAGCCGTTACCATGGCAACTCCACTGCGGCTGCACAGTAGAATCCATTTTACGGTAGTACAATGGAAGCCATTTAAAGGCACAACAGGCTGCATCTTAACAGAACACACACCCTGGGAGGTGTTAGAGGTGTCTTTCCCCCCACAATATTTGTTTCCAGAGAGTAAGTCATCTGTGTACCAAGTTTGGTTGAAATTGCTCGAGGAGTTCCAGAGTTATGCTGGAATACACACACACACACACACACACACACACACACACACACACACACATTTCTTGTAAGAAATAGGTCCTGCAAATATCTTCAGGAAGACTTAACGGATGGCTTTTCTCTTCCTATCTGTGATGGCTTTGTAAGATCTGAGAACCTGCAGAGAATCTGTTGTCTGTTGCGTGAATTCTTGGACGTATCAAACCATGGCAAGGAAAGAAATCCTCCTGCATATCTTTGTCCTGGCACATCCAATGGAAGAAAACATTTTTTCCCCTCCTCCTTCCCAAAACAAGAACCTTTCAGGGAATTTCTTAATAAATAGAAGTCTGTAGACATTCTCAGTCATCCAGGTCATGATTGTCCCAAAGGTGCTTTTCCAGAAGGCAACTGGACTTCCTTGTTTTTACTTTGGAAAATGTTTCGCTTCTCATCCAAGAGGTTTCTTCAGTTCTGACTGATTTATACTCCTTGCAGACAGCTGGTCATTTGCTGTCCCATCAGCTCTGATGGGATAGTGGGGAATGGAAGCTGAAGAAGCTTCTTGGATGAGAAGCAAAACGTCTTCCAAAGAAAAAAACAAGAAATTCCAGTTGCCTCCTGAAAAAAGCATCTTTGGGACAACCCTGATCTGGAGGACAGAGAATCTCTACAGACTTGTAGCTATGCAATTTGGGATGAAGACTCTTGGAATGGTGTGGGAGGAGGAATGGATTTGCAGAGGAAGAAATTACAGACTACGGGACTACAAAAAAATTGCAAACTACATTTGCACCACTCAGGTGACCCTGAGGACACAGAGAGACCTCCAAGTGGCCTCAACGACCATCCAAAAGGATGCAAATGACCAGCTGTCTGCAAGGAATATAAATCCTCCCATTCCCCACCATCCAGTCAGAGCTGAAGAAGCTTCTTGGATGAGAAGTGAAATGTCCAGTTCAAAAGGAAAAACAAGTCCAGTTGCCTCCTTTAAAAAAGCACCTTTGGGATTCTTAACAAATAGTGAAGTTTTGTTATATAAAAGTTTTATTGGTTTTTTCAAGTAGTGAAGTTTTGTGCGCATTGTTGACTACAGAGGACCATAGGAGATCCTATCTAGCATCCGTCTTTCCTTCAAACACAATCCTAAAGAAATAAATCCTGAAGCTTTATCCAGAGGTGTCCTCCCCACCAAAAAAGCCCCCAACCCAAAACAAAACCCCACTTAATCATTCATGTATTAACCGTAGCTAGAATTGTATTTGCACGGCATTGGGAAAGTGTAGAGATTCCTATTGATGAGAAGGTGATAAGGAATATATTAGAATGTGCAGAAATGAACAGATTAACATTAGCAATTAAGGAGAAAGAGCAAACTGAATATTGCATGATTTGGGAAGTATTTTACCAATGGTTGGAAGGGGGAAAAAAGGAGTTTGGAAATGAAGAAAGTTAAGAAAATAAGTAGACAATACATTTGGAGATATAAATAAGAGGGAAACTGTTAGTACGTTTACGATAAGAATAATGACGTTTAATGTTAATATGATATTATTACTAGAAGATATTAAGAAGAAAAATGGAGAGTTTTATAATGTTTAAATGTTCAATATATTATAATACTAAACTTAGGGAAATAATGTTAATATGAATGTGAAAGATGTGGCCATAGAGCAGTGCTTCTCAATTATTTTCTGTCATGCCCCCCCTAGGAAGAAGAAAACATTTCGCGCCCCCCGCGCGACTGTAAATAGTATCATTTGTCTATAAAATTGTTATAAGTGCACCTCTGCGTAACACTGTATCCTTATTAATGTATAAGAGAATAAAAAAAGAAAGAAATGTGGATCAATTTACAATAAAGAATAGCTTTATTAACTGTAGCAGAAAAGATTTAAAGGAGCACAGGATTTAAAGGGACACAATATTAAAAAAAACTTTAACCTGCAAAACAAAAATATATAAAATAATTTGAGCTGAGCCCCCCTTTACGGAGCCTCGCGCCCCCCCTGGGGGGCCCGCCCCACTATTTGAGAAGCACTGCCATAGAGGAACGAAGTTGCACAGAGATGTTTGCAGCCAAACGACACACTGCATAAGATGGAATGTTTATTTTTGGAGTTGAAAAATAATAAAACTCTTTATTAAAAAAATAGCAGATTTTTCCTTCATTCTGGGCCAACGTGGAGAAACGGTGTCTGTTTCTCTTGCCTGCAAAGCTAGAGGAGATATTTGCAAAGCTGTCTGGTTTTTCTCCCACGGTGAGCTTAGCAGGCGCGGCAAATCCAGTCATGTCCGACTTCAAATAAATGTTTATTTACTTGTATGCGATATTTTTTCCTTCCTACTTTGAATCATTCAAATTCCGAACGGCCACGATGTGAAATAACCATGGCTTCGTTTTTTGTTTTGTTTTTTTAGGAAATGGCAAACTCCGTTTATTTAGTGATGGAGGTGAGCGATTCTACGATAGGTTTTTAATTCCCCCCCCTTTTTTTAAAAAAAGAAAAAAAATTCATGCATGGTTTTATTTATTTATTAACGTTTTATGCTGTTTTCATCTCGAAACGGCAGAGTGCTGGTTACTATTTTATTTATCGTCCTGGACGTTGAATAATTTGGCTCAGCTGATGAATTCACATTTCCGTTTATTCTCCCCTCTTTAGTACTGCAACGGTGGGGATTTGGCTGACTATTTGCACAGTAAGTATCCTAAGAGTTGTTGTTGTTGTTGTTATTATTATTATTATTATTATTATTATTATTATTATTATTATTATTATTATTCCATAATATTAGCATCAATATTAGGAAGCAGAAAATAATATCAGGCACGAAATTGCTTTGTCTAATGAGATCCATCCACGCAGTTTGATTGGGGTGTCCAGATGGTATTCCGCTAGCAAGTTTGTCCTGGACAAACTTCTAATTTTGTTGTTGTTGTTGTTATTGTTGCTTTTTCCTTTTTAATCACAGGTATAATTAATGCCAACAGGGCCTATTTTCATCCAGACTAAACAATCAAAGCATAGGTGGTCTCCAAGTCTAGCGAAATTTGTACGGACAGGTTTAGTTTATAGAAATCGTTTGGGGCCTTTAATAAACTGTTACATTTTGTAGGGTTCCCCCCCCCACCATTTTATATATGTACATATTGTTTATTCGCTATCTCAGGGGTTGGCAACTTGCGGCTCTGGAGCCGCATATGTGGCTCTTTCGTCCCTCTGCTGCGGCTCCCTGTTGCCTGTCGGTTCCACAATGGATAGGGCTTTCAGTTAGGACAGGTAGAGGAAAAAGGATGCCGCGCTAGGAGGAGACTCTTTTGGTGGGAGAACCGAGCTTCCGGTCGGCTTCAGAATTGAACGGGGGGCTTCGCCCAATCTGTACTTGTACCTTTGGTTTATCCTGCCCAGGTGTAAAACCTTTTTGGCAGTAAAATCCGTTTGGCAATAATCCGTAATAATCAGCATATTTCACCGCTGTTTCCCCCTCTCTTCCTCTGGACAGGTATGAGAACTCTCAGCGAAGACACAATCCGTCTCTTTTTCCAGCAAATTGCAGGCGCCATGAGAGTTTTGCATAGCAAAGGCATCATTCACAGGGATCTCAAGCCCCAGAATATTCTGCTTTCCTTCACGGGCGGCAAGAAGTCGAATCCCAATAACATCCGTATCAAGATCGGTAAGTGGGAGATGAAAGGGATGAAAGATGCTGTGAAAAAAACAGAGGGAGAGATGGAAAGAGAGAGGGATGGAGATAGATGGAAACAGAGAAGAGAAGATGGAAGGAGAGAGAGGTGGAGAGAGAGAGAGGTGGAGATAGATGGGAAAAGAGAGAGAGAGAGAGAGAGAGATGGAGAGATGAAAAGAGAAGAGAGATGGAAGGAGAGAGATGGAAGGAGAGTGAGATGGAGATAGATGGGGAGAGAGGAGAGAGAGAGAGATGGAAAGAGAGATGGAGATAGATGGAAACAGAGAAGAGAAGATAGAAGGAGAGAGAGGTGGAGATAGATGGGAAGAGAGAGATGGAAAGAGAGAGAGATGGAGATAGGTGAAAAGAGAAGAGAGATGAAAGGAGAGAGATGGAAAGAGTGAGATTGAGATAGATGGGAAGAGAGATGGAGGGAGAGGTGGAAAGAGAGAGATGGAGATAGATGAAGAGAGAAGAGAGAAGAGAGAGAGAGGTGGAAAGAGAGAGATGGAGATAGATGAAAAGAGAAGAGAGAAGAGAGAGTGGTGGAAAGAGAGAGATGGAGATAGATGAAAAGAGAAGAGAGATGGAGAGAGAAATGGAAAGAGATGGAGATAGATGGAAAGAGAGAAAAAAGATTGAGAGACGGGGGGATGGAAAGAGAGATGGAGAGAGAGAGAGAGATTGTTTACAATTTGATCTAAAATCCTAGTCCTGTTTGCTTTTTTCTGGGGTGATAGTGGTAAACCCCATGGATTTCAACCAATTTTAATCTCTGGGAAGTATGATTTGCGTTTGCCATCACCAATGGAAAAATAGTAACCCCCTCTGGTCCAGGCTGATCTTTTCCTTATTGCAATAATCCTTTAAAAAAAACCTGTTGTGGTTTTATCAATTTTTTAAAAAGCACAAAGGGAAGAAGGGATGGGGAGGGGAGGAGGAAAACGGCTTTTCATATTTAATGGTTCTTGCCAAAACCAATTGTAATTTTCCATCCTGTCTTTCCTCCCTTCCTCTATTTGCTTCTCGGTGTAGCTGATTTTGGATTTGCACGCTACCTACAGAATAATATGATGGCGGCGACGCTATGCGGGTCTCCCATGTACATGGTAAGGGGCAGCTTGGTTTATTTACATTTTCTTCTTCCCTCATTGGCTTTGGAGTTGAAAAACGAGGAAAGCACCACAAATTGTTGCTGTTTCTATTGCTCGAAAAAAGAAACCACACTAAAGGGTGCGGCAATGGGGATAAGGGATAAGGACAACAACTTTTTACATTTAGCGGTGTGTGATAAGGACACTTGTCATTTAACCGGGGATAGGAAATGGTTACAGTTTGTGAGGGGGGCAACCTTGGTTTTGCTGTTGTGTTCTTTTTTTCTGTTATTGTGTCCGAGGTTACGTACACAAAGCTACGTGGTCTTCCATCCCAATAGAGTAGAGTAGGGTAGAGTAGCATAGCATAGCATAGAACAGAATAGAATAGAATAGAATAGAATAAGGAATAGAATAGAGATAAGAATAGAATAGAATAGAATAGAATAGAATAGAATTCTTTATTGGCCAAGTGTGATTGGACACACAAGGAATTTGTCTTTGGTGCAGATGCTCTCAGTGTACATAAAAAGACAAGATACATTCATCACGAATCATAAGGTACAACACTTTATGATAATCATCGGGTACAAATAAGCAATCAGGAAACAATATCAATATAAATCGTTAGGATACAAGCAACAAAGATACAGTCATAAGTGGGAGGAGATGGGTAATAGGAATGATGAGAAGACTAATAGTAATAGTAATGCAGACTTAGTAAGTAGTTTGACAGTGTTGAGGGAATTAGTTGTTTAGCAGAGTGATGGCGTTTGGGGAAAATCTGTCCTTGTGTCTAGTTGTCTTGGTGTGCAGTGCTCTATAGTGTCTCGTTTTGAAGGTAGGAGTTGGAACAATTTATGTCCAGGATGTGAGGGGGTCTGTAAATATTTTCACAGCCCTCTTTTTGACAAGTGCAGTGTACAGGTTTTGTCACTCTGTATTTTGAGGACCTAAAAAGGGTGAGGATTGTATTTGTTTACCTAGGAAGTTGCATGATTCCTGGGAGAGAGATGATCTGATGGTCAGTAGTAGTAACTGTGAGAGGGATCTTGGAGTCCTAGTGGACAACCATTGAAATCGGAGCCAGCCGTGTGCAGCAGCTGCCGAAAAACCCAACACGGTTCTAGGCTGCATCAACAGAGGGATAGAATCAAGATCATGTGAAGGGTTGATACCACTTTATAAGGCCTTGTTAAAGGCCACACTTGGAAGACGGCATCCAGTTTTGGTCCCCACAATGTAAAAAAGATGTGGAGACTCTAGAAAGAGTGCAGAGAAGAGCAACCAAGAGGATTAGGGGACTGGAGGCTGAAACATATGAGGAACGGTTGCAGGAACTGTGTATGTCTCGTTTAATGAAAAGAAAGACTAAGGGAGACATGATAGCAGTCTTCCCATATCTCAGGGGTTGCCACAAAGAAGAGGGAGTCAAACTATTCTCCAAAGCACCTGAGGGCAGGACAAGAAGCAATGGGTGGAAACTAATCAAGGAGAGAAGCAACTTAGAACTAAGGAAAATATTTCCTGACAGTTAGGACAGTTAATCAGTGGAACAACTTGCCACCAGAAGTTGTGAATGCTCCAACAATGGAAGTTTCTAAGAAGATGTTGAACTAGAAGGCCTCCAAGGTCCCTTCCAACTCTGTTATTCTATTCTAATTTATTTAAAAATTGATGTGGCTGCACTCCAGTCACCCTGGATGGCATTGCAAAGATTAAAACAAGACACTCTCCAATGCTTCTGTTTTACTCTTCGATGAACCCTGAATTCTGCTCTGTTTTGGAAACTGAACTGGATGATCTCGAAGGTTCCTTCCACAGCTTCCGTTTTGGGACTCGTGGCTGTGGATGCTTGCTCTGGGCGGGCGGCGAGGTTGGAATAGATGACCCCAAAGGGTGCCCTTCACAGTTTACGTTCCAGGATTCTCTGCATGTTTGCAATGCAGGCACTCCTTGGCTGGCTGCCATTCGTTCAGCAAAAATGTAGAGAAGAACGTTATTGATAGGTTGTGCAACTAAGTTGTAAAAGAGATCTTCTTGATGCTCTTAAATTGGAAGGAAGGGCAGGTTGCATATTCAGATGGTGTGGGATGGAGGAGGTTCGTATTGGATAAGGATCAAGTGGTCCAGAATGATTTCTGACTTTCCGCCATCCTACCCGTGGATCACCCTCGTAGGAAGCTGGCCGGCAGCACTGGAAACGACAAACCCGATTGCAGCAGTGTGGTAGCGTCGAAGCGCCCACAACTTTGCTGAATGTCAATCCTCCGGGAGTCAGATTTGGGGTGCGTTCCGCAAGTGAAGCCGTTTGGAAGCCCATTGATTCAAAAATGATTGCTCTATGGCTCTCCGTTTTGCCTAATTGAAGGTTACAGACAGACACGCGAGTTTTGAGCAGCCTAAAGACTCCGTTATCCTGCAGCCAGAACATTCACGGCGGGAGTCACCCAGCAAGAAAGAGGAAACAGATGTAAGACATGAGCGGAATGTCTGATTCAGACTGGAGGCAAATAATATCCCTCCCGCCCCCTTCATTCGTTAGGAAGATTTATGACACGGACCTGGTTGGACAACTTTCTCCAATGTGCAAAGAAAGAGGTTGTTACGGAAAAGGCAACCGAGTGGATAGATCCGTCCAGTATCCCTCGAGCTGGATTGGCGTGTGTGAACCATGTTGGTTGAAGCAGTCCGAGGCTCTCGGGGCTGTTGGCATTTACCAAGATAAGAGATTTGGTCTGTGGAATAGATAATTACAGGGAGATGCACCACCTGTTTTGAAACTTTAGAAGGGATGTCATAAAAGAGACTGGAAAAAAACAGAGAGAGAAAGAGAGAGATAGATATGGATGGAAATAGAGAGATACAATAACAGAGTTGGAAGGGACCTTGGAGGTCTTCTATCCAACCCCCTGCCTAGGCAGGAAACCCTATACCGTTTCAGACAAATGGCTATCCAACATCTTCTTAAAGACTCCCAGTGTTGGGGCATTCACAACTTCTGGAGGCAACTTCTGTTCCACGGATTAATTGTTCTAACTGTCAGGAAGTTTCTCCTCAGTTCTAAGTTGCTTCTCTCCTTGATTAGTTTCCACCCATTGCTTCTTGTTCTACCCTCAGGTGCCTTGGAGAATAGTTTGACTCCCTCTTCTTTGTGGCAACCCCTGAGATATTGGAACACTGCTATCGTGTCTCCCCTAGTCCTTCTTTCTATTAAACCAGACATAGATGGAGAGAGAGAGAATGAAAGAGAGAGAGAGATGGAAAGAGAGAGATGGAGTGAGAGAGATGGAGAGAGAGATAGAAAGAGAGAGAGAGATGGAGTGAGGGAGATGGAGAGAGAGAGAGATGGAGAGAGAGATAGAAAGAGATAGATGGAGAGAGAGAGGTGGAGTGAGAGAGATAAAAAGAGAGAGAGTGATGAAAAGAGAGAGAGATGGAAAGAGAAAGATGGAAAGAGTGATGGGGAGAGAGAGAGATGGAGAGAGAGAGATTGTTTACAATTTGATCTAAGATTCTAGTCGCATTTGTGTAAAGAAAGAGGTTGTTATGGAAAAGGCAATCGAGTGTATAGATCCGTCCAGTATCCCTCGAGTTGGGTTTATCTGTGTAAACCATGTTGGTTTAACCAGTTCAAAGCTCTCGGGGCTGTTTAGCATCTACCAAGACAAGAGATTTGGAAACTTGAAGGTTGGTGAGGAGAACTTCAAGGATCTCAGCATGTTTCGTCTGTGGAATAGATAATTACAGGGAGATGCACCACCCGTTTTGAAACCTTAGAAGGGATGTCATAAAAGAGACTCGATTTGTTCTCTGTTGCTCCTGAGGGGAGGAACAGAACCGGTCAGTTCAAAATACAAATGTTAAGTTCACAGTAGACATCAGAAGGAACTTGATGGCTGCTCTGAACCAGTGGAACAGGCTGCCACATGAAGTGAGGAGTTGGCCTTCAGGTCTCCCAACAGAGGCTAGATGGTCATTTGTGGTAGATACTCTAGTGCAGGGGATCCCAATCCCCAGGCCATGGCCCACTACTGGACTATGGCCTGTTTGGAACCGGGCCATGCGGGTATTGTGTATGTGCTCGCACAAAGCTTCCCTCGCATGTGAAACTCCTCTTGTGCGAACGGTGGCCATTTTGCGTGCATGAACGAAATTTCCCTCACGTGAGCGGCAACCATCTTGTGCTCACGCATGAAACTTCCCTCACGTGAGCGGCGGCACTTACTTACCTGAAACTTGCCTCGCACGAACGGTGGCCATCTTGCGCTCATGTACAAAACTTATCTTGTGTGAACAGCGTCCATCTTGCGCTCATGCACGAAGCTTCAATCGGAGCCATGCACGCTCTGGCACACCCTTCCTACCACTCACAAACAACTATCCCCCCCCCCACTTCCACACACTGCTGGGCTGCTAAGCCACAAAATTTGAGGACTGTTGCTCTAGTGGATCCTGGACTGGGTAGAGGGTTGAGCTAGATGACCTCTAAGGTTGCTTCCAACCTTCTCTTGAGTCATGTCCAGACCTCTACACTAAGCCAAAGCCAGAATGCATCATATTAAATTCTGTGGAATTTGAGATGGGAATGGCCAATTCATGCAGATACTGTTGGGAGTAGCCAATGGCTGTTGATAATCTTCTGGTTGATAGAAGCCCAGCCTTAAATACCACTTAAATTTCCACTTGCAATCTATGTCTGTGAAAGTTTGACCATAACAAAGGCTGAGCACCCAAGAATGGAGGCCTTTGAACTATGGTGCTGGAGAAGACTCCTACATTGAGTCCCTTGGACTGCAAGGCAATCAACCAGTCAGTCCTAGAGGAGATCCACCCTGACTGCTCTTTAGAAGGCCAGATCCTGAAGAGGAAACTCAAAGACTTTGGCCACCTAATGAGAAGGAAGGACTCCCTGGAGAAGAGCCTCATGCTGGGAACCATGGAGAAGGGGACGGCAGAGAAGGAGGTGGCTGGATGGAGTCACTGAAGCAGTTGACGTGAGCTTCAATGGACTCTAGAGGATGGTAGAGGACAGGAAGGCCTGGAGGAACGTTGTCCATGGGGTCGTGATGGGTTGGACACAACTTCGCAACTAACAACAACGAATACCACTTGCCCTGTCCTTTGTTGTGAGCTCGGGGTTGCGTTTGGCTGCCATGGTATGACACAACAAGGACAAGATGGACCTTGGTCTGATCCAACCCTGTTCCTCCTCTTGTTCTTACATGACCTTGGCCTGGCCTTCACGGTTTGTTCTGATGTTTTATGGCCTTGAAATGGAATGTACGGGTCGGAAAGTTTGAACAGGTTCCTCAATGCCTCAACTGACCAGACTGCCTGCAGCACTGTTGCAACACGTGGTCTGAGATTCTTGAAGGAAGCCTTCAGAGTGTGGAAAGAAAGAGAACCTGATATTAGAAGCCCTTCTTTACCCTCCTGGGAGGAGGAGAGAGGAAAAAGTGAGATTTGAGACAGGCTGAGATTTGACTAGGATTTAAAATACCACAAAGACGTCAACAAGGCGAGTGTCACAGCCAGGTTCTTGAGGATCAATCCGGAAGCCAATGATGTGGTGGATTAATAATATCTTGATATAATAGAATGAGATACTCAGCCGTGTTATATTTTTATAACACAAAGCTTGGTGGGGTTTTTAAATATAGGCCGCCCTTGACTTACAACCACAATTGAGCCTGAAATTTCTCTGGCTGAGTGCGACAGGTACTGAGTGGGGTTTGCCTCACTTTACGACCCTTCTTGCCATAGTTGTTAAGTGAATCACCGCAACTGTTAACTCAGCAAGAGGGGCGTTAAGTGAACCTGGCCTCCGCATTGGTTTTGCTGGTCGGAAGATCGCAAAAGGAGATCACGGGACTAGGGAAGTGACCGTTTCCAGTGCCATTGTGACTTTGGATGGCCACTAAGTGAACAGTCGTAAGTCAAGGACCATCTGCGTGGTGTGTTATGTGATGGGGACGTAATTAGCAAAAGGATTGTTCTGACTGAGGCTTCCCGAGAGCCTGAAGCCAACTCCTGGTCCCGATAAAAACCCCTTTTATTAACTGACTGTGAATTCTGCTCATTCACCTCCAGCAAAGTCTTTCAAGGGAGGATTTACAGTCACAGACCTTATCTGGCTTGGAGAGCTGCTACGCCAATATCTGCAAAACTTGGCAAGGAGTCTCGGAGAGTCACGAATCAATTAAGCGAACTAATTGTCTCCTGCAAACTCCACTCCCCTTTCTCCCTTCTTTTATTCCCTTTGGGAAGGGCCATTCATCGTCCACCTGTGGCCTTACTCCCAAGTCAACCCCTGTTCTTTAGGATTTACAGTCACAGACCTTCTCTGGCTTGGAGAGCTGCCAGGCCGATAGCTGCAAAACTTAGCAAGGAGTCTCAGAGAGTCACGAACCAATTAAGCGAATGAATGGTCTCCTGCAAACTCCACTCCCCTTTCGCCCCTCTTTTATTTCCTCTGGGAGGGGCCATTCATCGTCCACCTGTGGCCTCCCTCCCAAGTCAACCCTTGTTCTTTAGCTCTTCCCTTCGTCTTGCAACTCTGCACATGTGCTCAGTGGGAACAGGCTCCAGCTGTTCTTCTGCCTCACTGATGTCTGACTCCGAAGGCAGCTGATAACTGGCATACGTCCTTGGCCCCCTCTCTGCCTCCGACAAAGAGCCCTCATCAGAGCCTTCCCCAGACTCCAGGACTGGCCCATGTTCCTCCCCAACCTCCTCACTCTCCGAATCTGCTGCCAACTCTGCTGGCCACTGGCAGGCCGCAACAAGGATTATGGGGGCAAATTTAGGACGTGAAATTTAAGACTTTTGCCTTTAAAGGGGAAAAGATGGACGAAAACCAATGAATAGGGAGCCACCGTGGATTGGCCCCCAATTTTTTTTCTTTAGAATGCTAATCGTGGAGCCGGATGGGATCTTGAGAGGCCATCTAGTCCACCACCCCTTGCTGAGGTTCCTTCGAACATCCAGAAATGGTGTAGCGTCCCCTGCTTGGGTGGGGGGGTTGGGCTAGATGACCTACCAGGTCCCTTCCAAATCTGTTATTCTGTAGTCTATATCTCCCGAAAATCTGTCCCTCCAGCTTCTGTTTGCAAGCCCTCCAGTCAAGGAGCTCAGCTTCTTTTCCCAGCGAGCCCAGTTAACCTACCTCGCAGGCTTGTTGTTGGAAGTAGAGCAGGTGGGGGGGACTTCTTCCCCCCCACCCCCAAGTTGACATGCTTGAACGAGAAAAGCCAACTTTTAAAAGAAAAGATATTCGGAGTGCCGTCGGTTATGAGTTTAGCAGAATGTTTTGGCAATGCATGTCGTGATTCTATCTTGCTGTTTCAACTTGTTTGGCAGCTGGGAAGTGCCGCCTGGTTTTAAATGTTTACATGCATGCTTCCTTCTTTGTTTTGGTGCAAAGGTGTGTTGGCATTTTATTTTTTCCCCCCAGGGTTGGAGGCCAATGACTCATCGGCCAACCGAATGAAAACCAGGCCACTGAGTTGCATAGAGAGAACGGTTGAATCTCTCTTTTAATTTTTTCCCCCAGCTTTAGCTGACCCAAAGGATAAAGTAGAGGGCTTGCTTTTTAATTTAGTTTTTTTTGGGGGGGGGAGGGGGGTCTGTGTGGGATTAAATTCTGGGTTTTCTTTCCTCATTCAAGCCGACTCTGAACCAGATTATAGCATAAATTTCTCCTCCCTTTCATTAACTACCCAGTTTTAATTTGCAAAGAAAACTTAAATCCACCGGCTTTCTCAAATCCTCTCCTGGGAGGGCGGCTTGCAGGATTTGGGGTGACTTCAAAGCAGATGAGACCACACATGAAACCTCTGTAGAAAGAGTGCAGAGAAGAGCAACAAAGAGGATTAGGGGACTGGAGGGTAAAACATATGAAGAACGGTTGCAGGAACTGGGTATGTCTGGTTTAATGAAAAGAAGGACTAGGGGAGACACGATAGCAGTGTTCCAATATCTCAGGGGTTGCCACAAAGAAGAGGGAGTCAAACTACTCTCCAAACCACCTGAGGGCAGGAGAAGAAGCAATGGGTGGAAACTAATCAAGGAGAGAAGCAGCCTAGAACTAAGGAGAAATTTCTTGACAGTTAGAACAATTAATCAGTGGAACAGAAGTTGCCTCCAGAAGTTGTGAATGCTTCAACACTGGACGTTTGTAAGAAGATGTTGGATAGCCATCTGTCTGAAGTGGTGCAGGGTTTCCTGCCTATGCAGGGGGTTGGACTAGAAGACCTCCAAGGTCCCTTCCAACTTTGTTATGCTATGTTAAGGTACATGTGTTTTTCTGCTCCGTTGCAGGCCCCAGAAGTAATTATGTCTCAACATTACGATGCCAAAGCTGATCTGTGGAGCATTGGGACGATAATCTACCAGTGCCTGACGGGGAAAGCACCGTTTCAGGTAAGAGGAAAAAAATCATTTCTGTCCATTTCTCCTGCGACTTTGGGAATCTCTTAAGTACGTTGCTGTTGCTTGTCCCAAAAGTACTTTTTTTAAAAAGATGCAACTGGACTTTCTGGTTTTTCTTTGAAGTCGTTTCGCTTCTCATTCGAAGAAGCTTCTTCAGCTCGGACTGGATGGTGGGGAAGGGAAGGATTTATACTCCTTGCAGATAGCTGGTCATTTGCGTCCTTTTGAGAGAGGCGTTAAGGCCCCTTGGAGGTTTATCTTTCTCCTCAGGGTCACCTCAGTGGAATGGATTTCCAGAGGAAAAAATTGAAGACTACAGGAACCATTTGCACCACTCAGGTGACCCTGAGGACACAGAGAAACCTCCAAGTGTCCTCAATGACCCTCTAAAAGGATGCAAATGACCAGCTGCCTGCGAGGAAGATAAACCCTTCCATTCCCCACCATCCTTTCAGAGCTGAAGAAGCTTCTTAAATGAGAAGCGAAATGTCTTCAGAGAAAAACCAGAAAGTCCAGTTGCTTCCTGAAAGAAAGCACTTTGGGGACTCTCATGGATAGGCTTAGGTCCCAAACTCTCACGGATATTGAGTCTTCTCTTGAGCTGTTTTTGGTGCTCGTTGAGTTTGGTTTCACCCTTGGGACAATCGTGACCTGGAGGACTGAGAATCTCCGTAGACAGTTGCTCTTGCTTCTTAAGACAATCACAGTTTCCACACTGTGTCAAAGTTTGGTTTCCGGTGGACACAGACTCGATTCTGATCAGTGTTTTTCAAAGTCGGCAACGAGGCAGAATTATTCACACTTCTTCCAGCTCAGGACAAGAAGCAAGGAATGTAGGCTTCACTGAAGGTCTTTAAATAGGTGTGTGTGTGTGTGTGTCTTTTGAAGATGTTGTAGTGGACTTCTGGGCTGGGGCCATGCTAAATGGTTTTCAATATCCCTCCCTATTCTTCAACTGTATGAAATCCTGTTTGACGGCTAAGCATATTGTGTGAATTCATCTTCCTGTGGTTTATTGCTTTGAACTTAAGTTGTGGAGGGCACCATTTGAGATCTCCTTCCTTCGATGGGGCTAAATTTGTACCTTGTCTGGTTGACGCTTGTCCCTTGTACACTCCAAAGCTGTGTGTGTGTGAAGGCCTCTTGAGCATCTGGAAAGGCACCAGGTTGACTTAGGATCTTCTTATGGCAGGGGTGTCCAAACTTGGGAATTTTAAGACTTGTGGACTTCAACTCGCTGGCTGGGGAATTCTGGGAGTTGAAGTCCACAAGTCTTAAAGTTCCCAAGTTTGGACACCCCTGTCTTATGGTTACTACCAGTAGAGGAGGAACTCATCATTAGAATAGCCTGTCTTGTTGATGTTTGGATTCCTTCTTGATCACAAAGTCCCCTTTGAATCTAGGGGGATTCTTGGGTTTCCATGGACATGTCCATCATGTTTTCTCCAGAACAGTATAAAGCAGCGGTCACCAACTGGTGGTCTGCAGAAAAATTATTTGCATTTTTTATATTGCACTAAATCAGGGGTCCTCAAACTGGGATGGATACATGCAATGAACGCTTGTGTTGCTGCAGAGAGTCTCCCCCTTAGGGATCTTTTTGTGCAGGTCGGAGGGGGGCAGGAATTCCGACTTGGGGGTCTTTTTCAGCCTCCTGGTGGGGGGCTTTGGGTGAAGGCTGGAGGGAAGAGCCACTGTTGGCAAAGAGCCGGAGGGCCTCGTTCCAGTGGGACTGCATCATGGCCTGGAACTGGCTGATCATCTCAGCCCACTGAGCCTCCAGGTGCCGGTCCCTGGCCTTGCACTCCCACAGGTCTTCCCTCTGCTTGGAAAGCCTATGCTCGTAGTCGCAGTGAGGTGCTTCTGCTGAGCCTCCTTCTCGGTCAGATCCAATTTGAGCTGAGCTCTTTTGCCAACTCTTTCCCATGGTGGTTGCTTAGCTCCAGCAACTGCTTCCTGTTGGGGCCCTAAGGAGCCCAGGCGGGCAGGCAAGGAGGGGCTGGGAAAGGAGGGGCAAGTAGAGGCTGTCGAGGCGCCCCTCAATGTGAGTGACATCGAGTTGGCCACGCCCACTCAGTCACATGACCACCTTGCCACGTCCACCCAGCCAGTCACTAGGCAGATCATATGAATGGTCCCCGCGGGATTTAAAAAGATGAATTTAGTGGTCCTTGAGGTCCAAAAGTTTGGAGACCCCTGGTATAACCCCTGGTATAAAGTGCTTTCTGTTGGCCACTTCTGTGACTTTTGGGGGACAGTCCTGAGAGATGATTCTGGGGTTCTTCTTTCCAAGAAAGGAATCCGGGTCAAACCACCCTTAATCCCACCTTCAACATTGCTATCTACAGAACAGCTGAGAGAGCCAGAGGCCATGAGCTCTAACACCTTTATCTATTTTTTTTTGTGGTGCAGATAGCGCTGAATGCTGATGAGATAAGAGGATGAATTTTAGAAAGCTATCAAAAGGCTAGAGATGCCTGCCTTCCAGCGATCTGGTCTTTTAAAAAAAACAATGATGATAAAAGAGACCTTAAAATTCTGTCCTGGGAAAAAGGAAGGGAGCATTCAAAACAGTCGAGATTTGCATAGGTTGCCCGAAGCCATTTCGTGTTATGCAAATGTCACCTCCCCAGGAGGACTTTGAAAGAATGGGATCCTTCCATCAATAAAAGCGAACAAAAGTTTCCATAAAGTTGTAGAGAAGACAGACAAAGAGTATTGTTCTTCACGGACCCCTGTAGTTTTAACGGATTTTATTTTAATACTGTTTTGCTTAATAGTATCGTGAGTTCCCCAGGGCACATGTCTTGCAACTGCTGGAAACAACCAATAAATACACTCCACAAAAGTCCATTTTTTTCATGTTTTATTTATTTTATTCATATAACATATACAAATTCAATTTCCATCAAACAGTGGGTGATCTGGGTACAGTTGTTTTTAAGCAGTCCTCATCCAGGTATTGAAGTTGGCACTTCAGCGGTTCAAATCTCTAGCACCACGTAACTGAGAGGGCTCCTGTTACAGAGGGACCTTGGAGGTCTTCTAGTCCAACCCCCTGCTTAGGCAGGAAACCCTACACCACTTCAGACATATCTGGATATCCAACCTCTTCTTAAAAATGTCCAGTGTTGGAGCATTCACAACTTCTGGAGGCAAGTTGTTGCACTGATTAATTGTCTCACGGTCAAGAAGTTTCTCCTTAGTTCTAAGTTGCTTCTCTCCTTGATTAGTTTCCAGCCATTGCTTCTTCTTCTACCCTCAGGTGCCTTTGAGAATAGTTTGACTTCCTCTTCTTTGTGGCAACGCCTGAGATATCGGAAGACTGCTCTCCTGTCTCCCCTGGTCCTTCTCTTCACTAGACTAGCCCTGCCCAGTTCCTGCAACCGTTCTTCATATGTTTTAGCCTCCAGTCCCCTCATCATCTTGGTTGCTCTTCTCTGCACTCTTTCTAGAGTCTCCACATCTTCTTTACATTGTGGCAACCAAAACTGGATGCAGGATTCCAAGTGTGGCCTTACCAAGGCCTTATAAAGTGGTATTAACACTTCACGTGATCTTGATTCTATCCCTCTGTTGATGCAGCCTAGAACTGTGTTGGCTTTTGTTGGCTTTTTAGTTCTGGTTGCTTTTATAATGTAAAGGTGTTGTAACCTCTTCTCTTTCCCTTTTCCCCCACGCACGGGATGGGCTCCGAAACCTTATCAAACCAGTAAAGAAAACCCTGGTTTACAAGCCGGTCTCCCTAATCCCCAATCAGGGACGTCATCATGGCTTAAACCGAGCTGGAGAAAAAGATGCACGAGATGTGAGAATGCCGGTTCTTATAAATAGAACTTCACGTTCGATGCTCGGCAGCTGTTGACATTTTTCAGAGTGTTTTTCTGGTCTTTTTCTGCCATAAAAACTGCTTATCGGAAATTCTGGATTCTTGGACGCCTGGCTCCTTGTTTCAAGTCTAACCTGTTAGAGAGGATCCCATGTTTAATCCTGTAAAAACGCAACCAACTGCAAACACTTCTCTGCCTTTTGTTTAAGCGACGTGGCAAAGTCACATGTTTCCTATGCTTTGCTATATTCTTATCTGCTGCTGGTTCAGCAACTCCTTTTTGGCCAACTTGAGTAGGTATTTTGGGTCTGGCAGGAAAGGGAAGATGTCCTAAATGTCCCAGCTGCCTCTGCCCAACCTGGCTGCCCTCTTGGCGTTCTGGAAATGGAGTTCTTGGAAGTCTCTCCATCGGCTTGGCCGAAGGTTGCTCAGAAATCCTCAGACATCCCAGTGAAGGAGGTTAAAAGAGGGATGGTTCTGAGGTCCTCCTGAATTCATGTTTCAGAAGATCTTTTTAGATTTACTGTATAAGACACCCCCCCCCCCGAAGTATAAGACGCACCTAGCTTTTGGGGAGGAAAACAAGGGGGGAAAAAAATCAGCCTCTGCCTCCCAGCAATTTGCCTCCTTGCATTAAACAGCAAACAGTACAGACATTATGCACTGTTTTTGGTGTTACATTTCAGACTGTACTTGTACAGAGGCTGTTAAAATTGATGTGGCTTTCTGGAAGTATACGTTATTCTCTGCTATTTAAAAGAAGACATAATAGCACTGGGCCTCTTCAGATCAAGCATTTATTTTAAAAAGCTTCTTCATTTTGTTAAGTAGTCCAGAACAATAATAAAGCGGTCTTTAAAAAATAAGAAATAATGAGTAATAATTTGAACATTCTATAGGCATTTATAGTTATTGACTTGCCTCCTTGCAGCAAACAACAAACAGCCTGATTAGCACAAGAAAAAAAAATCTGCCTCTGCCTCCCAGCAATTTGCCTTGCAGCAAACAGCCCTTTTCACTTTCAATTTCAGTTTCAGCACAAGCCTCCCGATGATCAGCTGTTCAGGCTGCAGGGATTGCCATAGCCTATTGCCACCTCCACAAGCCCCATTTTCCCCGTTTACTGCAAGGAGGTAAATTGCTGGGAGGCAGAGGCCAAAGGGTGGGGGCTGGCGAGTGGGCGGGTGTATAAGATGCACCCAAATTTTCATCCTCTTTTTTTGGGGGGGGGAAGTGTGTCTTATTTAGTATTTAGTTTGTTAAACATGTAAAAGGTAACAGATATAAGTATAAAAGATAAACATGAAGAAAGGAAGTAGATGCAGATAAATGGGGACAGTAGGACAGGGATGGTAGGTACGCTGGTGCGCTTATGCACGCCCCCTTCACGGACCTCTTAGGAATGGGGTGAGGTCCACGGTAGACAGTTTGAGGTTGAAGCTTTGGGAGTTTGGGGATGTAACAACGGAGTCAGGTAGAGCATTCCAGGCGTTGACCACTCTGTTGCTGAAGTCGTATTTTCTGCAATCGAGTTTGGAGCGGTTTACCTTGAGTTTGTATTGATTGTTTGCCCGTGTGTTATTGCAGTTGAAGCTGAAGAAGTTGTTGACAGGTAGGATGTTGTAGCAGACAATTTTGTTTGCCACGTTTGAAAAACACCAGTCTAGAATTTGGGCTGTTTCCTTCCTCCCCTTTTGCTCTCTTGGCTGGGCTTCTTCGCATACTTTACAAGGGGTATTAACACTCTCTGGGCCCACCTGCTTTTTCTATCACTTTATTTGGGGAACAGATTCCAGCTGAAGGAGAGCTGATCCATTAGAGCCATTTTCTTCCAAACAGACGTGAGACGCTGGCCCTTCTGGAATTTGTCATTTGACCCACTTTCCCTCCAGGCCAAAGGAGGAGGGGAGACCCTGAGCTCGCCCCACCCACCGCATTCAGGGTGCCCCCAATGGATCGTGCCTCTCCTCGTGTTGCAAACATCTTATTTTTAAGCCGGTGCACGTCACTGAAAAGGCTGGGTGGGCACATACGTAAAGATAGACCCAGCTATGAAGCTGATCAGAAGCTTATTAGGACATCTTCTCTCAATCTTTTCTTGAAACCGAGCTCAGCATCATGGCATCTGTTAAGCTCAAAGCTGGGTCACGTGATTCCCCTCTTTTTGTGAACTTCCCAGCCGGCAAAGTCGATGGGAGAAAGTTGGCTTGCTTAACAACCAAGTGATTTACTTTAACAATGACAGCGATTCACGTAACAATCGAGGGCAAGAAGATTGTGAGATCGGGTGTGACTTAGCATCTGTCTTGCTTAACCATGGAAATTCTGATCCCAATTGTGATCATAAGTCAAGCGAGAGATGATAGATAGGATAGATGGAGGTATGGAGGGATGGATGGATAGGAGACAGAGAGGTGTGGATGATAGATAAGGTAGACAAAATAGGTTGTGAGTTCGATCCTAGGTAGAGGCAGATATTTCTCTTTCTGGGCACATTGAGAATATATCTGCTGAGGGCGGGGCTTGACGTCGCAACGATACGACGTGCAATCTTGGGGCTCCAGGATTGCTGTCGATATCTCAGTTCCTGGACAGTCCTTTTGGACCTAAACTGTTTTGAAGGAACAGTGATAGAGAAGAGCATGTCCTGCTGATCTCAGGGGCATCGCAAAGGCCCTGATTGATCCAAGAGAAAGCTCTTTTTGCCAGCTACAAGAGAAGCAGTCAAAATGGCTGCAGAAGGTTGGGACAAACCCTGAAACAGAAGCAGTACAGGAGTGTGTCGAAATGGTGAGAATTTTTTTTTATTATTAGGGAAGGGAAAACCCAAAAGACTTGGAGTTTAAAATAAGATTGAAGACAGAAGAAAATAAGCGGCGAATTAACCTTCGTTTAAAACTATCGTGTTATCTTTTCCACCTTAACTTTGTTTGTTTTTTATGGATGGACTTTTTACAAATGCCGCTTACTTTTGAACTGGACTGGTCTTTTTTTTTTCCTTCTTCCTCTATACTTTTTCCATTTTTTGTATTCGTGGATTAAAAGTAACTTCTCTCGTAAGGCTTGGACGGAGCATAATTTTTAAACATTTTTCCCCTCTTTTGGAACTTGGAGTTTACAGAGAGAGGCAAAAACAGATTGAAAAGAGGTAACACTGCCATCTAGTGGCTGGAGACTTGGCAATATCTGATAAAGCTATAAGCTTTGTTTACTGAAAGGGTCAGTGGAAAACATTTTGTTTATACAGGTGTTCCTTTGAAGGAAAGAGAAAGCTTTGATTTGAAAAACTCAATTGAATTTGTTTGAAACCTAAAAAGTCTTGGATGTTTTGGCAGTGTTTATAATCTGGAAAATGGCACAATGTGAAGAAGAAAAGGCACTAACTTTGCAAAGAATTTTCTTAGAAATTCAAAAAGTTTTAATAATCACGGAGAGAATTGAAAAGAGACTTGAAATTATAGATCAAAATACAGAAAGTACGGGGACAGTGATGAAGTTTGAGGACAGAGCTCAAAAAATCACAGAGACATATGAAAGTGATAAGAAAATTGTTGACACTGACAGCAAACTGAGAGTGGAGGGAAATGACAAGTGTGAAATATGGAAAGGGGAGATCGATGAACCATAACTTTATTTCAGATGTCAGAACATAGATGAAGAAAGGAGAGAAAATTTGGCAGAAATAATGAGAGTAATCTCAGCAGAAGCACTAATGATAACAAAAGTTAAGCTGATAAAAGGAGCAGATAGACGGTTTCGAATCCTTATAAGACATGCAATGGACAACAAGTTCTTAAGAGAAGTCCACATAAGACTTATCAAGAAAACACTTAGAATGCAGACTTTACAAATGGCAAGAGATATTGGACTACACTATTTCTGGAAGGATGATGAAATGAAATGTCACAATAAATTTTAGTTAAATGTAGTTAAATTTTGAGTGCTATGTACAATGTAATAATAGCTATAGTTAAATAAATGATTAATAATGATAACAAAGCATGTATACATACTAGATTGATAATATGAAATTTTATACAATACTGTAAGTGAGGATTATGGAGATGATGTTGAAAAGCCTTTTTATAAAAGATAAACAATTCTATATAGAATAGAATATAAAGATGTAATATCATTGGATGATTTCAGGATGATGTAATAAAGTGTCATAATATAAATTTACTTCAAATTTAATATGCCTTATGTTGAAAGGATGTAATAATAGCTAGGCTTTTTTAAAAAAATAATTTTTATTGTTTTTGTCTTTTCATCACATATTACAATCTTTATATCAACAGTTTGTACAATGTTACATCGTATCTATGTATGTTTTCCTCTCTTTACCATATATTACAATCATTATGTCATCTTATCTATACATTTTTATGATATTTTACATATTTACCCACTTTTATATACAGTTCTATGTTTATGTATATTGTTTTCGGCTTAATTATTTTTCTTATTTTCCAACCATTCATACCACTTATTCCAAATTTCGTAGTATTCCGATTCTTCTTTGTCCTTTAATTTTAGGGTTAATTTGTCCATCTCTGCACAATCCAAGGTGTTTTTTATCACTAATTCGTCCGGCGGTATATAGCTAGGCTTAATGGATGTTTAATAATTATAACAATTTGTATACATGTACATTAGATTGATGATACAAATCATGGGGAAAAAAACATGGAATTGAAAATTATTAGAGAATGTTATCAATGCTAAAATGATAGAAAGAATAGGATAAAAAAATAACCCTTTATTATTGGATATATTGAAGATGATACAATGAATCATTATAATATTAATGGTTATCTATTTAGTATACCTTGTCTAAAATGGAGAGACAATAGTGATAATCAAACAAAGGAAGCATAATAACAATGTATACAAAGATATCTTGATTGACAATATGTGAATTTTGATAACATTCAAGAGATGACTATGGAAAGGACGCACAAAGACCTTGTAACCAATCGACACACTGTATGTAGTTGAAGAGGCTTTTATGTTACATGTGTTGTGTGTTTGTGTTTGTTTGAAAATAAAAATTTTATTAATTAAAAAAAAAGAATATATCTGCTGAAAAAAACTCCGCATTGGTGACAGGAAGGGCATCTGGCCAGTAAATAATCATCTCCATTCAGTTGCCCAGAATCCACCCTGCAAGGGACGATGGGATCGTTAAAAGAGGATGATGATAAGTAGGTAGGTGGGCAGACAGACAGACAGAGATGGGTGAGTGGGTGGATGTATAGATAGATGAGTGGATGGATGGATGGATAGACGGGTGAGTGGATGGGTAGAGGGATGAGTAGAAAGATGTGTAAACGGGTGGATAGATAGATGAGAGAAGATGGAAGGAAGGAGAAAAGAAAGAAAGGAAATCAGGGAGGAGAGGGATGAATGCCCATCAGCACCTCATTTCATCCTCCCCAAATCCCTCGGTGAGATTTCCCCTGGTTGATGGACCTCCAGGATGGACGGGCTGACTTTTGCGGTCTGAACCCAGCGTTGCAACCGAGCGGTGAGCTGAGATCCATGTTAATCCTCTCCTTTCCCTCCCTCTGCAGGCCAGCAGTCCTCAAGACCTGCGTCTCTTCTACGAGAAAAACAAGTTGCTGGTGCCAAAGTGAGTCTTCCAGGCCTTTTCCCTTCCCTCTCCCCTCCTTCCCGCTCCCCTTCCCTCCCCTCTTCTCACCGCCTGTTCCTTGTTGTGTTTTCAGTCGGCACCTGTCCTCTCATGTGCTTTGCCGCCCGGTTTAGCAAGCACTTGGCAGCGCTCCTTTTCTGCTCTCTAGCTAGGAATGACGGATACCGGCAAACGGCACGCCAACTTGGTTACCCCGGCTGACCTCGCCGGGTCTAAATATTTCAAGCCGGCGGGGTGGGGGAGAAAAAAGCAGAGCGGCGAGGATCCCAAACCTTTGCCAGAGCCACTCGTTTTGGCCAAGCGTAACAAAGCTTCTCGGGGGTTTTGTTTATTTTTTTCCTTCCTTTATTCCCAACCCAAAACAAATCCAAGTTCTCCGTGCGCCACGTTTTCCCGGGCTCATCTTAAAAAGGCTGCACTGGGTGCTGAGCCCGTATGGCGGTCTTGGATGAGAAGTTTTAGAAAAAGGGAATTTTTAGATGGAGCGGCAAGCTTTTTTTGTTCAGGATTTGAGTCGTGGTTTGTGGCAACTATGGTTTGTTGAGGAGTCCTAGAAGGCGGGTTTACGTGCTAGAGCAGGGTTTCTAAAACTGAGCAATGTTAAGATGGGTGGGCTTCAACTCCCAGAATTCCCCAGCCAGCTTGTTTAAGACAGGTGGACTTCAATTCCCAGAATTCCCCTTGTTTTAAGATTTCAATTGTTTTGTTATTAAATTTTTGCCTAAGGGAAGCGGTGGCTCAGTAGCTAAAATGCTGAGCTTGTCGATCAGAAAGGTCGGCAGTTCGGTGGTTCGAATCCCTAGCGCCTCGTAACGGAGTGAGCTCCCGTGACTCGTCCCAGCTTTTGCCAACCTAACAGTTCGAAAGCACGTAAAAAATGCAAGTAGAAAAATAGGAACCACCTTTGGTGGGAAGGGAACAGCGTTCTGTGCACCTTCGGCATTTAGTCATGCCGGCCACATGACCACGGAGACGTCTTCGGACAGCGCTGGCTCTTCGGCTTTGAAACGGAGATGAGCACCGCCCCCTAGAGTCAGGAATGACTAGCAGATATATGCCAGGGGAACCTTTACCTAAATTTTTGTCACTTATCTTGCTGTGAGGCAGTTCTGGGATAAGATGGGTGGATCTCAACTACCAATATTCCCCAGCCAATGTCCTGGCTGGGGAATTATGGAAGTTGCAGTCCATACATGCATCTTAACAATGCTAAGGTTGAAAAAAAAACAGGAATGGGGTATGTCTAGTTTAATGAAAAGAAGGACTAGGGGAGACATGATAGCTGTGTTCCAATATCTCAGGGGCTGCCCCAAAGAAGAGGGAGTCAAGCTATTCTCCAAAGCACCTGAGGGCAGGACAAGAAGCAATGGGTGGAAACTAATCAAGGAGAGAAGCAACTTAGAACTGAGGAGGAATTTCCTGACAGTCAGAACAATTAATCAGTGGAATAGAAGTTGCCTCCAGAAGTTGTGAATGCCCCAACACTGGAAGTCTTTAAGAAGATGTTGGATAGCCATTTGTCTGAAACGGTATAGGGTTTCCTGCCTAGGCAGGGGGTTGGACTAGAAGACCTCCAGGGTCCCTTCTTTATTACCCAATGTTCAAAACCCTGTGCTAGTCGATGGAAGCAGAGCCAGAGGGAATGACTTTGCCGGTCTTGTAATAGCATGCTGTTGGCTGCAGGCCAAGAAGGAAGCCGAGGTTAGCCAAATATGCAATTTAAATTTCATTTGATTTGATGCCGGTGACGTTTTTCCATTTCATTTTGGAAGAAACTAAAGGGCATTAAGCCTGGTTAATTGGCTGGGTCACTGCGTACTTTTAATCATTTTGTCTTTTGATCAGATTAAAACCTCCTGGGTGGAAAGCTTTTGAAGGGGCCATTGAGATGGATCCAAAGTTTTGTGAGCCAACCTGTGACCGATTTTAGGTGGCCTTTAGGTCAGCGGTCACCAACTGGTGGTCCACGAGAAAATGTTGGTGGTCTGCAGAAAAATTATTTGCATTTTTTATATTGCACTCAATCAGGGGTCCTCAAACTACGGCCCCTGGGATGGATACGTGCAATGAACGCTTGTGTTGCTGCAGAGTCTCCCCCTTCGGGATCTTTTTGTGGGGGTCGGAGGGTGGCAGAAATTCCGACTTGGGGTCTGTTTCAGCCTCCTGGTGGGGGGACTTTGGGCGAAGGCTGGAGGGAAGCACCGCTGGTGGCAAAGAGCCAGAGGGCCTCGTTCCAGTGGGACTGCATCATGGCCTGGAACTGGCTGACCATCTCAGCCCACTGAGCCTCCAGGTGCCGGTACCTGGCCTTGCACTCCCGTAGGTCTTCCCTCTGCTTGGAAAGCCCATGCTCCTAGTCCTCGGTGAGGTGCCTCTGCTGAGCCTCCTTCTCGGTCAGATCCAATTGGAACTGAGCTGTTTTGCCAACTCTTTCTCCTGGTGGCTGCTTAGCTCCAACAGCTGTTGGGGCCCTAAGGAGCTCAGGAGGGCATGCGAGGAGTGGCTGGGAGGGGAGGGGAGAGTAGAGGCTGGTGAGGCGCCCCTTGACGTGAGTGACACTGAGTTGGCCACACCCACCCAATCACATGACCACCTAGCCACGCCCACCCAGCTGGTCGTTAGGCAGATCATATTCGTGGTCCCCCTCCTTTGGGTCATTTGCAAAAAGGGGGGTGCGGGGAGTTCCTCGTGCCCCCACCCCATAAATCAGACCAGAAGTTGGATCATTTTGCTTAATGTCCCCTTAAGATGTGGGTTTGCTTTGGAGATTATTATTATTATTATTATTATTATTATTATTATTATTATTATTATTATTATTATTTATTTATTGATTTATTATTGATTTATTATTGATTATTGTTATTATTATTATTATTGTTGTTGTTGTTGTTGTTATTATTATTATTTACAAATATGTGATTTAAACCAACATGCCATCTCCGGCAGGAGAGATTGAGAATGAGTCTGTTTAGCATTGTTTATTTTGCTATTTTTTAAAAAAATCTTGTTATTAAATAAAAAAAAACCTTGATGGCGGTATGGAGAGTCCTCATTTAGCAACTGCCTCTTTTAGTGACCATTTGGATTCATGGAAGGGATGTAAAAGTAACGTTTGTGACCCAAACTTGCCTTGACAACGTTCCATAAAGCAAAGTAAAGCTGAAGTTAGATCATAAGCGGGGGTTGCGGTTTCACTTAGGTGACCGCTTCGCTTAACAGCTGAGTTGCTAGTCCCCATTCTAGAGGCTAAATGAGGACTCCCTGTATATGTTTATACTATAAAAGTGCTGGGAAGAAAGAAAATGGTTGCAGAGGTGGCGCAGTGCTTAGAATGAAGAATTGCAGGCTAACTCTGCCGACTGCCAGCAGTTCGATCCTGACCAGCTCAAGGGTGACTCAGCCTTCCATCCTCCCGAGGTCGGTAAAATGAGGACTCAGATTGTTGGGGGCAAGAGGCTGACTCTGTAAAGTTCTTAGAGAGGGCTGTAAATGCACTGTGAAGCAATCGCTCCCCATTCCTTCCTTCCTTCCTTCCTTCCTTCCTTCCTTCCTTTCTCCCTCCCTCCCTCCCTCCCTCCCTCCCTGCAGAGTGGTTAGAATGCATTACTGCAGACTAATTCTGCCGCCTACCAGGAGTTCGATCCTGACCGGCTCAATGTTGACTCAGCCTTCCATCCTTCCTTCCCTTCCAACCCTGTTATTCTGCATTCTGGAAATGTTACATATTTAGTGGGTACATGTGTTTGTATGTGTATTACTAGGCATCCGAAATATTAAAATGAGCGTGCTTTACCTTCCTCCTTTTTAAAACTGTTGTTTATTTTTTTGTTTTGAAGCATCCCAAGGGAAACCTCTGCCCATTTGAGACAACTCCTCTTAGGGCTGTTGCAACGAAATTACAAAGACCGAATGGATTTTGGTAAGAAGCATTTCGACGTTGCTTAAATCTACAGGGGGAAACCTGGGCACGCCAGTTTATTTTACATTCCTTGCCTTCTCTTTCTTTTCCTTTCAAAAACAAACTGAAATCACCTCGTAAAGCCAACTTCTGACTGAGAACGTATATTTGACTCTTCATGTAATAATGGCAGCTAGGATTGTATTTGCACAACACTGGAAAAGGGAAGAGATTCCTACGGATGAGAATGGGATCAGGAAAATATTAGAATGTGCAGAAATGAATAGGTTGACACTTGCAATTAAAGAGAAGGAGCAAACTGAATATTCTAGTAAGGTAAAGGGAAAGGTTCCCCTTGCACATATGTGCTAGTCGTTCCCGATTCTAGGGGGCAGTGCTCATCTCCGTTTCAAAGCCGAAGAGCCAGCGCTCTCCGAAGACATCTCCGTGGTCATGTGGCCGGCATGACTCAATGCCTAAGGCGCACGGAACGCTGTTACCTTCCCACCAAAGGTGGTCCCTATTTTTCTGCTTGCATTTTTGATGTGCTTTCGAACTGCTAGGTTGGCAGAAGCTGGGACAAGTCACGGGAGCTCACTCCATTACACGGCGCTAGGGATTCGAACTCCCGAACCGCTGATCTTCTGATCAACAAGCTCAGTGTCTTAGCTACTGAGCCACCCACGTCCCTTGAATATTATAGTCTATGGGAACTATTCTACCGATGTTTAGAGAACAAATATGAAAGTTAGAACTGAAAGTAGATTAGTGAAACATAGAAAATATATTAATAGAATTAAACAATTTAAGAAGTGGATTGTTATAGTATCAGATATGTTATGTATATCAGTATTAATTCAAGAGCAGGGAAAAAATGAGTATGGTTGTAAATTTTAATTGTTATTGCACAAGATATTTGTATCTACGTGACACACTGTTTAATGGAAGATGGATTGTTTGTATTTAAAAACAATTTAAAAAATGTTTTATTTTTGATTTTATTTTATTTTTAGATGAATTTTTCCACCACCCCTTCCTGGATGCCAGTACTTCTATGAAAAAATGTAAGTTTTTTTCGTGCTTTTTCCCTTCGGGGTTGATATGTCACTGCATAACAGATAGGCACACGCAAAGCGAATTCAGCGATGAGAGCTTTAACACGTTTTCCTGGTTTTCCCTCTGAGAGGGTTAAGGGAGAAACGGCCTTCTCCCATCTGCTAATAGTTACTAGAGGAGATTTTATTCGTTTAGTTACTTGTTGAATTTATTTGACGCCCCTTTCATAATGAAACCGAACTGCGGGCAGTTTACTGTATTAAAACATTGAAATTTTTTTTTATTTATTTTGCTCTTTATGGTTTGAAAGGTTGGCTGATTAGGACTAAATACTGGTCTCTTGCATTTGAGTAGAATAGGAGTACAAAGTGGGAATTATTAGGAATAGAAAAGAATGGAATGGAGTAGAATTCTGTACTGGCCAAGTGTGATTGGACACACAAGGAATTTGTCTTCAGCGCATAAGATCTCAGTGTACATAAAAGATATAAGCGATAATCATGTTTAAGATTGCGGTAAGGGATAATCACGTTTAAAAGGGACGCGGTGGCTCAATGGCTAAGACGCTGAGCTTGTCGGTCAGTAAGTTCGGCGGTTCGAATCGCTAGCACTGCGTAACGGAGTGAGCTCCCGTTACTTGTCCCAGCTTCTGCCAACCTAGCAGTTCGAAAGCACGTAAAAAATGCAAGTAGAAAAATAGGAACCACCTTTGGTGGGAAGGGAACAGCGTTCCGTGCTTCTTTGGCGTTGAGTCATGCCAGCCACATGACCACGGAGACGTCTTCGGACAGCGCTGGTTCTTCGGCTTTGAAATGGAGATGAGCACCGCCCCCTAGAGTCGGGAACGACTAGCACATATGTGCGAGGGGAACCTTTGCCTTTTAATCATGTTTTAAGATTTAAGAAAACGTTTAAGAATGTTTAAGTTTGTGGTTGTGTGACATTTTGGCTTGTTGAATGAAGAGGAATTGTCTTGGATCGCACACGAAACATATCAAGAAGCTAATGTGTGATAAGTACAGGTAGTCCTCGACTTACAAACCCTTTAGTGACCGTTCAAAGTTACGACGGCATTGAAAAATGTGACTTAGGATCATTTTCCCCCACTTATGTCCGTTGCAGCTTCCCCATGGCCCCAGGATCAAAATTCAGGTGCTTGGCAATTGACTCATAGTTATGACGGTTGCAGTGTCCTTCTGACGAGCAGACTCAATGGGGAAGGCAGATTCACTTAACCTAACCTTCCTGCAGTGACTCGCTTGTCATTGGTGGCACAAAAAAAGGTTGTAAAACGGGACAAAATCTACTTAACAAATGTCTCGCTTAATGACAGAAATGTTGGGATTGATTGGGGTCGTAAATCAAGGACTACCTGTAACAAACTTCCTTTATTTACTACATATTTTGTATCCTCTTGTGGGGCCACGTGAATAATAGAATAACAGAGTTGGAAGGGACTTTGGAGGTCTTCTAGTCCAACCCCCTGCTCTGGCAGGAAACCTTATACCATTTCAGACAAGTGGTTGTCCAGTCTCTTCTTGACCAGCTGTCCAGGGCCTTGTGTGTCCCGTGGGTTACAGGTTGGACACATCTCCTTAAGATTAAAAACAATCATTCCTTTCCAAGCCCCTGATGGACAAGTAAACAAAACTAAATTCAAATTTTCTAGTTATAGTTGTACCTATGCCTCTCTTTCTTAAATTTTGGGAAAGAGCCCTTTTATTCATGCTGGTCAACAACACCTGTTTCCTCCTGAAAAAATGGGTTAGAGAGCTCTTGTTTTCAACGGCGTATAAAGTCTGATAATTTTATTAGCTTTCCAAAACATAGATATTTTCTCGCCGTAGCTTCAAAATGAGGTCAGGATAATTTCATGCGATGTTTGCGTTGTCCTTGAAACCTGCTTTTGAAGAATTCTTTTATTTAGAGTTGGAGTTTTCTACTTTTTCACTCCCTTTTTCTCACCTGGGGCTGACCTAATGGACGATAAGGTATGCTTAAATGCGACAGGCATTTGCTTGCTGGAGAAAAAGAGAGAGAGAGACAGAGAGAGAGATTCAAAATCACAAATGTACATCGGTTTTGCAGACTCAGAAGGAGATTAAAAGCCCTAAAAAGGAGAAATACTCATGGCCTTGGTCAGATTTCTCCATCAAGAGAGAACTGGTAAATAAGATTTTAACCAAGAAGCAAAGTTGTTATAGTATAGCCTTTATTGTCATTGTACATCATGTATATAACGAAATTAGTTTTAGCCTCACTGGTGCAATGCAATACAAAAAAAATACATAAATAGTATAAAGAATAATCCTTAGGCAAGTAATTAGGAAAAAAGAAAAAGAAATACTAGTCATACGTTTCTGCATTTGTGTGGAGTGATTGTGGTTATGTTTAAGAGTCTGACAGCCCAAGGATAGAAACTATTGAATAGAATAGAATAGAATAGAATAGAATAGAAGAGTTGGAAGGGACCTTGGAGGTCTTCTAGTCCAACCCCCTGCCTAGGCAGGAACCCCTACACCACTTCAGACAAATGGTTATCCAACATCTTAAAAACTCCCAATGTTGGAGCATTTACAACTTCTTGAGGCAAGTTGTACCACTACTGATTAATTGTTCTAACTTTCAGGAAATTTCCCCCTAGTTCTAAGTTGCTTCTCTCCTTGATTAGTTTCCACCCATTGCTTCTTGTCCTGCCCTCAGGTGCTTTGGAGAATAGCTTGACTCCCTCTTCTTTGGGGCAACCCCTGAGATATTGGAAGACTGCTATCATGTCTCCCCTAGTCCTTCTTTCTATTAAACTAGCCATGCCCAGTTCCTGCAACCATTCTTCGTATGTTTTAGCCTCCAGTCCCCTCATCATCTTCTTTGCTCTTCTCTGCACTCTTTCTAAAGTCTCAACATACTCTAGAAAGAGTGCAAAGAAGAGCAACCAGGATGATGAGGGGACTGGAGGCTAAAACATACGAGGAACGATTGCAGGAACTGGGTATGTCTAGTTTAATGAAAAGAAGGACTATTTTTAAACCTATTGGTTCGGCTGAGTATGCTTTGATGTCTTCTGCCCCTTGTTTAAAACCATGGTTGGTTCATCTGGGGATAGGCCTTAGTTTCTATGGGGTGCAGATGTCCTTATACGTCTATAAATCAATAGTATAACTACTAAATTAAATCAATTCAATGGGAAATTAAACGCTACAGCTTGGTTTACAAAGGAAAAGATAAAAAATCAGGAATTGGATGCATAAGCGTGATTGCTTTTATTTTTTTTTTGTAAATTTATTTGTGCAATCTTTCCACCGCCCCAATCCTCAAGGATGCCAGGTGGCTTAGAAATAATTAATTTGCTTGGTTTCCTGATTTTCACTGGCTTGTGGGAACAAACTGTGGTTTAAACAAAGCCTGAATCAAGATGCAGTCTGCAACCAGCCGGAGATATGTAGGATGAAGGATATCTTGGGTTTTAAGGGTGCTAGATAACCTCTGGGAAAATTAAGGTTGCAAAATAGGGGTCTAGAATGCTTTCTGTTATCACCACTTCTTCCAATACTGAATCTTTCATCTTTAACTGCACTCAGGTGTCACCCGTGCAGGCAGAAAAAAGTTCTCCTGGTTTAGGGTGGCCTCCAAGCCTTCTCGGTCCTTGCCTTCACCAGCAGGGCCCCCCTTGGGTTGTAGGACAGAGAAGGGTGGCCATTCTCCAAAGCAGAAAGCATACTCCCGTTCCAAGGATGTTCAAAGGTTAGGAGATCCTCCTCTCCCAATGGTTCTTCCATCGCGGACAAAGGTTACGACCAGACCAGAGACGTTTGTTGGCCAAGGAAGAGCTTCTCAACCCAAGCCTTCGTTGATACCAACCCGGAAGACTCTTCAAACAGGGCCACCATCTGCTCCCAACCTCCAGCGGATGAGCCAACAGGGCTCTTCAAGCAAGCCGGAAAGAATCTTCTTGGCTTGGCCTTCATTCCCCTCTTTACCGACCACCTGTGAAAAGCTACACAGCCTCACTCCGCGGAAGGCACAAACCCACCCTCGCAACCACCAGAAATGGATTCCTGTGGTCCAACCACCATCTCCAACATCGTCAACCCAGATGTCCAGGGACACGGGTTCTCGAAAACGTCGGCACCAGCAACTGTTGCTGGTCCCTTTGCTTCCTAAGTCACGTCCATCCCATAACTGGGTATAGATCGGGAGCCAACGGTCAACTCACAAAGAATCCCTGACCTACTCTTGAGTTGCCATAGGCAAGGGGGGAGAAACTGATGGAGCAGCATGACAGTCACAACCAGAAGCACATTCCATGTGTATCTTTCTCAAGGTTGTCTCCCAGGTTACCTGCAACAGTCAAGAGGGGTGTGATCTCTACAGCGTGCGAAAGTGCTCCGTTGGTGAATGTGATTTATGACACATTCTGGAAAGGAGGGGGGAAAAACAGGGTCATACTTGGGCTGTAAATTATGTTGGGTCAAAGCTGGTTTCTCTTGGGTACATGCCAACATGTTGCTCCTAATAAATAATTGGATTTCTTTTGAAGCTTGGCTCGAGGCTCATGATTTAATTAGTGCATCCTTCGGAACCCTGACACCAATGTTTTCATACTGACACAAGGGAGTGATGCTACAGTGCGAAAGACAGGGGAAAGAAGTTGTCTTACCTCCATCTTTCAGGAGTTGACAGTGATGTGGGCTTACAGGAAGACAGTCATAAGCTACACCCACTGCTAATTAGGACACTGATGAGCAAATTGGTGTTACTGAGAGAACCGCTTACCATGCAACTGCTGTTGGGAAGTCCTTGGATTGCGAAGTACCATGTGTCCACTTGTGAACCTACCTCTTGGGAAGAGGACGAGAGTGCCAACTTTGACATAGGCACTGAGAGGACAATTTCAAGAAAGAAGGTGGGTTGGACTGTCAGATCCTTGCAGGTAGTATTGAAGAGTGACGGTGATTGAATAAATGGATCAGGTCAATTCTCAGGTAGATGTCTCCTGAAGCCCTTCCTTGTCCAAAGCAGCTTCTGCAGGGACCATTGGTGCCTTCTCTTCATGGCATTTGAGATGTCCACCATTGCTTAGAGAAGGGCATTGATGTTCTTCACCGAAGATCTCCAGCTAAAAAGTCTTCAGCATTTGGAGAAGAACCTGGTTTTGATGTACTTGGAGAAGATGATCCAACTCAGGATAGATCTTTCAAACCTCCAGCTACAGTCAAGAATTTCATCTGTATGGTGGCCTCCCACCCAACCATCATTTCATACCTGTGTAACCTTATAACCTTCTTTTAATTTACCTATCTCGGATTGCAGGGATGGAGACCTTGAGGTTCTTAGGTATTGTTGGACTGCAGATAGTCCTCAATTTACAACCATTTGTTTAGTGACCATTCAAAATTATACAAGCATTGAGTAAAGTATCTTATGACCATTATGGTCCTTGAATGTACGATTATTGCAACCTCCCATGGTCACATGATCCAAATTCACACACTTGGGTCCAAGGGTCATGTGATCACCATTCATGATCTTCTCAGCTGCCTGCCTTCGAGCAGAGGCAACGGTTTTGCTTAAGCCAGATTTGCTTAATGGCCATGCGATTCACTTAACAACAGCAGTGAATGCCTTACCCAGGGTGGCCAAAAAAGGCAGGAAAATCAGGCTCAATTCATTTAACAACCAGTGGAAATTCTGGGCCAAATTGTGGTTGTAAGTTGGGGACTATCCATATGAAGGAGGAAAAGGCATATTCAACTCCACCATCAACCATGGAGACTCTCTCCTGGACCAATAATTCTGTCCTAGCCCAACACCTACCTTAAAGGTAGTTGGTTGTGAAGAAAGTTGAGAGTTGTTTTAAACTCCTAAAGAAATTAATGGGATATAAATTAAACCAAATAAGCAATACATTCATAGTCCAGCATACAAGAACCAGATATTTTCATCCCTGCAGCCTTAAAAAATGTGAAAACATTATTAGCAATTATCAGGACTTCTTGCCAGATTTTCCTTCTGTTTCTAAGATTTCTTCTCCTTCTCTTTCTCCTTCTCCTCCTTCTCTTCCTCCCCTTCCTCTTCCTCCTCTCTTCTTCTTCTTCTTCTTCTTCTTCTTCTTCTTCTTCTTCTTCTTCTTCTTCTTCTTCTTCTCCTCTTCCTCCTCCTCCCCCCCTCTCCCTATGTATTTTTTATTTGTTTTGCTAACTTGGAGCCTGTTTTATATGTGTATTTTTTTTAAAAAGATATGTGGCTGTAGTTCATTTGTTTACATGACTGACTTTATTTTTGTTACGCGTTTGTGTATTTATATACTTGTGTAAACTGAGCCTTGTGTGTTTTGAATTCTTAACGGGAAAATAAAGCCAAAGAGAAAAGCAACATTGGACTTACGATGTGTTTTGATTTCGGAGTTGTGTTTTGCTCTCTTATCAAAGAAAAAGGAGACAGCTGACCAGATCTTCACTGAATTGATGGTGCAGAGTTTCTAGCCAGTTTAGGAAAGGGATATATATATATATATATATGTCTATTAAATTTTTTTAAATTAAATCCTGGTAGCCCTCAACTTACGATCACAATTGAGCCTGAAATTGACGTTGTTAAATGAGAAATTTGTTAAGTGAGTTTTCCCCCATTTTACGACCTTACTGGCCATAAGTGTATCACTGCAATTGTTAAATTAGTAATACCATTCTTAGGTGAATATGGCTTCTTTGTTGATTTTGATTGACAGACGGTCACGAAAAGGGAATCACTTCACCCTGGGCACAGCAAACCGTCATAAATATGAGCCGGTTGGTCCCATGTCTATATTTTGATCAAATGACCATGGAGATGCTGCAATGGTTATGTGTGAAAAATGATCATAAAGTCACTTTTTCAGTGTTGTTGTAACTTTGAACATTCCCTAAGTGAAGTTAAGGACTACCAGTCTACCATAATGGGAACAAACAGATTAACAGAGTTGGAAGGGACCTTGTAGGTCATCTAGTCCAACCCCCCCGCCCAAGCAGGAGACACCGAAGGCAACGTCTGTTCCATTGGTTGATTGTTCTCACTGTCAGAAAATTCCTTCTTATTTCCAAGTTGAATCTCTCCTTGTTCAGTTTCCTGGTTCACTTTCCATCCATTATTCCTTGTCTGGCCTTCGGGGGCTTTGGAGAATAATTAACCCCCTCCTCTCTGGGGCAGCCCCTCAAATATTGGAAGACTGCTATTTATGTCTCCCCTGGTCCTTCTCTTCACTAGACTAGCCATGCCCAGTTCCTGCAACCGCCCATCGTATGTTTTAGTCTCCAGGCCTTTGATCATCTTAGATAGATTCAGATTAACAGAGTTGGAAGGGACCTTGTAGGTCTATCTAGTCTATCCTCCCACTCGAGCAGGAGACCCTACACCATTTCTCACAGATGGCAGTCCCGTCTCTTCTTGAAAGCCTCCCGTGATGAAGTTTCCACAACTTCTGAAGGCAACTTCTGTTCCATCGGTTGATGGCTCTCAATGTCGGAAAAAAAATTCCTTCTTTCCAGGTTGAATCTCTCCTTGTTCATCTTTGCCCCTCCCATGTGCTTGAGAAACCTACTTACAGGCCATGCTTGCAAGACCCTTGCGTGCTAATTTTGGCTCGTATTAAATTAGGTTGGCAATTCAATGTATCATAGATGCCTGTTTAATTCCTTTTTTTCGAAGGTAGTCTTTGAAAAATAAACATCCAAAAACAGGCTGATGATCTATTGTATCATGGAGAGGAGGGGGTGAACCTATTTTCCCAAGCACCTGAAGGCCAGACAAGGAATAATGGATGGAAACTGGCCAAGGAGAGATTCAACCTAGAAATAAGGAGAAACTTCCTAACCATGAGAACAATCAATCAACGGAACAGAAGTTGCCTTCGGAAGTTGTGGGAGCTTCATCCCTGGAAGCTTTCAAGAAGAGACTGGACTGCCCTCTGTCGGAAATGGTGTAGGGTCTCCTGCTTGGGCAGGGGGTTGGTCTAGATGACCTACAAGGTCCCTTCCAACTCTGTTATTCTATTAATTATCCATGTGAAGATAGACCTATGGCCAACTCAAAACATGCACCTACCCCTCCAGCTTATCTTTTCACATCTGGTTCTCTCCAGATGTTTTCTCAGAACGCTCAGCTTTGGCGTCTTCTCACATCTGGAGAGACGCTGCTGGGCTCTCTGATCTTTTTTTAAACAGGAAATGCCGGAGAATGAATTTTACGCAAAGCGTGTCCTCTGATCTCTGGTTGTGTTCCTCCTCAAATTCAATGTGAATTTTCTCTGTTCTCTGGGCTGCTTCTAACCCAAACAACGTCCCTTCACCTTAAGTGATTTTCCCACGCCCGGAATTAAATGCCGAATGAAATCTTGGAATCCCATCTTAATCTGTTTCTCAGGGTGGGTTTTTGGAAGCAAGGAGAATTAAAAAACAAACAAAACACGACTGTGAATAGACTAAATATAGTGAATTTTGCATCTTGAATGGAACATTTATTTATTATTTATTTATTTATTACTTGAACTTATTAGTCGCCCCCTCTCCCCACAGGGACTCGGGGCGACGTACATTGACTTGGGGATCTAAAATTCCGTGTGGGGGATTAATAAGTCAAAAGCACTATATATTTATCTGCTTGGCTAGGAAGCCAGGAAGGAGCTAATGAGCAGTTGGAAGAATGAAAGGTTTAATTAATGGGCAGATCGCGGCATTTGTTCCTTAGATGATTCTTGGCTTCACATCAAAGGACAATCAACTCCGTTGGGTCAGGCCCCAGGCAGGGGGCAACCAATCACCTCCCTCTCTGATTTAAAACTCCAGAGCTATTCTATTCAGTCCTTTTTCATTTATGGGTTATTAGTCAATCTGATTAAAAGCATTTGTCGCCTGCCTGGAGACCCAGATTGGTTTAGTGCTTAAGGCAGCAGACTAGAAACTGAGGGACTGTGAGTTCTAGTCCCATTTTAGCCATGCAAACTGGCTGGGTGACTTTGTGCCAATCGCCCGGAGACAGTGAGTTCTAGTTCCTCCTTAGCCATGCAAGCTGGCTGGTTGACTTTGGGCCAATTGCCAGGAGACAGTGAGTTCTAGTCCCACTTTAGCCATGCAAGCTGGCTGGGTGACTTTGCGCCAATCGCCAGGAGACAGTGAGTTCTAGTCCCGCCTAAGCCATGAAAGTGAACTGAATAACTTTAGGCCAATCGCCAGGAGACAGTGAGTTCTAGTCCCACTTTAGCCATGCCAGCTGGCTGGTTGTCCTTGGGCCAGTCTCTCAGCCAAGCAAACCCCACGCTCTCTAGCACCAATGATGTTACCTCGTTGGGTCGTGAAACGTCTGGAAGCGAACCACCAAGCTCAGAGCGCACGAAGGACATCCTAGTTCTGAGCTACAGATACCTTCTTCTATTGAAGTCTTTTAAAATGTGCCTTTTCCCCCCTCTTCCCTCCTCCCCGACCCCTTTTCTACAGCTGCTTCTGTGCCAATGCCTTCTTACCCAAGCATGGGCTCTGGAACCTCTTCTAGCAGTTCCTCCACTTCTCACTTAGCATCACCTCCTGTGAGTATATTCAGCAGTTCCCTCCCCCCACAGACCTTTAGGACAGGGATGGCGAATCTTTTTCGGACCGAATGCAGATGTGCAATGTCAACTCCTAAAGTTGTCATTCTGAGGAAATGGGGGGGGGGGAAGCACATTCCTCGCATGTTTTCAGCTATAGTGGGATCTCAGATTACTGCAGCAGGCTTGGGAAGGATGCACCTCATTGGGAAATGTGATTTATGACACAGACTGAGGGGAGGGAAGGAACAGGGGCAAAGTTCAGCCATAATTCAAATGAGGCTCAGATCTGACTGCGGAAAGATCTTGCCAAATGGTGCTCCTGATAAATGACTCATTTGCTTTTGAAGTTTGGTTCGAGGCTCATGAATCAATTAGGGCATTTTTTGGGAAACCTGACATTCAAATGCATGCGTGCATGCCCGAACCCCCAAAGTGCAATGGGCGCACAGCCCCCCTGCATGCGCCCCACTCCCTGCGCATACATGCAGGCCCCTTGCATGTGCCACCCCTCACATGCACGCATGTCCCCCCTGTACATGCGTGCACCCCCGTGTATGTCCACACACCCCCTTGCAGATGCCCCACGCATGCACGCAGACCCACGCATGCGCCCCGCACATATGTGGCAGAGACCTGATAACCACCTGGCTAGTATGAGGTACGCACACATGCACGGTGGAGCTGAACTAGGGTGACAGCTCACGTGCCCCCAGAGAGGGCATTGTGTACCACCGGGTGGCTGATGTGCAAAAGGTTCACCATCACGGCTTTAGGACTTGAAGTACGCTAAACTCACCATGCACCCTGCAGCATGCACCAGTGACATTTCTAATGTACCTGAAGGGTGTGTGTGTGTGTATCCAAAACTAGGCACTGTGGCCGACTGTGACAGGAAATGCTTTTTACAATTACCGTATTTTTCAGACTATAAGATGATTTTGAAGAGGTAAAAAATGTTTTGCACTCTGCAGGCCTCGTTTTTTGTTTTTTGTTTTAAAAAGGCATGCATAGCTTTGGGAGGCTCTTGGAGTGCACCTGGGGGCTGGAGGGGGGGGCAAATACGAGCAAAGATGGCCCTTTTTTTTGCTCGTTATTGCCCTCCCCAATCCCCAGGGGCACTCTGGAAGCCTCCTAAAGGCTATGCACATCCATTTTTGTGAAAGGGGCGGGGTTTCAGTAGGTCAAAAATGCTGTATTCAGTCTATAGGACCCTCCCAGATTTTCACCCTCTTTTTTGAGGGAAAAAGGTGCATCTTTTTTTTTCTTTTTTTTTAAAAATTGTTTTAATTAAACAAAAAACACACACAAAAACACTCTTCATTACATCTTCCAGAAAGCATGTTGATTGGTTACAAATAAATTTCGTGCGTTACTGCAATCATTCTTTATACTTCATTCATATTGAATTGTACGTTTTAAATCAGAAACCTTTATACCCTCAATATACCATCATTCTCATTTAACTCTATTTGTTTAAACGTGCTTTTGTCTGGAATCATTTATATTTATATTATAATAAATCTAGACAAAAATTTATTGCTAGAATTTATAAGTACCCCGGAGAGATTACATCTTTATAACAAAATCTAAACAACAACAAAAAAATATTAATGAAATTAGTAAAGAAAAAAAAGGTGCATCTTATACTCTGAAAAATACGGTAGCAAAGCATTGGCAGCGACGACTAACATTCCTTGTCCAACAATGTGTTTTTTTTTTCAACCTGTATCTCCTCCTCTTTTCCCTGAGAAGTCGCTTGGTGAGATGCCCCATCTCCAGGAGAAGACCCCAGCCTTCCCACAGCCGGGCTCCCCAGCTTTCCTCCACCGGTCTAAGGAATCGGCGGGAAGCAGCAGCAAAAATTCATCCTGCGACACCGATGACTTTGTGATGGTGCCAGCCCAGTTTACAAGTAAGAGGAGTTTGATGCCAAAGCCCCGGGGGGAACTTGAGTGGAACACGAGTGGTAGAGAAACGGTGCATTTTGGAACATCGGTGTTGTCACCTAAGCTTCCCCAAAAAGCACGAAGCAGATTCCTGGTCCCAACAGCATCCCCCCCCCTTTTTTTGTGTGTGTGCTTTTGTTTATATTTAATTTTTTTTATTTTAAACACACAAATACAACGACATAGACTACATTTATACAACATGCCAGACCTTCGGAAGGGGAGGTAATAAAGAAGATATTACACAGTGCAGAAATGAATAGGTTGTCATTGAGAATAAAGGATAAAGAGGAATCAGGGTACTAATAGGACACGGGGGCGATTTTATGAGTGGCTTGAAAAAAAGATATCAGTAGAAAGAAAAAGGAACAAAACATGAAATAAGTATCTCAGACGACACGTGATTAAAACAGCGGGAGGGGAAATAAGAAAATATCAAAATGAGATTCACGGACAGATCTTCGTACTCCTGAAACGAATCTAACAACCGAACGAACAAATTGTTTCCTGCAAAAGCCCACTCCCCTTTCGCTCCTCTTTTATTTCCTATGGGGGGGGCAATCACCTTCCACCTGTGGCTTTACTCCCAAGTCGACCCCAATTTCTGAGTTGTTCTTTTCTTCTGGCAGCTCTGCGCATGCGCACACTGGGAACAGGCTCCAGCTGTTCCTCTGCCTCACTGATGTCTAGCTCCGAAGGCAGCTGGTCACTGCCAGGCAGCCTCGGCCCTGTCTCTGCCTCTATGCAGAGCCCTTGTCCGAGCCTTCCTCAGCCTCCAGGACTGGCCCATGCTCCTCCCCAACCCTCCTCACTGTCCGACTCGGCTGCCAGCTCAACTGGAGCCCACAGTTTTTCGGGCTCAAATTCAACAGAAGCTGCTCAACTCCCGAACTCAAGATAGACCTCTTGATCATAAGCCAGGATAAAACCACCACCAGAGTCTGATGGCTCCCCATATAAAGCAGAAATATTTTTTCCCCCTAGGGCGGATTAATTACTTTCTGTTATTTTTTCCTCCCCCATGGTTAGAAGGATGTTTAACTTTCTGTTTCTCTGCCTTGGAGCTTCGTAGCTGATCAGCTGTTTAAAGAAACCTCCTTCTGCCTTCAAAAATTCTTTGTTATGGGTGTATCTGTGCACAGTTTTGCAAGGTGGATATAAACATGCATTGTTTTTTTTTTTTAAAGCAAAATTCCTTTTTCTTTTTTCCTTTTTTGATTTTAGGCGATATCGCTACAGAAGTTGCCGGAGGCAAACTGATCCAGGACAGTCTGATGGGAAGTGGGTAAGGTGGAAAAACAAAAATCGCTTTTAGTTTTGTTCTTGCGGGGCAATTTGATTGTAATGAGCTAAAGATTCAATGTCTCCTGACTGGTGTGTCAGCCGTTTTTGGAACAGAATAAACAAACCACCCATTTGGCGTCCCTAAAATAAACAACTAAAGGAAGATTTTAACATTCAGTAAAGATTTTCTAGTAGTACCAACAGATGCTTCTGCTTTGAAATCTGAAGTCCAAGATGACGCTTTTGTGATTTCTGTATAGTTTTAAAGTTTTATGAAGACCGTCATATCTTAATATCTTCTCAATCAAGTGTTCTCCAGATTCATTGAGACGTACAACTCTCAGAATCTCTGACTATTCCACCAGCAAGATTGGCAAAGATGTTTAAAGACAAGCCAGCTAAATGTTGGAAATGGCACCAGATACCTGGGTCATATTACCATATGGGGTGGACATGTATAGAAGCCAAAAAATACTGGACAAAAATGCATACTTGGTTGGAGAAGAGGATACAACAATTAGGGCATCAATTTGAATCAATTTGAAACCCGAAATATTTTTGCTGGGGATTTTACCAGAAACTTCTAGTAAAGAAAATGTATATCTGATTATTCATGTGATAACTAGCAGCTAGAATTGTATTTGCACAAAATTGGAAAAGTGAAGAGATTCCCACGGAGGAGAACGTGATTAGGAAAATATTAGAATGTGCAGAAATGAATATGTTAACAGTTGCCATTAAAGAGAAGGAACAAACTGAATATTATATTATATGGGAAGTATTCTTACCAATGGCTAGAGAATAAATATGAAAGTTGGAAATGGAAGTCGATTAGTGAAATATAGAAAATATATCAATAGAATTAAATAAGAAGAGGATTCTTACAGTATTAGACATGTTATGTGTATCAGTATTAAGAGTAGATAAATAATGAATATGGATGTACATTTTAATTGTTATTGTGCAAGACATTTGTATGCAGATGACACACTGTTTAATGGAAGATGGATTGTTTGTATTAAAATAAAATTACACGCGCGCACGCACACACACAAAAGAAACCTCCAACTGTTGATGGAGTTGGTTGGTAACCATCACCTCTCTGGTGTAAATGCATTAGTGATTCGTGTTTTCTTCTGTCCTTGGACTTCTGTAGGAGCTCCCTGGTGACTTCTGCTGACTTGGAAAGCCAAGGAAGGACTCCATCTCCTTCTCCTCCATACAGCAATTCTCCCAGCCCATCCGGGTAAGACAGAATCTGAGATGGTATTCCTCACCCTCCCGACGAAAACCATAAGATAGTGCCCTGTCTTGTCCACCCCATTTACGCTAGCATGGGATGTCCTATCCTGGTTCTTGGTCTCATTTGTAGCCAGAGAAATAGGAAGCGAAGTTCTGTGAACTTCCACAGGAGAAGAAATAGTCCTCCTTTCTCAAGGACAGGGCCATTCCTTGCTCTGGAGGGATCATCCTTTTGGTGAAAGCCACTTGGCATAAGATGTTCCCTCCTGGATCATTTCTGGGGATGGAGTGGGAAGGCGAGAGGTTGCAGATGGTTAGAAAGTGAATGGTCCAGAATATTGCCCTGCCACCTTATCCTCTAAGGAAGGACAAGATCCTGGAAATCAATCCAAGAAAATGTCTTCAACCTGTTTCCCCTTGAAAAACTATTTCAAGTTGACTTTCCTCAACCAGAATGACCCTGAGGGTAGATTTAAAGTGAGGTCTGCTTAGATCTTCTCCAGCTATTGGAGAACAACTACACTACATGAGACATTGCACTAAGCAAAACATTGGTTTAAGGCTTAGTCTAAAGCCAAAACATCTGAAGAACGGTTGCAGAAACTGGGTATGTCTAGTTTAATGAAAAGAAGGACTAAAGGTGACATGATAGCAGTCTTCCAATATCAGGTTGCCAGAAAGAAGAGGGGAGTCAAGCTATTCTCCAAAGCATCTGAAGGCAGGATAAGAACCAATGGGTGGAAACTAATCAAGCAGAAGAGAAGCAACTTAGAACTAAGGAGGAATTTCCTGAAAGTGAGAACAATTAATCAGTGGAACAGCTTGCCTCCAGAAGTTGTGAATGCTCCAACACTGGAAGTTTTAAAGAAGATGTTGGATAACCGTTTGTCTGAAGTGGTGTAGGGTTTACTGCCTAAGCAGGGGGTTGGATTAGAAGACCTCCAAGGTCCCTTCCAATGCTGTTATTCTATACTTGTTTTAATGGGTGAACGGGGCCTCTAAAATTTGCTCAACAAGCTGGGATTAAAGCAAACCACAGTTTAAGGCGACAGGACGCTCTGCAGAACTTTTCTCCTTCATCCTCCCCATGCCCAGGGAGTTCAGTAGTCCTGGCTTTGCTGTAACCATCACTTGTCTATCTTCTGTCTCTGTCTCTTCACAGGCGATCCAGCCAATTTTCACCCAGCACTAGACCTGGACAATCAATACCCATTCCAGTCCCTACACAGATCCAAAATTACCGCCGGATTGAGCAGAATCTTCAATCCCCCAATCAATATACTTTGCCACGGTGAGTATTGGGCTGTTAGGGAGGTGGACTCTGATTTAACCTCTTTGCCAGCGATGGGGTGATGCAATGTGGGGAGAAGGTGGGTTTCCAGGAGGGAGGGAATGCATTCCAGGGGACTAAGAGGCAACTCAGCCTGGATGTTATGTGTTGGAGAAAGAGTGAAAGGAGCTCCTCCCTAATAGCTCCCGGAGTATATTATTATATAGAGGCAGATAGTTTTGAGTGTTCAGCCTGGCAAGATTCTGTCTATAGGTGTGAAACAATAAAGAAGCTTGGAAGGATTGTTATGTGTCATTCTTGGTTTGGGGCCTGATTGGCAGTTATATGACTATGAAATAGGTAGGTAGGTATTTAGGTAGGTAGGTAGGTAGGTAGGTAGGTAGATAGATAGATGATAGATAGATAGATAGATAGATAGATGATAGATAGATAGATGATAGATAGATAGATGATAGATAGATAGATAAGAACTTAGCAATAGCACTTAGATTTATATACTGCTTTACATCCTTCTCTAAGTGGTTTACAGAGTCAGCCTCTTGCCCCCAATAATTTGGGTTTTCATTTTTCTGACCTTGGAAGGATGGAAGGCTGAGTCAACCTTGAGCCAATCAGGATCGAAGTGCTGGCAATAGGCAGTCAGCCAAATCAACTTGCAATGCTGCATTCTAACCACTTTGCAACCATGGCTCATGGATGGATGGATGGATAGATGGATAGGTTGATGATGGACAATAGATTATAGATATACGATAGATAGAAAGATATATGGAGGGATGGATAGATGGATGATAGAATATAGATGGGCGATAGATAGAAGACAGAGATTTGATAGATAGATAGATAGATGATAGATAGATAGATAGATAGATAGATAGATAGATAGATAGATAGATAATAGAATATAGATGGAAGATAGATAGAAGACAGGGATTTGATAGATAGATGATAGATGTATATGGATGGATAGATAGATTAGATGATAGATAGATAGATGATAGATAGATAGATAGATAGATAGATAGATAGATAGATAGATAGATAGATGAGATGATAGATGATGGATGGATAGATAGATAGATAGATAGATAGATAGATAGATAGATAGATAGATAGATCTACAGGCAGGCAGGCAGGCAGAGGGATGGAGGAATGGAAGGAGAGATGGACAGTTAGACAGGGATAGAGGGACAGACAGACAGAGAGTAAACACAGTGTGATGGGATGTAGTCTGGATTCCCAAGAGGACTTAGAGGCAACTCAGATTGGATATTATCTGTGAGGGAAAGAAGCTGAAGGCAGCCTCTCCCTAACAGTTCCCAAAGTATATTCTGGAGACAGATATAGAGTCCTCAGTCTGGCAAGATTCTGTCTATAGGTGGGAAATAATTCAAAAAAACCTCAGCTTGGCACCATGTTTCATTCTAGCTTTTGGGCCCGAAAGATTCACGCAACTACAGGATTGTCAGAAGAGGCTTAAAAATATGGACCAGGTCAAACTTGGTGCATTATTTTGCAAGCTCTTAAAACTCTTTGAAGTTTAATTTGAGTGTCTGACTTTTGATGAGACATAGCTGTGAACCAGAGCCTAATTTCAACTTTGTGGGTAGTGTCAGGATGAGAATTTAAAACTGGCTTCTTTTCACTTTGGGGTTTGCCCTGAACAGCCAATGCAATTAAGGTTGATGCAATTAAACCAAACAAATGGATGCAATGAAAGCCAGTGAAATGATGCAATTAAACGCATGTGATTCTTCTGCCATTTTATGACATGAAAAGCTGGACTTGACCGCTCAACTTCGGAGGACATCTGGGGAACATACCGCCAAAGCTGTGCAGTGGGGGGGGGGCAGTACTCAAACAAGCCCCCAGCTTTGCATTCTGTGGGAGAATCCCAGCTGTTTGCACAAGACAAAACTCCTCTTAGTTTTGGAGCATGGACATTTCTGTTTTGCATCACCTTAAATGTGATCACCTCTTCTTGGGCTATGATTATGTGTTAGGGAACTTTGCCATGTTGGATTTTCCGGGCAGAGATGATAGATAGATAGATAGATGATAGATAGATAGATAGATAGATAGATAGATAGATAGATGATAGATAGATAGACAGACAGATAGATGATAGATAGATGATAGATAGATAGATAGATAGATAGATGATGATAGATAGATAGATAGATAGATAGATAGATAGATAGATAGATAGATGATAGATAGATAGATAGATGATAGATAGATAGATACAATGCAATGCAATGCAATGCAATAGCAGAGTTGGAAGGGACCTTGGAGGTCTTCTAGTCCAACCCCCTGCCTATGTGCATATGTCCATGACAGAGGGAAGAAGAGCAACCCCGATGATCTTCTCTGCTGTCCTCACTATTCGCTGTAGGGTCTTGCGATCCGAAACGGTGCAATTCCCAAACCAAGGTTGTGAAGATGTGTGGTGGAAGATGTGCCTTCCTCAGTTTCCTGAGAAAGTAAAGACGCTGCTGGGCCTTCCTTGTTATGGAACTACATCTATCTATCTATCTATCTATCTATCTATCTATCTATCTATCTATCTATCTATCTATCTATCTATCTATCAATCAATCAATCAATCATCTATCTATCTATCAATCATCTATCTATCATCTATCTATCTATCATCTATCTATACCTACCTACCTACCTACCTATCTATCCATACCTACCTACCTACCTACCTACATCTATCTATCTATCTATCTATCTATCTATCTATCTATCTATCTATCTATCTATCTATCTATCTATCTATCTATCTATACCTACCTACCTACCTACCTACCTACCTACCTACCTACCTACCTACCTACCTACCTGGAAAATCCAACATGGCAAAGTATGTGTGCACGTGTGTATTTATATTATTTGTTCGGGCTCACCTGCTTAGTCAGACATCTCAGCCGTTTCTCTGATGTGTCATTATCTGTAATTACACAGAACATGACAGAGCCACGCTTTTGGCATGCAGTTTTTGGATTCGGGAACCAGTCATGTTGCCCGGATGTCTGGCTTAGAGGCATAGGATGGAGCCTATTCATCTTGTGTAGGTGGCACCTTTTCATTGAGGGATGCAGCCTCTGAAAGCGAGCAGCTTCTTTGGGTTGGAAGGAAAAGATGGATGACAAGAAGCCCGCCTGTGAATTCTTTTGGGCTTTGGTTAGCCGAGGGTCTGTGTGTCTGGCAAAGGATGGAAACAGGTTGGACTTCGACAAGTCGAGTGGAAACCAATCAAGGAGAGAAGCAAATTTAGAACTGAGGAGCAATGTTTGGTCTCCTCTCTTGTCGTGGCACTTGAAGGTCAACAACGCAAGGTGGAATGGGTGATCCTCTGTCGACTCTTCTCTTCCTGCTATGCACAATCTGGAACCAACAAATTCTCTTTTCCACTAGGTCTAATCCTGTCAAACGATCTGGCAGCACGAGTCCACTTGGCTTCCTGAAAGCCAGCCCGTCCCCTCCGTTTTCGGCTGGGGAGCATGGAACAGTGCCATCCCCTAGAAGGTTCTCCTTTGGTGGTGCCAAGCCTTACACACCTTCTCCTCAAGGTAGGCTATCCAGACGGATATGTTGGACGTTGGGAGGGCTGGACAAAGACCCAAGAATCCAATGGAGCCCAGCTCATTGGTTTGATGGATTTTCATAAGGTGGGTTTTGTAGAGTTTGTTGTCCTGACACGGGGGACATCCCTTGTCTGCATGTCCCCACAAACACAAATCAGGTGTTTTGACCTCGGCTTCCCAAAAACAGGAAGCCAACGCCTCGTTCCGATAAAACCCCTTTTATTTAGTTTTAAAGTGAATTCCTCTCCAGCAAAGTCCCGATGGATGGATGGATGGAAGGAAGGAAGGAAGGAAGGAAGGGCAATAGCACTAGCAATAGCATTTAGACTTATATACCACTTCACTTGGCTTTACAGCCCTCTCTAAGCAGTTTGCAGAGTCAGCCTCTTGCCCCCCAACAATCTGGGTCCTCATTTTACCCACCTCGGAAGGAGGGAAGGTTGAGTCAGCCTTGAGCCCCAGTGAGAATTGAACTGCTGGCAGTGGGCAGTCAGCAGAATTAGCCTGCAGTACGGCATTCTAACCACTGCACCACCACAACTCTTCTCCCCCTCGGAGTGTGTGATTTCTCATCATGCTGGTTTTCCTTTTCCTGAAGTTGGAACAATTCCAGAGCAGTCAGACCAGATGATCATCCCGTGTCCTCTCGGAACTGAGTTGAGAACTCGGGTGCCCATATCAGGTACGTCTGATGTCGAATCGTTCTTTGAAACGTCTCCATCACTCCTTTTTCTGGACACTCTTATCTATCTATCTATCTATCTATCTATCTATCTATCTATCTATCTATCTATCTATCTATCTATCTATCTATCATCTCTCTGTATCTATCCACCCATCCATCATCTGTCTCTATCCATCCGTCTGTCCGTCCGTCCATCTGTCTGTCTTTCCAACTATCTCATCTATCTATCTATATCTTTTGTGTGTGTGTGTGTATGTGTCTGTTGTATTTGTGCTGATAAATAAATAAAGGGAGACTAGTATAGATCTATTTCAAGCTATTTAGCTCTCATCAGCTAGCCTTACCCTTACTGGGTATAGCTAGCTGATGAAAGCTAAATAGCTTGAAATAGATCTATACTAGTCTCCCTTTATTTATTTATCAGCACAAATACAAAACAAATGTAACAAAGGCAACATTAAAAATATGGTTTTCTGCCTGGATGGTATCCTGGAGTGAGCCAAAAGACAGAAAAGGGAAGCAGTGTGTTCCCTCCCATATTTGGGCATACCAGGGGTTGTGACACCATACACACACACACACACACACACACACTGCATTTGTGCTGATAAATAAATAAAGGGAGACTAGTATAGATCTATTTCAAGCTATTTAGCTCTCATCAGCTAGCCATACCCTTACTGGGAATCGAACCTGGGCTGTATTACATATCAGGCAGTTGCATTAGCCACTAAGCCACAGGCTCCTCCTTTATCAGCTAAGCCAGGGAAATAGGTATGTATTGTGTCACAACCCCTGGTATGCTCAAATATGGGAGGGAGCATACTGCTTCCCTTTTCTGTTTTTCGGCTCACCCTAGGAGCCATCCAGGTATAAAGCCATTTTTTTAATGTTGCATATTCTGCTCTTCACTCCCTCTTCTGTTTTATTCCTCTTCCCTTCAGATGCTTCAGGATCGGATCCTTCTGTGCGAGGACTGGGCTACCGTCTTCACAGCGCTCCCAACCTCTCCGACTTCCATTCCTGCCGGCAAAAAGTCACCAAGCAGTACTCGGATCCCCTGGTCCCCCACTTCAGCCCCATCCCAGCTGCTCAGGCCACGCGTCTACCCAGCTTTCAGTCTGGTCGGCCCCTCAGGTCTTCTCCAAAGTTCTCCGAATTCATGCAGAGGACTCCCTTGCCCACCATTTTGGGTTCTCCAACCAAGGTAGTCTACCCTTCCTCAGGGCCCCTTTGGGTGGAATTTGAAAGTTCTAAATTGAGAGGTTGTGTCAATCTAACGTGCCCCCAATCACAACCGTATGAGAGAGAGAGAGAGGGACTGGCCTGAAGTCACCCAGCTAACTTTCCTGCCTAAAGTGGAACTAGAACTCCTAGTCTCCGGGTGATTGCCACAAAGTCACCCGGCCAACTTCCTTGTCTTAAGGAAGGACTAGAACTCATGGTCTCCTGATGATTGGCCCAGGTAGTTCAGCCAGTTCTCATGCCTAAGGCAGAACTGGAACTCCCAATCTCCTGGTGATTGCCCCAAAGTCTCCCAGCCAACTTCCTTGTCTTAAGGAAGGACTAGAACTCCCAATCTCCTGGTGATTGCCCCAAAGTCACCCAGCCAACTTCCTTGTCTTAAAGAAGGACTAGAACTCCCAATCTCCTGGCGATTGCCCCAAAGTCACCCAGCCAACTTCCTTGTCTTAAGGAAGGGCTAGAACTCCCAATCTCCTGGTGATTGCCCCAAAGTCACCCAGCCAACTTCCTTGTCTTAAGGAAGGACTAGAACTCCCAAACTCCTGGTGATTGCCCCAAAGACATCCAGCCAACTTCCTTGTCTTAAGGAAGGAGTAGAACTCACGGTCTCCTGGTTTCTCATCCAGCACCTTAATCACTCCACCAAACCGGGTTTTTTTGGGAGAAGAGAACGAGGGGGTCACCTCAATCGAGCAATTATTTCGCTGCTTAGCAAATCCTCTTTGTTGTATGGTGTCTTACACAAGTTCCAAAAATGTTCGGTGTGACCAGAAGCCTAAAATTGCGTTTTCTAAATGTCCCATTTCTATCCATTTTGATCACGTCTCTCCTTCCTTTTAATGTTTGGGTTTTGTTTTTTTGTTTGTGTTTTTAAATCTAGGCAAGGTCCCCCTTTGAGTTCAGTAAAAACCCCAGCTCCCAAAACCTGTTTGCTCTCTTGGCCCACCAAGCTGTTGTCATCACGCCAACGAGGAACAAGACCCTGCCAGATTTGAAAGAAATGGGACACTTACCTTACCCACAAGGGGGTCTCAGCTTGAGGCCGATGGAAGACGCCAAAGGCAGGTGGGAATCCTCACAAGCAAAAATAAAAGTCAAAGTTGGCTTGCAGACAGACTAACTTAGAACTTGGGAGAAATTCCCTGACAGTGAGAACAATTAATCAGTGGAACAGAAGTTGCCTCCAGAAGTTGTGAATGCCCCAACACTGGAAGTCTTTAAGAAGATGTTGGATAGCCATTTGTCTGAAACGGTATAGGGTTTCCTGCCAAGCAGGGGGTTGGACTAGAAGACCTCCAAGGTCCCTTCCAACTCTACTATTGTATTGTATTGTATTATTGTAACCCAGTCACATGTGGGGTCCTTAGAGGTTTCTGAGCTTGGTTGTTTCCTTGCAAACGTTTCATGACCCAACTAGGTAACATCATCAGTGCTATAAAGATGGGGGGGGGGAGTTGCAAAGAGGAGGAGGAGGACTGTGGGATCCTTGATGCTCTCTGAGCTTGGTGGTTTTCTTGGAGACGTTTCATGACTCAACTGGGTAACATCATCAGTGCTAGAAGGGGACTGGAGACTAAAACATATGAAGAACGGTTGCAGGAACTGGGTATGTTTAGCTTAAGAGAAAGAAGGACTAGGGGAGACAGAATAGCAGTCTTCCAATATCTCAGGGGCTGCCCCAAAGAAGAGGGAGTCAAGCTATTCTCCAAGGCACCTGAGGGTAGAACAAGAAGCAATGGGTGGAAACTAATCAAGGAGAGAAGCAATTTAGAACTGAGGAGAAATTCCCTGACAGTTAGAACAATTAATCAGTGGAACAGAAGTTGCCTCCAGAAGTTGTGAATGCCCCAACACTGGAAGTCTTTAAGATGTTGGATAGCCATCTGTTTGAAACGGTATAGGGTTTCCTGCCTAGGCAGGGGGTTGGACTAGAAGACCTCCAAGGTCCCTTCCAACTCTGCTATTGTATTGTAGAAAGAGTGGAATTTGCAGGGGGGAGGAGGGAAAGGAAGAGGAGGAGGGAAAGGAGGAAGAGGACAACGACTGGGACCCTTGGTGCTCTCTGAGCTTGGTTGTTTTCTTGCAGACCTTTCATTACCCAACTAGGTAACATCATCAATGCTAGAAGTGGGTGGGGTTTGCATTTTTTTTGCCTTTCAAAATGCGGGGAGGTGGAACAGATACTCATTTTTTATGAGTTTCTCCAATGTGCTGCCTTCACATTCACATCCTCCACACAACAGCCAGAAAGGTCCCCCCCCCCTCCCAAATTGAGGATGCTCTCCAAATTCATGAAGAGTTTGTCCCCCAGTGGGATTTTCCCACTTATTTTACCAGGAAATGTGGACGGGGCCGTCTCTAAAATGGCATTTTCTCATTTTTCAGATCGCTCAGCACTGGCCGCCTCACCGACCTGCTTCTGAAAGCTGCTTTCGGGGAAGCTGGCAATAATGATAGCCTCAACAACGAGAAGCCCATGGAGATAACAGGTGCTGGAAACGGAGATATTTGGGGGTGTCTTCATGGTTGGGGGAGGGGCGGTTTCGTCCTTAACCGATCCACCCCCCTCCCCCTATTTTTTAGTCTACAAAACTTTTCTCCTGCATCCATGAAACTTGAGTTGAGATGTTCATCCTTTCTCCCTAGCTCCTTCCATGGGTTGTGGAGGAATCCTTCACTCGGGGGCCAGAGAAGGTGGCTCAGGAAGCCCTTCACCGGTGGTCTTCACCGTTGGGTCACCTCCCGCTGGGACAACACCGCCGCAAACCACCCGAACCAGAATGTATTCAGGTACCCCAAACTGTACTGACCCAGGTTTCCTTAAAAAGCAGGAATCAAGAGTCTTGGTCCCAGCAAAACCTCTTTTATTTGCATGACTGGGAATTCCTTTCATTCGCAGTCAGCCAGGCTTAGCAAACAGTCTTTCAGAGGAATGTTTATCCACACGCACCTTATCTCGCTTGGAGAGCTGCCAGATAACTAGTGTCCAACTGCAGGGCAAGGCAAAACGTGGCACAGAGTCTCTTAAAGTCACGAACAGAACTTTCCACTCTTGAAACGACCGAAGGAACGAATTGTTTCCTGCAAAAGCCCCCTCCCCATTCGCTCCTCTTTTGTTTCCTCTGGGAGGGGCCAAGCACCTTTACTCTTGTGGCTTTACTCTTAAGTTGACCCTGCTTTCTTAGTTGTTCTTCTCTTCTGGCAGCTCTGCTCATGCGCACCCTGGGAACAGGCTCCTGCTGTTCCTCTGCCTCACTGCTGTCTAGCTCCCTCTCTGCCTCTGACGCAGACCCTCGTCTGAGCTTTCCTCAGCCCCCAGGACTGGCCCATGTTCCTCCCCAACCTCCTCACTGCTGCCAGCTCCACTAGCTACTGGAGGGCCACAACACCAAACCACGAAGTAGATAGAATTGTAGTCCGTCTCTTTACGTTGTACAATGAAGAAATTGTTAGAGGACAATAGCTCAGGGTTCAACTGTGAGGTCTTAAGTGTCCTCTGAGCTTGGTGGTTTCCTGCAGATGTTTCATTCCCCAACTAGGTAACCCCATCAGCGTCATGAAGGAGTGTGGTTTGAGGAGGACTGTGAGGTCCTTAGTGCAAATGTTTCTTGATCCCACTAGGTAATATCATCAATCCTTGGAAGGTGTGGGGTTTGGGGAGCAGGAGGAGGGGGACTGTGGGATCCTTGGTGGTCCCTGAGCTTTTGATTGTTTTCTTGCAGACATTTCATGACCCAACTAGGTAACATCATCAGTGCTGTGGCATTCCCACAGTTTGCTAAAAAAAAAAAAAAATCCCACGGATTTAGATGTGAAGAGGAGGGCGTTTGTTTTCCTTTGGTTGTTCGACTTCCTAAGTTTTGCGTTGTATATTCTGCTTTTTTATTTTGTTTTTTTCCTCTTAGTAGGATCCTCAAGCTCTCTTAGTTCCGGAGGATCTTACAGCGGGCGCCACTTCATTATGGGAGCCGGTGGGGAAATCCTTGAAGCTCCATCAGGGCTCAGATACACCTTGGCTGATCCAATTGCTGCCAACCTGCAAGGAGCCGTTACCTTTGAGGCACCTGAGCTACCAGAGGAGACCCTCATGGAAGTGAGTTTCTTTTTTTTTCATTTATGTATTTATTTTCAAACATAAATATCATCTTTGCAACATTTCTACCTTGTTAAATATCCATTATACTCCTCTTATCCGTACATGTAAACCAGGGGTGTCCAAACTTGGGAACTTTAAGACTTGTGGACACAACTTCGCGACTAACAACAACAATCTTAGCAGACAGACCCTCCTAACGTTGTGTCCACTTCTGCCTTTTCAGCAAGAGCACACGGACATCTTGTGCAGCTTGAGGTTCACGTTGGCTTTTGTCCACTATGTGATGGAGCTCGCCGCCATCAAAGGTAGCGCCAATGAGATGTCCAGCTCGGTGGCCTCGGAGTACCAGCTCCAGGAAAGCGTCGTTGCTGACCAAATCAGTTTGCTCAGCAAGGAATGGAGGTAAATAGCAACACCCAGGTGGGAGTTTGAGTTTGAGTTTGAGTTTATTAAATTTATAAACCGCCCCCTCTCCCCGCAGGGACTCGGGGCGGTGTACAGACATCGCATATATAAAAACAACAAAGCACAACATGAAAACCCAGACAAACAACGTAAACATACAGTCTGTATATTAGCCCAAACTAATTAATAGTTAAAAACAATCTAAAACCAATTAAAACCTTAAAATTTAAAAAGCCATCCAGGAAGGTCAGTAATAGATGTTACTTATGATTACAAATGGGCCAGGCCGGCTAGTCGGAACAGGTGGGTCTTGAGTTTCTTACGGAAGGAGCAGAGATCAACAGTAGTTCTAATATCGGGGGGGAGGTCCAACCTGTGGCTTCAACCCAAGGGTAAACAAACAACAGTGTCGCTTCCTCCTGCACCTCCATTGACTTCTTGTTTTGTTGTGTTGAAGCTATGCAGAACAGCTGGTCTTGTACTTGAAAGTGGCTGAATTGCTGTCCGCCGGGCTTCAGATGGCCATTGACCAGATCCGAGCAGGCAAGCTGTGTCTCTCCTCCACCGTCAAGCAAAGTAAGTATTTGCGGACCCAAAACCTTGCAAGGAATGCCTATTTTTCGTTTCCCCAGCAAGCCTTTCGAAGAGAGTTTTAAGTAGCCGTAGAGGCGAGAACTTGTCTTTGCTTACCGTCTAGCCATTGGGAGAACTGGGTGCTTCTTCCGTCATCTTAGTAATTATTGTCGCTCAGAATTTCCGTCATGGTTAAGGCACGAGGGCAGACACTGGGAGGGCGGGAGTTCTAGTTCGCAGCCACGAAGCCGGTGAAATGGTTTGGGGACAGTCGCTTTCTTTCAGCCCTAGGAAGGAGGCAGTGGCGAATCTGCTCTGAAAAACCTCACCAAGAAGACTGCAAGGGCTGGTTCAGGCAGAAGGAAGGAAGGGGGGAAGGAAGGAAAGGCAAGGAAGGAAGGAGGAAGGGAAGGAAGGAAAGGAGAGAGAGAGGGTGGAGGGAAGGGAGGAAGGAAGAAAAGAAGGAAAGACAAGGAGGAAAGTAGGAAAGGAAGGAAAGAAAGACAAGGAAGGAAAGAAGAAAAGACGAGGGAGGGAGGAAAGAGGGAAGGAAAGAAAGAAAGAGGGAAGGAAGGAAAGAAGGAAGGAAGGGGGGATGGAGGAAAGATGGGGAAGGAAGGAAAGGGAAGGAATGAAAGAAGGAGGAAAGGGAAGGAAGGAAGGAAGGACAAGGAAAGAGGGAGGGATGGAGGAAGGAAGACCTCTGGCAGATTGAGAATAAGTATATCCACCTCAATAATAGAGCAATCTACTAGATCCCTGGGACCTCCAGGCTTGGTGACATAATCCGGTCTTGAAGTTCTTCAAGAACATCCAAAGGGAATGGCGCTAATCTAATTTTCATCTTCTCCCCTGTGGTCTATACTTGTTCCTTTCCCATCTTTTTCCAGTTGGAGACGGTTCTATTTTGGTTTTATTTAGTTTGTTCTGAAAGGCAAATACGGTTCTGTTGTTTTGTCCAAGATCCTGATTGCTAATCTCGGAGAAAGAAAAATAACACCTAAATTAACCTGATAGGGATTTCTCAGCGCTTAGCTATGTGCTAAGCTAAGGGCTTAAAGATAATTGATGTGGGTGCGGCTTAATAATTACAGAGCTGGGCCCAGGATCTTAAATTAATATGCCATCACTCAGCCAGCTGACTCATTCTTTGGCAAGGGTTGGTTCCAGGGTAGAAGGGGAATCATAGGAAGGAGATGACTCCTGTCATTTAATGTCACCTTTTAGAAATGCATACTTGGTTTTTCATTCCAAAGCATTCAAAATCGATAGAGAATTCAGCAGGGGGGGGGAAAAAACAGCTTTAAAAAGAAAAAAAAATGCACGGAGCAACCTTTTTGAAAAGAGACAAGTGAAGCAGAAGTAAAATAAAACATAGAACGAAGAGGCAGAAAAAAATATTAATAGGTGCTCCTAAACAGACACGGTGGCTCAGTGGTTAAGACGCTGAGCTTGTCAATCAGAAAGGTCGGCAGTTCAAATCCTTAGCGCCACATAACGGAGTGAGCTCCCGTGACTTGTCCCAGCTTCTGCCAACCTAGCAGTTCGAAAGCATGTAAAAAATGCAAGTAGAAAAACAGGAACCACCTTTGGTGGGAAGGGAACAGCGTTCCGTGCTCTTTCAGCGTTGAGTCATGCCAGCCACATGACCACGGAGATGTCTTCGGACAGCACTGGCTCTTCGGCTTTGAAATGGAGATGAACACTGCCCTCTAGAGTCAGAAACGACTAGCACTTATGTGCGAGGGGAACCTTTACCTTTTACCATATTAAGAGGCAAAAAAACCCCAAGATCGACAAGCTCAGTGCCTTAGCCACTGAGCCACCTTCTTAATACGGTACTCAAGGTTAATTGATTGCAATCGGTCCAGGGACATTCAGGGAATATTCCAGAAAAGAAAGACTTGGGAGTCTTGCAGGAAGCGTGCAACCGATTTTCCTTTCTGTTGAGTGACTTTTTCTTCCTGTCCTTCCTGTAGTTGTGAGAAAACTCAACGATCTGTATAAAAGCAGCGTCACTTCGTGCCACCACCTGAACTTAAGGTTGCAGAGGTGGTTCGTGGACAAGCAGAAGCTCATGGACCGCATCAACAGCATCACGGCAGAGAAGCTCATCTTCAGCCACGCTGTGCAGATGGTAGGTGAGACCTAACCGGGCGTGGCATGGTAGGATGATGGTGTTGGTGGCAGCAGTGGGGGCTCAGATATGCCTCTGGGTGTGAACTCAAGTGTTTTTATCTTAAGGCAAAATTAGGTGTCGGGGTTCCAAACGGCACCCAAAAGTAAATCAGAGTCCAAGGCAAAGTATTGCTCAAAGTTCCAATTGATGAAGAGAGCCATGTTGGCACATCTGGGAAAACCCGAATCTGAAACCTTCCCAGTTTTCCTCACCCAGTTGAAAGTTCAAGATCTTTTCCCCACACCCACAAGTCCATCATATAGTCCAGTCTTCCACTGCATGCTGGCAGTTCCACCCCTCCAGTTCCGGTCAGGTGGGGAGACAAAAGGATGACCTTTCTAGAAAGGAATTTTGTTATGGCTACATAGCATCTAACTCCGTACCATCCTCGCTCCCATTTTCCCACAATAGAAAAGGCATAATAGAATAATAGAAAGGGTGGCAGGCCAAAGATCCAAAAGAAAATATGGTTGCAGGCCTAACATTAGGAGCATAGTAATAGTACTTAGAATTATGTACCGCATCTCGGTGCTTTACAGCCTTCTCTAAGCAGTTTACAGAGTCAGCCTCTTGCCCCCCAACAATCTGGGTCTTCATTTTGTCGATCTCTGAAGGATGAGTCAATCTTGAGCCAGTCAGGATCGAACTGATGAGAGTGGGCAGAGTTAGCCTGCAATGCTCCATTCTAACCACTTAGACAGATGGAAGGACGGAAGGAAGGAAGGAAGGAAGAAAAGAAGGAGAAAAGGAAGAACAATAGCAATAGCACTTAGACTTATATACCACTTTACAGTCCTCTCTAAGCGGTTTACAGAGTCAGCCTCTTGCCTCCAACAATCTGGGTCTTCATTTTGCCGACTTCGGGAGGATGAGTCAACCTTAAGCCAGTCCGGATTGAACTGATGAGAATGGGCAGAGTTAGCCTGCAATGCTCCATTCTAACCACTCAGACTGAAGGAAGGAAGGAAGGAAGGAAGGAAGGAAGGAAGGAAGGAAGGAAGGAAGGAAGGAAGGAAGGAAGGAAGGAAGGAAGGAAGGAAGGCATGCAGGCAGACAAATAGCACTAGCAATAGCACTTAGACTTATATACTACTTTACAGTCCTCTCTAAGCGGTTTACTGCATTCTAACCACCACAGCTCCTTAGAACCTCCAGATGTTTTTCCTTCCCAGGTCCAGGCTGCCGCTTTGGATGAGATGTTCCACCACCGAGACGACTGTGTCCAAAGATACCAGAAAGCGTTGCTCTTGATGGAAGGTCTCTTGAACTTCATCACCGAGCAAGGAGATGTTGAGAACATCAATAAATGTAAGGAGGGCCAGGAAAGAGACTTGTGTGACTTTTGAACGTTTTGCGAGTTTTGAACATTTTAGGGACGGTCAATTAATTGTATTCCTCGTATCCTTCTGTCTTCTTAGGTAAAATGTGCATTGAACAACGGCTGTCCAGCTTAATAACAGGAATCTGTGCATGACAATAAGATGCATTTCTTTTTTTCCCACACAGGTAATTGTTTTGGTTCCTAAAATCCTTGGGGGTTAAACCCTGCTCCCTTTTGAAGACATCTTAGAAGGGACATCTTCTTGGAAGCCATTATTGGTTTCCCAGTTGGCTGTTGTGGCCTATCAGTGGTCAGCAGAGCTGGCAGCAGATTCGGACAGTGAGGAGGTTGGGGAGGAACATGGGCCAGTCCTGGAGTCTGGGGAAGTTCTCTGATGAGGGCTCTGTGTGGGAGGCAGAGAGGGGGCCAGGGCCGTCCGACAGTTATCAGCTGCCTTTGGAGTCAGACATCAGTGGGGCAGAAGAACAGCTGGAGCCTGTTCCCAGTGTGCACATGCGCAGAGTTGTCAGACGAAGGGAAGAGCTAAAGAACAGGGGTCGACTTGGGAGTAAGGCCACAGGTGGACAAAGGATGGCCCCTCCCAGAGGAAAGAAAAGAGGAGCGAAAGGGGAGTGGAGTTTGCAGGAGACCATTAGTTCGCTTCATTGGTTCGTGACTCTCTGAGACTCCTGGCCAAGTTTTGCAGATCTCGGCCTGGCAGCTCTCCAAGCCAGCTAAGGTCTGCGACTGTAAATCCTCCCTTGAAAGACTTTGCTGGCTGCGAATGAGCAGAATTCACAGTCAATTCATAAAAGGGGATTTTGTCAGGACAAGGAGTTTGCTTCATGCTCTTGGGAAGCTTCAGTCAGAATATTGGCAGGGAAATCTTTCCCGGATATCCATTCTGTTCCTTTTTCTCTTTCAGGAGTAGCGCCTCTTTCCTGCTAAGCCTGGTGCAAACTGGGGGACAGGTGGATACAGGAAGGAGCCTTTTCCAACTGGTGAAAGAGGACTGAGGAAACCAAGGACCAAACCTGCTTTGCGGCCACTGGGTGTTTTTTTTTTTGTGTTGTTTGTGAAGAAGAACAGATGGGCTTATGGCCATGCCAGTATGGCCCTCTTCATTTGGAGATACTTTCGTCTACTGCGGGCAGTGGACACCCGAGGGGCTTCTTGTGATTGGAAAGGTGAAGCTCAGCCAGGAAGGGATGTCCCTGGTGGTGAACAGACCTGTTCTTCTACAGATCTTTGTCTGGTTGCACGCTTGGGCCCTGCCACCACCTCTCCCCAATCTCAGTGTACTTGATGTCCTTCAACATCTCCCAGGCTTCTTCTTCTCTCTTTGCATGGGGGAGAAGATCTGGAGCTCAGCTTTGCTTCCACATACTTCATCCACTGGGATGCTGGAAATGAGACCTGATGCTCTCCCGTGGTGGATGTGGGATGGGGCATCCCTTCTCCATCCATGGGGAGGTGGACACATCCATAGAAGACCGTAGACCTCTTTCAAGCAGTTGGAGCCAATCTTGAAGCGATCATGTTCCTTCTCAAGAAGCCAAAAAAACCCCCCGTCTAGGGTAGAGAGATGCCTCCTCTACCCGGGCAAGGGGACATTTGATAAATGCATGGAAATGACCCCCTCGTCCAATTTAGGTACAGGTGCTGTGAGAAGGCACAACAAAGTTTCTGGAGAAAACTTGGGAGTTTCTTCTTCTACTCATCAATAGCTTCTCTTCCAGGAGGGACAGGAAAAGAGAGGAAAGAAAACACATATGCAATACACAACACACACATACACTAGCTTTGTGAATCAAAGGAGCACTTTATGGAGATGTTGAACTCGATGGTTGCGGGCTGGATCTTCTGTACCAGCTCCTGAAGTGTCTACTGTTCGGGACTTCTTGACGTGTTCTGCTGTGTGCTAAATTCATTGTAGAGGATTCCTTTGTGGTTTTTTTTTTCTGTTTTCTTTTCTTCAGAAATTGCACTACAAGTATGTGTCTGCACACACATACACACACACACACACGTTGCTAAGATCCAATATGTATTTATGTGTATATAATGTATAATGTTACGTGTTTTAACTGTACTGTATGTTATTAGAATAAGGGGGGGACGGACAGCTACACCTTTTTCCTGTTCTCTCTGTAATCCAGGTTGCTAACTTGAACATTTTCTAACATCAGTCTTGGTCTGTTTTATTTTCTCTCTCCTCCTCCTCCTTCTTCCATCTTCTTCTTCCTCTTTTTCTCCCCCCCTCCTCTTCCTCCCCCTCCCCCTCTTCCATCTTCTTCCTCCTCTTCTCCTCTTCATCCATCTTCTTCCTCCTCTTCTCCTGTTCCTCCTCCTCTTCTTCTTCCTCTTCTTCTCATTCTCTTCCTCCTCCTCTTCCATTTTCTTCCTCTTCTTCCTTCTCTTCTCCTCCTCCTCCTCCTCCTCCTCCTCCTCCTCCTCCTCCTCCTCCTCCTCCTCCTCCTCCTCCTCCTCCTCCTCCATACTGTTCAAACCAACATGGTTTTCAGGAGCTAAAGGACAAGGTTGTGATGGCTTGCGTATTTGCAACTTACTAGGTCCCCCTCCCCATTTTTATTTGGCAAATAAGTTTTTTGTTTTGTTTTAGTTGTCTGTTTTCTCATTTTAGCATTTAACTTAAAATTCCCCATTCCGCCCGTTTTTAACAGCAATGAAGTAGCTCATCCCCCCCTCCCACAAAAGAGAGACGTTAGGACATGGTGTGTGTGTGTGTGTGTTTCTGCATTTTGGAGTGTGCGTGTGTTTGTTTGAGGGGGCAGCGGGGGTGGGAGCTGTACATGCACATTTGATCTTGTGACGGCGCCACAGCTGCGAGCCAACGCTTGAGTTACACACACGCACACACCCGTGAGCTTTGTCTGTGTTGCGTGGTGTGCTTTGTTTTGTGGTGCGTGCATTTGGTTTGTGGTTTTTGTTTGGTTTGTTCGTTTTAAATGGAGGGATCCAACATTCGGTTAATTTTTGTCCATTCAAAGTGAAGAAGCATGCTTAGAAAATATAACCTAGATTTCAATATTGACGTTCTTCCCCCCACCCACCCCGGCCGCCTTTTCTAAAATAAGAGCGAGTTGCGTTCCTTTTGCACGCAGCCAAGTTCACAAATCCATCCCTTTATTTTCTCGTAAAGGAAGGAACAATCTTATTGACTTAGGAGCCAGTTCTGCACCTTTGTTTTTAAAAGGGTAATCTACATGGAATGCATTAAAAGGTTTCTTTTAAAAAAGGAGAAAAAAATCCCCCTCGTTTACACGCATACGGGGGTGGTGGGCTTTTTTTTTTTTTTTACCAACATTTTCACACGCCTTTTGTTTACGGCATTTCTGGCCATTCGGTTGCGTTTTAAATTAGGTACAAAAATGCTCGGTTTCAAGAGAAATAGGGTGTTATGGATTAAAAGCCATCATTGTTGAATTGTGCCTAAACTAACAAGAAACCAGCCAATGTTGTTTTAGCCCTGGTGAAATTATGGGAGTGGAGATGCACATCTATAGATAGTAATAATAGAGGATATCTTTGTCTCTAACTAACCCAGCACTGCTAAACATATCTGGGTATTATCAAGCATCAAGTTATTATCAAGCATTAGCCAGACGTTTAGGAATACAGTTCAGGCATTCTCAAGTACGAGCCATGGTTTGAAAATTGGAAATAGGAATTCTTCTAGCTAGTCCATAAGATGAATATTCAGCTTTTTTTTGGGGGGGGGGGGGAATTCTCTCGCGCTGAGTATTAAATTTGTTGGGCTCCAGAAACGTCTCTAGAAGTGCAAAACAGGCAAGAGAGTAGTTAGAAATTAGGAAGAGAAGAGTTGTGAAAAACTCCAAAGTTGAGAGAGAGGAGGGATATTCTCACGCCTTGAGATGGATGGGGCGAGAGCAAATAACGTCCTGTATTTGCACATTACTTATCCCAAAGTCTGATACCCATTTTGTTTGTGATATTTGGTTGCGACTTTTCTATTGCTGTACATATCTATTACAACATGGCTTGTAACTGTTTTCTCTCTTTCTGTGTGTGTCTCTCTGTGTGTCTCTATCTCTTTCTGTGTGTGTGTGTCTCTGTGTGTGTATGTGTCTCTGTCTCTCTCGGTGTCTCTCTGTGTGTGTGTCTGTGTGTGTGTGTCTCTCTCTCTCGGTGTCTCTGTGTGTGTCTCTCTCGGTGTCTCTCTCTGTGTCTGTGTGTGTCTCTCGGTCTCTGTCTCTCGGTCTCTCTCTCTGTGTCTCTCTGTCTCTATCTTTATCTCTCTGTGTGTGTCTCTCTCTGTCTCTCGGTGTCTGTCTCTCTCTATGACTCTGTCTCTCTCTCTCTGTCTCTCTCTGTCTCTGTATATATCTCTCTTTTCTCATCTACCAATCAGCACCCAGGCAATCAACTGTGAAGGCAATTTATCTTTTTCAGCCCCTCACACATCCCTGTCTCCCCCCCAAAACAACAACAACATGCATTCTGATGCCGCCTACTCGTAAAATTTGAGATAAGGGCTGACAGACAACCCCCCTTCTCATAAATCTTCACCAAAATAGAGTGAGGGGAAATCTTAAGCCATCTTCTCCTCGGGACAACTTTTAATATATTTTTTAAAATTAAAGGTGTTTTTTTCCCCATAAGTTAGAAAAAAAATCTGTAAAGAAAATAGAGAATGCTTCCTATCTACTCTCCGAAACATCCTAACAGACCCAACTTCTTCCTTTTGGAATTATTCCACAATTCCCTTCTATTCCTTACATATCCCCCCCACACACACAAACACAAATTGAATCTCGGTCGGTCACCGGAACAAAGATTTAATTTACTTTTCCAAGTTTTCGGACTCATTCTGGAGTCTAGCTTCAGGGAACTTCTCTCTATTGGCTGATTGGTGTTGATTGATGGCGATTGACTGTTGTTTCTTTCTGTTGCCAAGCCCTCGGCTCTTAAGTATTTAATAAACCAATGGTAAATCAGCACTCCTGTTGACTGACAATGGGCCCGCTTCCCAGGCTTCCACCTTTTCCCTGGCTGTTTTTGTCCTTGCTCAGCCAACAATCTTAGTAGCTACGAAATTGAATGTGTGTCTTTGTTCCTTGCAATGCGAGGCTACCGATGCGTCCGGGGTCTCCTCGTCTGACGGCTCGCTTGTGTTCTTGCAATCTGGTGGCTTAGCTGTCCTACACAGACATAGGGGCAATCCATGCAGGGGATCCGGTAGATTACAATTGGAAGTTTCTCCCACTTCCAAGCGATCTTTACAGGGCATAATTTGTCCTCGTACGGCAGTGCGATGCCCACTTGCAGATCTCAGAAGCTGCATCCTACTGGTTCCGAAATGTTTTTGATGTGCCCTATAACCAGTCTTGTACCTTCTTTTATTTTTCCTTGCGTTCTGGGCAGGCATCTTGTAATAAATTGTTGTACCCATGAGCCTCGAATTGTTCACGTAGGGTACCTTCTCTCCATTTGCTTAGCTTGCTGGCTACTACAGTGCGTTGTCACCCTGCCATACAGGTTTTTTTGTGTGTGTGACAGTGAATGATTCTTCTTGAAATTAAGAATCCGTGGCGCGAAGAAAGAGGCTTCTGCTTTCTTCATTCATCTTTAAAATCTTTTGCATCATCGTATGAATTCGGGTCAGAAGCTTCCTCACCGGTCCAATATCTTTTCTTCATTCAGCGAAAGTCCAATCAGAGCGTCCAGTGCTTTAAAAATGCATGTCGCGTTTTTCTCCTTGATCAAACGAGGTCATGTTTTTGCGTTAACTTCAGCTATTTTCTTCCTTTAAGTCTTGTTTAAGCACGAAGGGGATAATTGGATAAGCTTTTTTTAAAGAAGTTTTTTTATTTTTATTTTAATAACAACATACCATCTTTCATTAAACAGTGTGTCATCTGGGTACAAATATTTTGTGCAGTAACAATTAAAATTATAGCCGTATTCATTATTTTATCTATTTTAAAGTTAATATTAATACATAACATACCATTGTAACAATCCCCTTCTTAACTTACTTAACTTTACAATAAAATAATTAATACAATTTCCCTCTTTCACTCCTCTGCTTTCATTTCTAATTTTCATATTTATTCTCTAACCATTGATAAATAACTCCCATATACTGTAACAATCAGATTCTTCCTTTTCTTTAATTTGCAAATGTTAATTACACATTTCAGCGTATTCTAATATTTTCTTAATCACCCTCTCATCCCTAGGAATCTCTTCACTTTTCCAATTTTGTGGAAATACAATTCTAGCTGCAGTTATTACATGAATAATCAAGTATATCTTTTCTTTATTATATGTTTCTGGTAAAATCCCCCATCTAAACTTTAAAGATATTTTGGTTCTTGCTGCTTTGGGTTCAAAGACGCACCCCTGTTGTGCGAGAAAGGTTTGAACTAGTTTTTTCTACCTGTCAAGCTGTCAGTTTTTGCTCTTGAGGCTGTAAACTTCCAATTTATCCCCCCACTTTGCTAAACCACTTGGTCTATTCAGTGCTAACTTTCCTGCTATCCTTAGTGACTTGAATGCATCTTAGCTGTCCACGTCATTCAGGAGAGAAAATAGAGAAAGAAAGAAAGAGAAAGAAAAAAGAAAGAAAGAAAGAAAGAAAGAAAGAAAGAAAAGAGAAAAAGAAAATCACTGAGATTTGTCTCCCTCACACGTACACACGGTATTTTCTCAATACTTGAAATTTAACCACTGTGCTTGAATTAAAACAACACAAAGAAACAAGGCATTTTTTTTTAAACGCCATATTGGTACCTTTGTTGTTATTATTTTGTCCTTCTAGGTTTTCAAACTAACTGCATGTAGCATGAGACGTTGTTGATCTTTTGTTGTTCTCTTTGTTTGGTTAGAAAAGTAATTATTTATTGAGCTGTACACGTCAGGAATGGGGGGGGGAGTTTAAAATGAGGAGGGGGGAAAATTAGGATGTATCTTCCATCCGTTTCGTTCCCTCGATGGGTTTGTTAACTGTGATCAGCATTTTGTACGTAGCGTCTGAATTTAGATCCCAACTGATCTTCAGTTTTCACCGCCACTCCGTTCATGTTAGTGAGAAAGTATGTTTGATGGACACTTGGCCTTTCATTTTATTTTATTTTTGTTGGAAAAGTGTTACGTGACTTTGCGCGTGGGTGTATTCTTGCTTTCCGTTGTATGACGCCGACTTCAGGAAAATAAAAAAATTGATTTTTCATTCTTGGGGTGCTTTGTTCTCTTCCCCCCCCCCCTCTCTCTCGAGGATGGACTTCTGGTTGACCAGCATGTTCTGCTGATTGGAGATTCTTGTCATGGTTGTCAAGAAGGTACCTTTTCTCCCAAAGGCAATGGGACTTTGTTTTTCCTTGAAGACATTTTGCTCCTGATCCAAGAAGCTTCTTCACTTCTGAGGTCAGACTTCCGACTTCAGTCAGAACAGAAGAAGCTTCTTGGATGAGAAGTGAAACGTCTTCAAGGAAAAACCAAGTCCAGTTGCCTTTTGGAAAAGCATATATGGGACATTTGGCTAAGGGTGGCCCGCCAGGCTGAAGTCACCTTGGAGGTCACTTGATTTTTGGTGACGCCATGGAGAGACCCTTAAGGAATAGGACAGAATAGAATTAGAATTAGAATAGGGAATATAAATGGGAATAGGAATAGAAAAGGGAATAGGAATAGGAATTGAATTAGAATAGAATGATAGAAAACAATAGAACAGAAAACAGAACAGAGGATGAAATGAATAGAGTAGAATAGAATAGAGGGAAAGAAGAGGGAGGATAAGAATGAGAGAAGTAGAAGCGAATGGAATGGAATAGGAGGCTGAAATGAAATGAATAGAAAATAGAATGAAGTAGAATAGAATAAGGAATAGAATAGAATAGGATGAAATGAATAGAAAATAGAATAAAGTAGAATAGAATAGCAGAGTTGGAAGGGACCTTGGAGGTCTTCTAGTCCAACCCCCTGCTTAGGCAGGAAACCCTATACGACTTCAGACAAATGGTTATCCAACATCTTTCTAAAAACTTCCAGTGTTGGAGCATTCACAACTTCTGGAGGCAGGTGGTTCCACAGATTAATTGTCCTCACCGTCAGGAAAATGGTTGTGAATTTTGCCCCGGTTTACGACCTTTCTTTCCACATTTGTTAAGTGAATCAATGCAGTTAAGTTAGCGACATGGTTGTTGAGTGAATCTGTTTCCCCCACCCCCCCTTGACAGAAGGTCGCAAGAGGGGATTACATGACCCCAGGGACACCATGGCAACCGTTGTAAATACGAGCCAGCAGCCAAGCATCTGAATTTTGATGCTGTGATCATGGGGAGGCAGCAATGGTTGCAAGTGTGAAAAATGGTCGTAAGTCACTTTTTCAGTGCCCTGGGAAACTTTGGCCACTAAACGAATGGTTGTTAAGTCAAGGACTGCCTGTGTAAGCCAGTTGCAAAGTGTCTGCATTTTGATCACATTACTGTTGGGATGCTGCAACGGTCGTAAGTCTGAAAAACGGTCGTAAGTCACTTATTCAGAGTTGCTGTAACTTCAAACTCACTAAACAAAGGGTTGTTAAATTGAAGGTGACTTCCAGTGTGCTAAAAGGAGCAAATGACACAGGAACATAGTATCTACATGGGACACCCAATTCTTTTTGTGTGTGTGTGTGGGTAAGTAAAGTTTTTTATTTTTGGTTACAAATTTTAATACAATACAAAGCAGAGTTGGAAGGGACCTTGGAGGTCTTCTAGTCCAACCCCCTGCCTAGGCAAGAAACCCTATACCGTTTCAGACAAATGGCTATCCAACATCTTCTTAAAGACTTCCAGTGTTGGGGCATTCACAACTTCTGGAGGCAACTTCTGTTCCACTGATTAATTGTTCTAACTGTCAGGAAGTTTCTCCTCAGTTCTAAGTTGCTTCTCTCCTTGGTTAGTTTCCACCCATTGCTTCTTGTCCTGCCCTCAGGTGCCTTGGAGAATAGCTTGACTCCCTCTTCTTTGTGGCAACCCCTGAGATATTGGAAGACTGCTATCATGTCTCCCCTAGTCCTTCTTTCTCTTAAGCTAAACATACCCAGTTCCTGCAACAATTCTTCCTATGTTTTAGCCTCCAGTCCCCTAATCCTCTTTGTTGCTCTTCTCTGCACTCTTTCTGGAGTCTCCGCATCCTTTTTGATAGTGCGGGGACCAAAACTGGATGCAGGATTCTAGTTTAAACTCGGTTCGACACGGGTATCACCCGCAACGCTCTTCACGCGATGCTTTTGCAAAGCAGCGCGCACGATGCCTTCTTTGTGCGCGTCTGTGTGTGTGTCTGTGTGTGAGAGAGAGTGTGAGTTTGCAAAAGCAAAACGCGCAACGCCTTTGCACGGCCGGCCCGTTGCACGCGGTCCCTCTTCGCCTGCCGTACGCCATCCCATAATTGTTCCTCCACCCACCCACCGCCGCTCCTCCTTTTGCTCCGGTTCACACGTGGTCCCGGGTTGGGAACCCGGGGTTGCATTGCACGTCGGAAGGCTTGCAAAAAAAAAAAAAGAAGAAGCCCCGCTCCTCTGCAGCGCCTGCTGGAATGAGGAGGCTGCTGGGGGGGCCAAAGGGGATTTGGGGTTCTTTGAGGGTCGCCGTCGGGGCATGGAGAAGCGGCCCCGGGGGTCGGCGGAAGGGGCGCCCGGGTCCTGGGTTTCTCGAGGAAGCCAGCGGAGTTTTGCCCGGTCCCTGGAGATCTAGCCGCTGGGTGGGCGAAGGCTGGAGGGGAGCCGCCGCTCAGGAGGTAAGGAGGAGGGTCTCTCCTCTTTCACCAGCCAGAGGGGGCTGGAAGCCCTTTGCAAAGGTCCTGCCTGCTTTTCCGCTCCGGATTTCCTTTCCTCCCTTCTTTTTCTCTGTTCTCTCTCCCATCTCTACTCCCTCCCTTCCTTCCTTCCTCTGCCTACCTTCACTCCCTCCCTCTCCCTTATTTACTTCCTTCCTCCCTCCCATCTTTTTCCTTCCTTCCCTCCCTCTCTTTTACTTCCTTCTTCTCTCCCTCCTTCCCTTCTTTCCTTCCCCTACCTACCTTCCTATCATTCCTCTCTCTTTACTTACTTCCTCCCTCCCTTCTTTTTTCCTGCCCTCCCTCCCAGTTCTTTCCTATCCCCTCTTACTTACTTCTCCCCCCCCTCCCTCCTGCTCTTCCTTCCTTCCTTTTTCTTCCTTGCTACCCTCCCTCTCTCTTATTTACTTCCTCCCTCCCTCCCATCTTCCTCCCTTCCCTCCCCCTTTGTTCCTACCCCCTCTCTCCCTCTTAAGTCCTTCTTCCCTCCCTCCTGCCCTTCCTTTTTCTTCCTTCTTTCCTCCTTCCGTCCATCCCTCCTAGTCATCTTTCTCCTTCCTTCCTTCACTACCTTCCTACCCTCCCTCTCTTATTTACTTACTTCCTCGCTCTCATCTTTTTTCTTCCCTCCCTCGTCCATTCCTTCCTACCCCCTCTCTTCCTTCCTTCCCCTCCCTCCCTTCCTTCCTTCCCCTACCTTTCTAACCCTCCCTCTCATTTACTTGCTCCCTCCCTTCTTTTTTCCTCCCTCCCCCCTTCCTTCCTCCCTTCCTCTACTACCCTCTTCTTCCCTCCCTCCCATCAGTCTGTCTTTCTCTAGACAGAAACATTTTCAGCATCTCCTTCCCCCTTCCTATTTTTATCTGTAGATCCATGCAGGGCAGAGTCCCTATTCCAACGGCGGGCATGCTTCCTTTTTAACCGTTCTTTCCTGCAAAACCTCTGTCTGCTTTTCAGTATTATTACATGTATTTTATTTGCGTTTGTATTTATACTGGGCAGCTATTTATAGCCATCTGTCTGAAACGGTATAGGGTTTCCTGCCTAGGCAGGGGTTGGACTAGAAGACCTCCAAGGTCCCTTCCAACTCTACTATTGTATTATTGTATTTCTTCGGATGGTACAGGGCCTTTTCCTTGGGAAGGGGGTTGAACTACCAAGACCTCCAAGGATCCTTTCCACCCATATTATTTTATGTTCTATGCAAGCACCTCAGAGTCCAGGGAAGGGGGCTGCAGAGCAGATTAAAATCCATTTTTATCTGTGGGTTCTCTCTTTTCTACCCTTAGGTACCTAAGCTAGGATTGCAACTGTACTTAACTACCATGGCAATTATACCTAGCTAGCATTGCTACTCTACCTAACTAGCATTGCAGCTGTATCTAGCTGTATCTACCTGCAACTAAACTAGCTAGTATTGCAACTGTACCTAACTAGCATTATAAGTATATCTGACTATCATTTCAACTGTCCCTGACTAGCATTGCAAATGTACTTGGCTACCATACCTGACTAGCATTGCAGGTGTATCTACCTGCAACTGTAGCTAGCTGGTATTGCAACTGTACCCAACTAGCATTAGAGGTATATCTAACTTATCATTTCAACTGTCCCTGACTTGCATTGCAACTGTACTTGACTGCCATACCTAACTAGCTTTGCAACGCAGTAACTAGTCCTCACTGTGCATTCCTGGGGGTGGGGGTTGTTGTTGTGGCCTCTTCCAGTGTCTTGCAATGGCTGAGCAATTAGGAAGCCTGGAAAACAGCCTGGCTAAGAGGCCGAGGGAGGAGAAGGAGCCCGGGAAGCAGGAGGAGAACGGACACGATGCCAAAAGACTGAAGGACAACGAGGACGAGGTCAAAGACGAGGCGAAGAAGTTCCCGAAGAAGAAAGTTGTGCTGTTGCTGGTGTATTGTGGAAAAGGCTACCACGGGATGCAGGTGAGTGCTTGGTTATGATGGCACGTGGGAATAGGACTTAGAACCTAGACCAGTGATAGCTAACCTTTTTTGGCTCCCCTGGCAAAATTGGGGGGAGCGCAAGGGGGTCGTGCGTGTGCCCCCCTCCCTTGTGGGCACGACCAGCTCTCTCTCTCACACACACACCTTTCTAGGAGCTTGGGGAGGACAAAAACAGCCCCCCCCCGGAGGCTCCCCGGAGACTTCAGGGAAGTCACTTCCAGTTTGCTCGTAGAGCCATTTTTTGCCCTCCGGAGACTTCTGGGAAACCACCTGAAGTCTCCGGAGGGCGAAAACCGGCCTTATGAGCAAACTGGAAGTCCTTTCCCAAACTTCCGGTTTGCCCTTAGGGCCGGTTTTTCACACCCCAAACGGCCTCAAAAGAAGGCCGAAGTCAGCTGGCCAGCGCACGTATGCGCGCTGGAGCTGACAGGGCAACGCCTTGCGTGCCCTAACAAATGGCTCCGCGTGCCACAGGTTCGCCATAGAACAATTTTACTGTCACTTGGAATGTACACTAATCGGCACACGTTAAAATGAAATTTCGTTGCGCGCAGCTCTCAAAGGGTCTCCGCCTCCAATATACACTACATTAAAAAACGACTAAATAAATGAATCAATACAAAAGTATGCATTTACCCACATCTCTCTCTCTCTATAAAATCCAAATACCACTCAAACACATCACGAAATCTCCAGAACCGTAAAGCCTACAAACTTGAAATTTGGCATGTATGTTCCTCTTAGCTTCTAGGTGCTACTTAAGAAAGGATTTGTCGAAATGACCATCAGATCCATTAGTATTTCTTATAGGGTCTCCTGCCTGGACTAGAAGACCTCCAAGTTCCCTTCCAACTCTGTTACATTCTGCTCTCTGCGGATGTTTGAAGGTTCTCAAGATCTAAAGTCCTTGTTTGGATAAAGGTGATCCAGTTCAGCTGGAGTTAAGACTTTCTCGGATGGCCTCGTAAATCAGTTTTCAGCTTTTAATAAGCCGCAGGCAAATTCATTCTTTGGTCAATGCAGTCAATCCTCTCTCTCTCTCTCCCTCCCTCCCTCTCTCTTTTCCCCCCCTCTTAGCGCAACGTGAAATCTTCCCAGTACAGGACAATTGAAGATGACCTAGTATCAGCCCTCATAAAATCTGGATGTATTCCAGAAAACCATGGAGAAGACATGAAGAAAATGTCGTTTCAGAGATGTGCTAGGACCGATAAGGTAATACCAGAAGTTCTTGACTAATGGCCATCGGTTTAATGACGGGGAATTAAAGATTGTGCTGAATAGGTCATTGTTGTTAGTTGCGAAGTCGTGTCCGGCCCATCGCGACCCCATGGACAACATTTCTCCAGGCCTTCCTGTCCTCTAGCATCCTCTGGAGTCCATTGAAGCTCATGCTGACTGCTTCGGTGACTCCATCCAGCCACCTCCTTCTCTGCCGTCCCCTTCTTCTTCTTTTGCCCTCCATCCTTCCCAGCATGAGGCTCTTCTCCAGTGAGTCTTTCCTTCTCATGAGGTGGCCAAAGTCTTTGAGTTTCCTCTTCAGGATCTGGCCTTCTAAAGAGCAGTCAGGGTGGATCTCCTCTAGGAAGGACCGGGTTGGATGGCCTTGCAGTCCAAGGGACTCGCAGGAGTCTTCTCCAGCACCAGAGTTCAAAGGCCTCCATTCTTTGGCGCTCAGCCTTCCTTATGATCCCACCTTCACAGCCATAAATTGCAACTGGGAAAACCATAGCCTTGACTAGACACACTTTTGTTGGCAGATGTTGTCTCTGCTTTGTAGTACACTATCTAGATTTGCCATAGTTTTCCTCCCCACAAGCAAGTGTCTTTTCATTTCTTGGCTGCAGTCCCCCTCTGCGTGAACTTGGAGCCCAGGAAAATACAATCTACCTCCATTTCTCCCACATCTATTTACCAGGAATTGAGAGAGCCGGATGCCATGATCTTAGCAATTCAGGTGGTTTTTGAACGAACAGTTGTTGTTTTTTCCTGGGACTTAATTTTAACACTTAATATTTTCAAGCCTGCGAATTGCAAATTGCAGAGTGGCGTAAACGTTCTTCGAAATGTGACTCAGTGGCATTTTTATAACCTCTACCAGTTGTACCGATTCTGTCCAGTTCTGTTTAGTCCGTTCCTCATTTTTATTTGATTTCTTTTTTTTTGGGGGGGGGGGAATTCAGGGTGTGTCTGCGGCCGGACAGATTGTTTCCTTGAAGGTCTGGCTGATTGAAGATATTTTACAGAAGATAAACCAGCATCTGCCTTCTCACATAAGAATTTTAGGTAAGGCAAGAATGATATCATAAGACACAAGAAACTTGGGGATTCTCAGACATCCAGGTTGGGGTTGTCCCAAAGGGGCTTTTTTTTTCAAGAGGCAACTGAACAGTCTTTGTTTTTCCTTGAAGACATTTTGCTTCTCATCCAAGAAGCTTCTTCAACTCTGACTGGATGGTGGGGAATGGAAGGATTTATATTCCTTGCCGATATTTGCGTTTGGTCATTTGCGTCCTTTTTGTGTTTTGGGGGGGTGGGGGAGGATTTAGGGGGGGGGGAAACCTTGTGGCCCAGTGACCTCTGCCCGAGGACACTGCATCTGTTTTTAAAAAACATACATTAATAGCCAAAATTGTGGAAAATTTTTATCTTAATGGAATTAAAATTAAAAAGTTAATTTTAACGGGGTTGCGCGGAGATGCGGGAGGTTGTATGCATGCACAGGGGAGACGTGGGGGCCCCGGAGGGGGCATGCACACATGAACAGGGGGACGGGGCGCATTGCATTATGGGTGTAGCACATTGCATTATGGGTGTAGCACGCATGCACAGGGCATGGAGGATGCATGCATGCATGGGGACAGGGTGCATTGCATTATGGGTGTTGCACGCATGCGCAGGGCGTGGAGGATGCATGCATGCATGGGGACGGTGCATTGCATTATGGGTGTTGCATGCATGCGCAGGGCGTGGAGGATGCGTGCATGCATGGGGACGGTGCATTGCATTATGGGTGTTGCATGCATGCGCAGGGCGTGGAGGATGCATGCACAGGGACGGGGTGCATTGCATTATGGGTGTTGCACACATGCACGGGGCGTGGAAGATGCATGCATGCATGCGGACAGTGCATTGCATTATGGGTGTTGCACGCATGCGCAGGGGCGTGCAGGGGGCGTGCACGCATGCACAGGGGCGGTGCATTGCATTATGGGTGTTGCACGCATGCACAGGGGGGCGTGCACGCATGTGCAGGGGGACAGGGCACGTTGCATTGTAGGTGAAGGCGTGTGCTCGATTTTGCCGCGCAAGGAGAAAAAGGTTAGCCATCCCTGTCCTAAAGTTTTGTCTGTTAACAAAAAAAACAGGGCTGAAAAGAGTGACAGGGAAATTCAATTCCAAGAACAGATGTGACGCCCGGACATATTCCTACATGCTGCCGACGTTCGCCTTCGCCCACAAGGACGACACACGTCAGGACGAAACCTACCGCTTGAGTGCCGAGACTTTGGAGGCCGTCAACGACCTCCTGGCCTGCTACAAAGGCACCCACAACTTCCACAACTTCACCTCCCAGAAGGGCCCCAAGGACCCCAGCGCCAAACGTTACATCATGGAGATGCTGTGCGAAGAGCCCTTCGTGAGGGACGGCGTGGAGTTTGCGGTGGTCAAGGTGAAAGGGCAGAGTTTCATGATGCACCAGATCCGTAAGATGGTCGGCTTGGTGATCGCCATTGTGAAGGGCCACGCCGCCAAATCCATCATGGAGCAGAGCTGGGGAGAGGAGAAGGTGGACATTCCCAAAGCCCCCGGGCTGGGTCTGATTTTGGAACGGGTTCACTTCGAGAGCTACAACCAGCGGTTTGGGGACGACGGCCTCCACGAAGCCCTGGAATGGGCAGAAGAAGAGGAGAAGATCGCAGCTTTCAAAGAGCAGCACATCTACCCCACCATTATCAAGACGGAGAAGGAAGAGAGGTCCATGATGAGCTGGCTGGGGACGCTCTTCAACCATCAGTTTGATTCCACCATCTCGAGGTTGCAGGAAGATACCCGAGATGCCAAGGTAAGGGGAAACTATTCTGAAACGATCCCTCCTGCTCAGGCCAAGAACCAGGGGGATTCAGTGGTGATGGGGCTGGAGTAGAAGTGGTGAGGCTCGTATTGAGGTCCCCCTCTCAACTAAGCTTCTTGGACGAGAAGCTTCTATCTTATGATTCTTGATGAATGTATCTTTTTTTCCTTTTGTATACACCGAGAGTTTCTGCACCAAAGACAAATTCCTTGTGTATCCAGTCACACCTGGCCAATAAAGAATTCCTATCCTATTCCTATTCTTTTCTTTTTCTATTTTTTCTTTTCTATTCCTATCTTTATTCTTTTCTATTTCTTTCTTACTTCTCTTCTATTTTTATTCTCTTCTGTTCCTATTCTTTTCTTTTTCTATTTATTCTTTTCTTTTCTATTCCTATTTCTATTCTTTTCTATTTCTACTCTTATTCTATTCCTATTCCTACTCTTTTCTGTTTCTTTTCGACTTCTCTATTTCTATTCCTATTCTATTCTATTCCATTCTATTCTATTCCCATTCTTTTCTTTTTCTATTTATTCTTTTCTATTCCTTTTTCTGTTCTTTTCTATTTCTATTCCTAGTCTATTCTATTCCATTCCATTCCTATTCCTATTCTATTCTATTCCTATTATTTTCTTTTTCTATTTATTGTTTTCTTTTCTATTCCTATTCCAATTCCTATTCTTTTCTATTTCTATTTCTATTCTATTTCTATTCCTATTCTTTTCTATTTCTTTTCTATTTCTCTTCTATTCTTTGATGATAAGCGAAACATTTCCAAGGGGAAAAAAAGAAAGCCTTTTGGGTGGGGTAGGGGGAACCACTTTTGGGATTATTATGACCTGGATGATGGAGAATCTCCATTGAAAAATTAAAATGTTTTGCTTCTTTCAGTCTGATCCTGAAGGCAGCGATGGATGTGAAGACAATTCTGATTGAGGATTGTAGGCACGCTTTGATACCCTGGATTCTAGTCCCTTTTGGCCAGGAAAACCAAGCTTTTCTCAATGACGGATATTCCTTAGTCTTGAACCAAATATGAAGAAGGACAGAAATGATGTTTTCTGTCCTCACTGCAGCAATGGAAAGGGAAACATGCTAGCTGGAACAAACACTGTTTAAATTATGCTCTATAAATGTTTTTTTTAAAAAATTAATTGTTCTTTCGGAAAGCTTTCTGTGATTATCGGCTCAGCCAAATAGTAAGGATTTTGGAAACTCTTTCTTCCTTTTGTAAAAACAATATATTTTTAATTTTTTGTTTTACATTTACACTTTCTCATAGACCAAATAATGTGGTGGTTGAAACAAACACTGGATTGGAACATCTGAGTTTCATCTCCTTTTTTTAAGGAAACTGTCTATTTCAGGTTTTTTTAAAATTCGTTTGGAAAAAATAATAATAATAAAGGCTTCTTATGACACAAGGTACTAAGGTTTTTTAAAAAATTATTTCTAATCCAGGCTGCATGTAATGCTGCCATAATTTGGTTGATCTGGGGGAAGGTCAGAGAACATTCTCAGTGTTGGAAGCCATCAAGAAAAAGAAGTCAGAATGTAGTTGTTTTGCTTACTAGGTGACTATCAGTTCAGGTAGTCGTTGACTTAACCATTCATTTAGTGTCCGTTCGAAGTTACGACGACACTGAAAAAACGGACTGAATATTTGCAAGTCAAGGACGAGTATATAGATGATTATGAATTCCCTAATAAAAAAAAATAGAATAAAAGAACAGCTTAGCTGCAAATAAATGGCTGTTTATTATCATTTATTTGGTGAATTGGGATTTGAATCCAATTATTATGTGACTATATTTTTATGAGCAAAATGCATTGCCACGGGAGAGCCAAATTGTTGGAAAGCTGCTGGAATTTTTTAAAATAATTTTTATAATAATGATTTATAATTGTAGGACAAAGCCTACAATTTTCACCTTTTTTAAAGATAAAAAATAGATCTGTCTATTAAGCTTTATTAATCGTTATTCTCCTGGTGCCAGCTTGAAAAATCAGAATTTCACATTCCTGCAGGTCTTATTTTTTAATATGTCAACAATGAATAAATGGTGTAGGTAGGGTTTCCTGTTTAGGCAGTGGGGTTGGACTAGATGACCTACAAGGTCCCTTCCAATCTGTTAATCTGAGTCGAGTGCAATGGCCGTGCTGGTAGTTTTTAATGAATGGGTTGTAGAGTGTTAATTTTATGTGCTTTATTGTGGTTTTTAACATGCTTCTTATTGTTCCTTGCTTATCAATAGTTTTGTGGCTCTTTGGAATTGCTTGGATAGTTTTCATTGCTTGCAAGCCTCCTAGAGTCCTCTGGAGGAGAGGCGTGGTTACATACATATAAATTAATTAGCAAATACATTTAATTCCATCATGGGTTCAACACAATATATCGTGGGTTTTTTTCTGATTTCTGGGTCCAAGGGTGAGGAATTGGAATAATTAATAAGTGATAGTTTAATTCCATCATCAGCTCGTTTGTTGAGGGAGAGATTTACTTTTATGTATTTATTTTGCTTTGTCAAGCATGTATGAGAAAACAAGTAGAAGTATTAATATAACATATAAACATATAAGTATAAGCAGGTATATCTATGTATGTAAGAAATGAGTACAAATAGATGAGAACAGTAGGATAGGGGCGCTTATGCACGCCCCCTTAGAGACCTCTTAGGAATGGGGTGATGTCCACAGTAAACAGTTTAAGGTTGACGTTTTGGGGGTTATGAATGGTGTAATCATCAGAATATTCATTGCAGCTCCTGCTTTTCCTCAGCCTTACTCCAGAGGCTCCACAACCCATGGAGTGCCTTGGCATTGCCTGAGGAGACAGTGAAAATGTCCTGACTGGATGTCCAGAAGGGTATTTCATCCCCTTTGAGGCTTACAGTTGGAGCAAACATCCCTTTTGTTGCCTGTTGATTGATTGGGGAGCAGTAAATCATCTCACACTTGGCTTGCTAAATGCATAATTAGGAATGTCTGTTCCGGTTCTTTTTTCCCTTTTTAGGTACTTGGACAGCACCGTCTGCCAGGCACCTCTTCTCTGTAACGAGCCCAGTTGATCTCCAGAACAGATCCCAGCAGCACAAATCATGTATTGATCTTGAGATCTTCACAAGAAGATACATACCAAGATTTCTCTCCTGAACGAATAAATTAGTCATTTGAATTAACTGGCTTGTAAGCTCTAAACCTTGGAAGGAATCAGCCTGGTGTCAGGGGCATTGAATGGCTGGAATATGCCATTAAGAAGCGTGGCTGTTTGAGAGAACCCGCTTAAAAAGCAGTATGGTTTTCCTAAGTCCCACTTTTTAAAATAAAAGTTAACAGTGGCAGGGGCACGCAAAATCCAAAAACAGGCTGTATCACCGATTAGGATGAGACAGGATCTCAGCCTCTTGAGATACGGATAGGTAAGATCAGATTGTAAATCAAATTGTTCTATCTATCCTAACTAAAAGGGTTTTTTTTTTTTGTTCTTGCATGAGAATCCTGGTAGTTTCCCTGCTAAAATTCTACCTTGGTCAGGATAGAATTTTAGAGGACTGGAAAAGTGACTTTAGGTAAAGGTAAAGCTTCCCCTAGTGCATATGTGCTAGTTGTTCCCGACTCTAGGGGGCAGTGCTCATCTCTGTTTCAAAGCCAAAGAGCAAGCGCTGTCCGAAGATGTCTCTGTGGTCATGTGGCCGGCATGACTCAATGCTGAAGGCGCACGAAATGCTGTTCCCTTCCCACCAAAGGTGGTCCCTATTTTTCTACTTGCATTTTTTTACATGCTTTCAAACTGCTCGGTTGGCAGAAGCTGGGACAAGTCACGGGAGCTCACTCCGTTACGCGGCACTAGGGATTCGAACTGCCGACTTTTCTGATCGACAAGTTCAACGTCTTAGCCACTAAGCCACCTTTATGGAGGGAGGGGGTGATCACCACATGACTTTAAGGTATGTCTAATTTAAACACTCATCTGTCCAGATCAGTAATCTGTAACTGTAATGAAATAAACTGGATTCTAACAGGATGCTTGTGTCTGAATGTCCTTGAAACTTTTTTTAAAAAGTTGCCCATGGCACATACTCAAGTGGGATCATGATAATGGTCTTGGCGTCATTGTTTAAAGAGCCTCTGGGTTGAAAGGATTAGCGAGTGACATCACCTTTGCCCAGGGATACCCCAGGAGTGGGGTGAGGGGGAGGCTCCTTTTATCTCTCTGCAAGGAGCTCACCCCGACATGCAGGAGGTCTTCGGTTTTGAAGCCAGTCTTCTAACCACGTGAGCCACTGCTCCAGTCCATAATGGTGAGAAACGTGGAAAGAGGAGGTTATGACCAACAGCAAGATGGACAGACTTGTGTTACTGGAGTGATGGGGAAAAGGACTAAAGGACCAGGTCAGAGATAAATTGTCTGGGAGAAAGACTTAGGATAACTTTAAACCTTACTGAATGCATTCAAGAACGCATGACTAGAGGGGCATCAATAGAATACATATCTCCTTATGACAGGGGTGTCCAAACTTGGGAACTTTAAAACTTGTGGACTTCAACTCCCAGAATTCCCCAGCCAGCATAGCTGGCTGGGGAATTCTAGGAGTTGAAGTCCACAAGTCTTAAAGTTCCCAAGTTTGGACACCCCTGCCTTATGAGAATAGTAACACCCAATTTGTTTACAAAAGCAAATTTGTAATTTGCAAGACTCCAAAATGCAAGACTTAATTACAGAGGAGGCTGTAATTTGAAAAAAAAATGACTGCCGAAATGGTTAGATTAACGTTTAAAATTAAAGACCAGGACGATATACAGTATTATTTGATTTGAAATAAAAATCCAGGACTTAATTCCTTTTAATTAGCAATGCTTCCCCATTGCGCATGCGGAGTGTGGACTTCTTTCCCCGGCTTCCTTCCCGTTACGTCTCTACGCCAGGCTCTTCCCGCATGCGCACGAATGTCTTCCCAGCTGTACGATTACAAAGAGGGGGGGGGGGAAACCACGTCGTTTTCCTGAGGGGTTTTTTTTTTGTCCCTTGCCGGCGCTCGTCCGCCGACGCATGCGCCCTTTTTTTGTTTTCTTCCTCAGGCACCTCCCCTTCCTCAGGCTCCACCCCCACGTCTCCATCCGTTTCCTGTCAGGAGCGGATGGCCGAGGCTGGGCCCGGCTCGGAGCGGGCCGTCTTCGCTGAGCATCGGCGGACGCTTCCCTCGCGCGCTCCGGCTTCCTGACAGCCGACGCGGGAAGGCGTAACAAAACAAAAGAAAGAAAAGGTAACCAGCCGGCGCTGCGTTTTAGGCGGCTTAGGCCGCGCTAAAAGGAACGTTACGGTCCCCGCTCTCCCCCCCCCCCCACGAGCGCATCCATCCCAGGCGTCGCGCGCGCCTGCTGAGAGAAATAACGGGAAGCGGCAAAGGCCAAAAAGGTGATGTTGCGGGATAGACGAACGCGGTTTTTTTTTTTTACTATCCTATGGAAGGCACGTTTGCTGGACTTCTTTCGGGGCTGTTTGCTCGTCCTCTCCCTCTGCATCTTTTTTTTTTAGGGTGAACGGCCACGATTAACGGTCCTTCTCTGGTCCAACAGGCTGCTGAGATCCCTTAAAGGATAGATGATAGGATGCCCTGCTGGATAATGGATCAGTCAATGGACAGTAGCTGAACTGACAGTAGCAGGCACAGTGAAGTAGAATTAAAATGAAATAAGATACAGCGGAAGCCGGCAGTGAGATAAAATAGGATGAAAGGTAGCAGGTAAGATAAAGGGAAAGTAAAAAAAAAGTGAGATCAAATAGTATAAGGCGAAGGAGGAGGAGGAGGGATGGAAAGAAGAGAAGAAGACTTTATTGAGTCAATGGAATGTATCAAAGATGAGCATCAGCAGGGACAGAGAAGTAGAATTAAAATGAAATAAGATACAATGAAGGGGGAGGTAGGAGATGAAACGGCCGACAGTGAGATAAAATAGGATAAAATGTAGCAGGTTAAGATAAAGGGAAGGTAAAAGGAGTAAGATCAAATGGAATAATGCATGGAAACTGACCAAGGAGAGATTCAACCTGGAAATAAGGAGGAATTTTCTGACAGTGGGAACAATCAACCAACGGGACAGAAATTGCCTTCGGAAGTTGTGGGAGCTTCATCCCTGGAAGCTCTCAAGAAGAGACTGGACTGCCATCTGTCAGAAATGATGTGAGATCTCCTGCTTGAGTTGGTCTAGATGACCTACAAGGTCCCTTCCAACTCTCTTAATCTGAAAAAGGAAGAAAAACTTTATTTTAAGTTGATGGACCTTATCAAAGAAGAGCATCAGCCGCAGTGAAGTAGAATTAAAATGAAATAAGATACAGTGAAGGGGGGAGAGATAAAAACAGCCTACGGTGAGATAAAATAGGATAAAAGGTAGCAGGTAAGTTAAAGGGAAGGTTAAAAAAAAGTGAGCTCGAATAGTATAAAGGGAAGGAGGAGAAAGGGAAAGGAGGAAGGATGGAGAGAAAAGGATGGAAGGAGGAGAAGAAAACTTGATTAAGTCAACCGTATGAAAGATGAGAATCAGACAGAGTAAAATGGAATAAAATGAGATAAGATAGAGTGAAGGAAGATAGAGCAGCTACGGTGAGATAAAGTGAAGATAAAAGATCAAATAATAGAAGGAGGAGAAAGAGACTTTATTAATTAAAGGTTTATTTAATTAAGTATTAATTTCCTGACAGTTAAAACAATTAACCAGTGGAACAACTTGCCTCCAGAAGTTGTGAATGCTCCAACACTGGAGGTTTTTAAGAAGTTGGATTTGTCTGAAGTGGTGTAGGGTTTCCTGCCTAAGCAGGGGGTGGACTAGAAGACCTCCAAGGTACTTTCTAACTCTGTTATAATATTCTATTCTAAGTCAGTGGAGCATATCAAAGATGAGTATCAAGCACAGTAAAATAGAATAAAATCAGATGAGATATGTGATATCAAATAGCTGCAGTGAGATAAAACAGGATAAAATGTAAGATAAAGATAAAAGAGTAAATTCATGTAGTATAAGGTGAAATAGAAGAAGGGAGCTTTATTAAGTCAATTGACTGTATCCAACTAATACAAAAATGCAAATAGGTAAAAAGAAAATGAAACTTCACAATACATCATCACTCTTACAGTTATCTCATGTTTGATCAAGGTGTTGTGTCTGATTTGAGCTGGCCTTTGAAACAAAGAGCACAGTCTTTTTGATGATGTGTAGTTTGTTCCCTGCCAGAAGTAAGACTGTTTCTCCTGATGCCCCGATATTTTTTTAGTTTTTTAAATAAGGGTTTAAATGGGCTGCCCTTCCTGGAGAGTGCTATTTGCAATTGACAAGGATGCATCCAGTATCTTCAATTGCCTGGAAGGTTGCTTTAATAAAATGTTTCTATGTATTTATTTGATTGGGAAGAGATGTTTCCAGTTAGGAAGATGGGTGCTACCGAATTAGATTTGATTTCTTGGACAAATGCTTATCAGTCCATAGCTCTCCCAAGATTTTGTCTATACTTTGTGTTATCTGCCTCAACTGTTTTCTCAATGATCATACCTGTCAAGTATAATACTTCTTAAAATCCTATTTTTAAAGGCAGTTCCTTTTCTTTTTCCCTCTTAATCTCTTTGAGAATAGAATAGACTAGAACAGAACTTTATTGTCACTTTAAATGTACACTAATCAGCATATATTAAAATAAAATTTCATTATGTTCAGCTCTCAAAGGATAACCTTTATGCATATACCCGCATACACACACACATATGACACAGAGAAACATCACGGTTTAGTTTGAATGTACACACACACACACACACGGTGAAAAAAAAGAATCTTGTGAGATTACTGGACGGATGGCATAGGGAACAAAGCGGTTCCAGAATCTGGAAGTCCTGCTGGAAATACTTTGAAACCCCCTCCCCTCCCCGAGAGGAGCAACAGAAACAGACCTTAAAGTGGGTTTGTGCGGTCTCTTTACAATGCATCGAGCTCTAAGCACATAGTGCTTATAAGCAGTATCCTGAATAAAGGGAAGTGAGCTTCCTATAATCTTCTCTGCTGTCCTCAATACTCTCCGTAGGGACTTTCTATCTGTGGAATTGTAGGAAGCGATGGTCAATTGCCCTAACAAGTAATTTGGTGTCAGTTTCCCTCCTAATGGAACTTTTTGCCTCCCGTCTTCTTTTAGAATTCGAGACCGCTGTCAGCGCGATAATGCACCATGGGACCGGTTCACAGAATGCACAGCGCCAGCTCCAGAGATCTCGATCCTTCACCGGCAGTGAGAGTGAAGACCAGCAGGCCAACTTGCCACGGTCCCCGGCTCCTTCTTTCGCTCCTTCGGCCAGCCCTTCTGCCCCTCAGTCTCCCGGCTACCAAATCCAGCAGTTTATCATGAGCCGAAGCCCGGTGGCGGGGCAGAACGTCAACATCACCTTGCAGAACGTGGGGCCCGTTTCTACCGCCAACCAGCAGATCACCCTGACCCCGTTGCCCATCCCGAGCCCGACTTCCCCCAGCTTTCAGTTCAGCCCTCAACAAAGACGGTTCGAGCATGGCTCCCCCTCCTACATCCAGGTCACTTCTCCGTTGCCCCCTCAGGTTCAGTCACAGAGCCCCACCCAGCCCAGCCCGGTGTCCGTTCAGACCATTTCAAGTGTCCGAGCGGGCACCCCGGGTCCTGGCTTGGGCATGTGCAGCCAGAGCCCGACGCGAGGCTTCGTGGACACCAGTGTGTTGGTCAGGCAGATCAGCCTGAGCCCTTCCAACGGCGGGCACTTCGTGTACCAGGAAGGCTCGGGCCTCGCCCAGATCGCTCAAAGCGCCACGGCTCAGGTCCAGCTCACGTCTTCTGGCACCTCGTCGACGGTCCGAGAGCGCCGGCTGTCCCAGCCTCATTCTCAAACCGGAGGGACCATCCACCATCTCGGACCTCAGAGCCCCGTGGCTAGCGGAGGAAATATCCAAGGTTTACCTAACCCTGGTCACATTACCACCAGCAACCTGCCGCCGCAGATCAGCAACATTATCCAAGGGATGCAGCAGCAGCAGCAGCAAGGGCAGCCTCCCAACAGACCTTTGGGCTTCGACAGGACTTCCGCCGGATTAATCGCCGGGGTGGGAGGCCCCGCTTTCGGCATCACCTCCCCACCGCCTCCCACCAGCCCTTCCCGGGCCAGCATCCCTCAAGGGCTCGCCGGCCACTCGCTGGCGCCCTCGGTCTGCACCGTGGTGAAAAGACCCAAGAAAGTCGAGGAAATCCCTCCGGCCACTCCGGAAGCGGCTCAGATGAGGAAGCAGTGCCTGGAGCACCGCTTCAAGCAGATGGAGGCCCTGAAAGAGGCTTTCAAAGAGTACCTGGTCGAGTTGTTTTTCCTGCAGCACCTGCAAGGGAACATGATGGACTTCTTGGCCTTTAAGAAGAAGCATTGCCTGCCGCTTCAGGCCTACCTTCGGCAGAACGACCTGGATCTGGAGGAGGAGGAGGAGGAAGAGCAGTCGGAGGTCATCAACGACGAGGTAGGAGCTCCTCTTTGCCCACCTGGGTTCAAAAAAACCCGTTAAGCTCGTGTTTCCAAGGCTCTGCCGCCCTAAAACGAAGTTGGATTAGAATTTTGTGATGGAGAAAGCGTTTTGGGGAGGTGTAGATTGCGTGGCTGGTCCAGCAGGGAGTGCATCAAGTCTGCAACGGGAGCTCTGAATGGCCTGCGTTAACATGCGTGTTGACACAAATAAGGGATGCGAGGTGTTCTTTTTGGATTGGGGTAAATGTATAAAACGTCAATGTATATACCAGTGATCCCCAAACTGGGGCCCAGGCCTCACAGGGGGGCAATTAGATTTTTTAATATTTGAGCCTTCTTTAAACCAAGTTAATGGCCTTTTAGGCTTCCTTCTTGTGAGTAGAGTTCACTTTTTGAGTAAAGTAAGAATTTCATGTCACGGAGGAGGATCAGGATTTTAAAGATGCTCAGGTGAGGCATGGCCAAAAAAAGATTGGGAACCACTGGTGTATATATATATATATATATATTGGGGTAAATGCATAGACAAGGGACGCGGTGGCTCAGTGGCTAAGACACTGAGCTGGTCAATCAGGAAGGTTGGCAGTTTGGCGGTTCAAATCCCGAGCGCCGCATAACGGAGTGAGCTCCCGTGACTTGTCCCAGCTTCTGCCAACCTAGCCGTTCGAGAGCACGTAAAAAATGCAAGTAGAAAAACAGGGGCCACCTTTGGTGGGAAGATAACAGCGTTCCGTGAGCCTTGGGTGTTGAGTCGTGCCGGCCACATGACCACGGAGACGTGTTCAGACAGGGGGAACCTTTACCTTTACCTGACAAATAAGGGATGCGAGGTGTTCGTTTCGGATTGGGGTAAATGGATAGAAGTGTCTCTCTCCATTCATCCTTGAAGGGTCGTTGTAAAATGGGGAAGTGGAAACACCAAGGAAATGGAAAAGTTTCTTTCTGAGTGGTGCTCTTTTCTTCAGAGAAATCGCAGAACTGCAAGCGAGATTGACGAAATCGTCCTTTGCAGCAGTTAGAATTGAGCTTGAAATCGTTTTACGTCTTGGGTTTTGCTTCACTTTGTCCACCTCACTTTGCGATCTGAGATTTTCTTCTAGATATCACTCAACAAGTCTTATCGGAAAAGACCGTTTTAATAAGGGATCAGTTGTGATGGGCTGTTTATTTATACTTGCACTCTCAAGTATAGAGAAAAAGGTGCAGGAATTTGGTCCAGTTCTGTGGCTCCCTCCCCCCCAAACTTTTGCTGACAAAAATATATATTAAATATCACTTGACGGAACCTCGATGTGATTTTTGGATCCTGATTCATGTCCCTTCGTTATGTGTTTTAAAAGTTGCAAATTGGTTTCCCCCAATCCAGTATTTTGTTTCATCGTCTTCCTGAAAATGTCCAATTTCCAGCTTTCTTTTTCTGAAAATAAAAAAGGTTCAAATGTAATTCTTTCCATAGCCTTTTGGAATTTAGGGAGACTTGTTGTTAGGTTATTGTATACAGAATTGCAATCAAAAGTAGTTACAATGGAGAATTGCAACCTAAAGTTTAAAACATGTTGTCCATATTTTATAAACTGGTGTTTGTTTATCTTCTCTTATTTATTTGTAAAACTGCATAAACTTTGCCAATCTTTTATTCCGAACCGTGAGTTAATCTTTATGCAATCCCACAGCTTTATTGAGAGAGGAAATGAAATCTTTGATTGGAATTTTGTTAATAGTTGATGTCCTACAATTCCAGTTTGGAGTGTCTTCTGTTTAACAGAAAGTTGCTTTCTGAGTTTTTTTTTTTAAGCTTCGTAAATTGACTCAATTGCTGTTTAACTTTATTAAAAAATATAGAATATATGGATTTGGACTCTCAGGTACCATTCCCTCAGAGAGGTTTAAATAATGGCCGATTTGGCTTTAATAAAAAGCAGTGAGTATAATTGCAGCGTTAGTAAATTAATAGAATGTTTGCTTCATCAGCATGATAATGGCTGTATTCCTAAAAGAACTAGGGATATTGAATGGAGAGCAGGCATTTCAAATTTAGATGGATTGTTCGTTAGGCATAATAAATATTCAGAAGGCATATCCATCACACAGGAAATTAATTATTTTGTACTGCTGGATTAATCCCCATAAAGTCAGGAGAAGCTACCACATCGATATAATGCGCCTTTGTTTGATTTTAAACTTTTAAGATTTAGGCAGAGGCTCCACGTTTTAAAAGCAGGTATTATTGAGAAAGTCCTTTTAAAAATCTGTTCCCCTGAAAAAGGTGAGGCGCAGCAAAAAATGTAAAAAAATAAAAATCTCATCGCTTTTCTGGACAAAACAAGACAGTTTTCAGTTCATTGTGACAATTTAAAAGGTGGGCTTTTAACTGTCTCCTCCAAGGCATCTTTTTTAATGGTCCATTAAATTTATGCAGTTGTTGGATTTTCTTGTGACACAGAGGCGTTTGCTTCCCCTTTTTAAATCTGCAAGTAATCTTTACTTGATGTAGTTGTTGTTTAGTCGGACTGAGCAAATGTGTTTGGTCTCTTGGCTCCTCACTGAGATATCCAGCTAAATGTTTCTTACACGTTTATGCTCATTTTGGGAAATCTGTTTGTAGTGTCCGTAAGGGGGAGTCGAAAATTGGTCTAAGTGAATTTAGGAAAGATAGAAGGGAATATTTGTAGTTCAAGGTTTGACTGTGGTGTCCTCGGAGCTCTCTGAGCTTGGTTGTTTTCTTGCAGACGTCTCATTACCCAAGTAGGTAACATCATCAGCGCTAGAAAGAAATGGGGTTTGCAGAGTGGAGCGTTCATTCTCTTTTTATATACTAGTCGCTTGCGCTGTCAGTGTTGGTGGGAATGTCCTTGGTGGCTTCTTGGTTTGGCTGTTGTTTACCAACAACCAAGCTCTATGTGCCATCTGGATAGGTAAATCCATGGTTAAACCACTTAACACTGAGATGGGCATCACATCTGAATGTGTTCGCTCATACACACACACGCGCTATTATGGATACTTAAACTGGCTGGTGATTTTGGGTACGGGGCAGCCTGAGCAAGTCGTGAAGGATTGGAAAGGGGGGGGGGAGGTGGCACGCGGAGCCATTTGTTAGGGCATGTGAGGCGTTGCCCTGTCAGCTCCAGCGCCCTGGCCAGATGACTTCAGCCTTCATTTTCGGGCATTTTTCGCACTCCGGAGTTTTCAGGGAAGCCGCCTGAAGGCTCCGGAGGGCGAAAAACGGCCCTATGGCCAAACTGAAGATCCGTTACTAAACTTTCGGTTTGCCCATAGGGACGGTTTTTGCGCTGGGGGGGGGGCAGGGGAGGCTGTTTTCGCCCACCCCAAGCTCCTAGAAAGTCTCTGGAGCCTGGGGAGAGCAAAAAACAAGTCCATTGCACGCCAAAAGCAGTGGGTGGGTGTGGGGTCACCACATGCACGATGGGAAAAAGGTTAGCCATCATTACCCCAAGGGGAGCCCCCAAAGAAAAGATCCTCTAAAACAGGGACGCCCCTTTAAGACTTGTGGACTTCAACTCCCAGAATTCCACCTTGCTGGGGAATTCTGGGAGTGGAAGTCCACAGGTCTTAAAAGGGGCCAAGGTTTGGACACCCTTACTTTAAAATTTAGAGAACCAAGACCAGAAGGGCTTCCTTGTAGGGAAGGAGCTGGCTCAAAGCAAGCCCTGGGGTCACCACGGACCCTTAACCTGCCCCTCAGAGGTAGACTGGACACCAGGGGCATTTTATCAAGGGCTAGAAATGAAAGGCTCCATCCAAGACAGCAATTGACCCAATCAAGGAACCATCAACGTAGACAAAGAATCAAACCATAAACAACAGTCTTATCAAGGAACCCCCCCCCTCTCACCAACACTGACAGAGCAAGCCACTAGTATACAGATAATCCTCAATTTACGACACTTCATTTAGTGACTGTTCAAATGGCACTGAAAAAAGTGACCTATTGATCACGCCATCAGAATTCAGGCACTTGGCAATGCGATTCCCCCCCTTTGCAACCTTCCGGCAAGCCAAGTCGATGGGCAAGCCGTATTCACTTAACAGCCGCCTTACGAACTTGCCCACTGCGGCGATTCCCTTAACGATGGTGGCAAGGAAGGTCGTAAAATGGGGCAAAGCTCACTTTAACAACTGTCCCCCTTAACAACAGAAATGCTGGGCTCCGTTGTGTCGTCGTAAGTAGAAGACTAGCCGTGTACAAAAGAGAGCGAAACCCCGCTCCCTTTGTCGCACTGATGATGTTACCTAGTCGGGTCGCGAGACATCTCCAAGCTAGCCGCCGAGCTCAGAGAGCGCCAAGGACCCCAACAGGGTTTCAGAAAAGCTTTCACAAAATCCACGAAGCACCCAACTTGTCTGGTCATCCAAGGATAAGTGTGTGGCACGTTGACACCTAAGGTATTCCAGTGTCTCTTCCTTCACTCTGCATATTGTAATGTCCTTCTCTTCTTCACCATCTTCTGCTAAGCTAAAGCAACGCACCTCATCGCTCGCCTAGGTTGTGGGAATGGTGACAGGTGGTGGGGAACGGGAGGTGTACACTCATTGCTTAATAAATGTCTGGGGGCTTTTTCTGAGTGTCAACTGTCTGTCACGCTAATGTTGTTGTTTGTTAGAAAGCCAAGGTCTCAAGACTTTAACCCACGCTAATGTCTACATGCAATTTCAATTTAGAACTTTTTGCATGGCCAGAGGGAGAAAAAAAAAATTGCTGCTACTTTTGATAGCTGCTACTCACTGTTTTGATAGAGAACCAAACAAAAAACCCAAACCCCACAAGAAAACTTTGCCTTCCTTTGCAAAACAAAAAAAAAAGAGACTCTTTTAAACAAAAATAATCAAGAGTTAAATGGAGTTTTGTCTCAACCCCATTGCTAGAATGCAAAGCGGGATGGCTTTGATCATATTTTTTCCTTTTTTGGAATTAAAAAAAAAGAGAGAGAGAGAATGAAAGAAAAAAAATGATTTCCCTTTTTGTTCCCTCCTTCCTTCCCAAAATATCTTCTCTCAGGTAAAGGTTGTGACAGGAAAGGATGGGCAGACTGGTACTCCTGTTGCTATAGCAACCCAGCTTCCTCCAAATGTTTCTGCTGCTTTTTCAACTCAGCAGCAACCCTTTCAGGTACTTTTTCAATGGATTTAAAAACTCTTCAGTTTCATCCCAGATGATGATGATGATGATGATGATAATAATAATAACGATGATTATTTTGGCTCAGTCAGAATTGGTAACCCAAAAGTGAAGTCTGTTTTTTCCCCCCATCCTTCCTTCCTCCCAACAGCCCATCCCTTCTCATTTTAGAAAAACGAGCAGTAAAAAACATTTGAACTTTTCAAATGCATGAGTGGGGAATACCAAGAATGATTTTATTTATTTTATTTTATTTATCTTGTCTCAAAGTTGCTGGCTGATTTCATTAACTTTCAGCTTTTAACGTGCTCCACTTTGGTGTGCTTGTCCTGTGGTCCCTTTGTATGTTCTACCTGGTAACTGTGGGTCTCTCTCTCTCTCTCTCTCTCTCTCTCTCTCTCTCTCTCTCTCTCTCTCTCTCTCTCTGTGGAATCTTTCTAAAAAAATCTTTTTGGGAGGTTTCGGCGGTGGTCGCCAAAAGCTAACCTACGAAAATGACAAGTTTGCAACCGTGCCTTCCCTTCTTTCTGGTTCAGATGGAGTTAGCACGCTTTATAGCAGCGGTCACCAACTGGCGGACTGCCGGTGGTCCGTGAGAAACGTTTGGTGGTCCACAGAAAAATTATTTGCATGTTTTTATAGTGCGCCAAATGCTATTTATCTATTTTAAAAAATTCGAATTAGTGGGATTTTAAATTATTACGAATTTAGTGTGTTCCCGGAGGTCCGAAAGGTTGGTGACCCCTGCTTTATAGAGTCCAGCGGCATGCTAATTTATTGAGAAATGTATGCATTGCAGGTTTAATTGCCAGTGCTATGAAGCAAGCATGTGGGGTTTGTGGCATGTGAATCAGTAATACCTTGATCCGGTACTAATGACAAACCGTGGTTGAGTGTTACAAAAAGGAGACTTTTCAAACCTAGGACTTAGGCCAGTGATGGCGAACCTCTTAGGGCACTGAGTGCCCAAACCAGAACGTGGGTGCATGGATGTGCATGTGCCAGAAACCCAAGGCCGGCGCGTGCATGTCTGGTTTTTTTGGCTGGTTTTCGCTGTTTTTAGGCCATTTTGGGGTTATTTTCAGGGCCATTTCAGGAAAACCGGCCTGAAAATGGCCCAAAAAACCTGCCTGTTTTTTGGGCGGTTTTCAGGCGGTTTTCCAGCACTCCAGCCCACGTGAAGACCAGCTGGTCGATGTGCATGTATGTGCTGGAGACCAGATAGCGCACATGCCCACAGAGACGGCTCTGCATGCGATCTCTGGCCTGCGTGCCACAGGTTTGCCATTACGGACTTGGGCGTTTGTTCTTCCTGCAACCGGAGGTGGATAGCTTTGGTGTTTAGATTTTAGGCAAATCTTTTAGAATTTTAGAAGCTCTCAAACTGTCTTTGCTCTGAGGCCAGAGAGATTCAATAATACAATACAATACAATAGTAGAGTTGGAAGGGACCTTGGAGGTCTTCTAGTCCAACCCCCTGCCTAGGCAGGAAACCCTATACTGTTTCAGACAAATGGCTATCCAACATCTTAAAGACTTCCAGTGTTCAGGTAGTCCTCGAGCTAACGACTGTTCGTTTAGCAACCATTCAAAGTTCCAACGGCACGGGCGAAACAAAAAGTGACCGAGGATCGTTTTTCCACACTTAACGACCATCGCAGCGTTCCCCCAGAACCATGTGATCACAATTCAGGCGTTGGGCCACCGCTTCGTATTTATGACCGTTGGCGTGTCCCCCGAGGTCAGGCAATCCCTTTGGCGACCTTCCGACCGGCAGAGCCAATGGGGAAGCCAGGTTCACTTAACAACCGCGGTCAGCTGGTCTTCGTGGGCGCAGGAGCCGGAAAACTGCCTGAAAAAATGGCCAAAAAACCAGGCCATATTTCGGGCCAAAAATGGCAGAAAAACAGTCTGAAAACAGCCCGAAAAACAGCCTGAAAATCGCCCACAAAACGGCCTGTTTTTTGGGCTGTTTCCAGGCCATTTATTGGGCCAAAAATGGCTGATAAACAGTCTGAAAACAGCCTGAAAATGGTCCACAAAACAGCCTGTTTTGGGGCTGTTTTCAGGCCATTTCTTGGTCCACAAATGGCCTGAAAATTGCCCGATAAAGAGCCTGCTTTGGGGGCGTTTTTGGGGCCATTTTCTGGCACTTCAGTGCCCGCAAAGACCAGCTGGCCGGCCCATATGCATGCTGGAAATCAGAAGAGCAGCTGGTGCCACCGTCCATGGCCACAGAGAGGGCTCTGCGTGCCACCTCTGGCACTGCATGCCATAGGTTTGCCATCACGGCTATAGGACCTCTGGGATCCTCTCAAATAGTTAATATTTTATATAACTAGATGCCTATATCTTCAATCTTATTTTTTAAAAAAATTAAATGTCACACGAGGCACCTAGACCTTTTGAAAAGTGTTACCATGACTTGGCACCAGTTTTTTGGTTTTTACCCGTTAGCTTTTTAACAGTTTTACTTACTTTTATTTTTATTTTTTGTACCTTACTTACCTTCTGTATGTTAATTTTCATTTCTGACTGGGAGCCACTCAGAGTTTGTTATCAGAGGGGCAGCTGTATAAATGTTTCAGATCAATAAGTAATAACCAGCAGATTATTGATCAGTAGCTAGGAATGGTAGAAATGTCAGGTGATATTGCCTTTCTCTGTTCTGTAGTAGGCCATTGCTTCTACAATTCAGAAACAAGAGAGCTCTGATTAGTGCAGAAACCTTCAGACAGTGAAAAGAGAGATGAGATATGCTTTCCTATTTATTCATTTGATTATTAGTTTGTTTGTTTATTTATGAAAATTTATATTGGTTTTCAATGTATCTGAAATAGGCTTGGTAGGAATTCTGGAGATCAACAGTCCAATCCTTTGGTTAATATTGTGTGTGTGTGTGTGTGTGTACATGTGTACTACGTACGTACATACATATACATAGATATATTTATACACACACACACATATACACATACATACATATAATGCATACATACATATACATACATACACACATACATACATGATATACATACACACACCACACACACAAACACACATGCATATATACATATATACATATATAGGGATGTGGTGGCTCCGTGGCTAAGACGCTGAGCTTGTCGATCAGAAAGGTCAACAGTTGGGCAGTTTGAATCCCTAGGGCCACATAACAGAGTGAGCTCCCGTTACTTGTCCCAGCATCTGACAACCTAGCAGTTCAAAAGCATGTAAAAAATGCAAGTAAAAAAATAGGAACCACCTTTGGTGGGAAGGGTTTAGTCATGCCGGCCACATGACCACAGAGATGTCTTCGGACAGCGCTGGCTCTTTGGCTTTGAAACGGAGATGAGCACCGCCCCCTAGAGTCGGGAACGACTGGCACATATGTGCGAGGGTAACCTTCACCTTTATCTTATACATATATATTTATATACACCGTATTTTTCAGTGTATAAGACGCACCGGAGTATAAGACACACCAAGGTTTTGAAGAGGCAAATTTTTTAAAAAAGTAGGTAGGTAGAGAGAGGGAGAGAGAGAAATGCAGTAGGTAGGTAGGGAGAGAGGGAGAGTAGATAGATAGATAGATAGATAGATAGATAGATAGATAGATAGATAGATAGATAGATGATAGATAGATAGATAGATAGATAGATAGATAGATAGATAGATAGATAGATAGATAGATGATAGATAGATAGATGATAGATAGATGATAGATAGATAGATAGATAGATAGATAGATAGATAGATAGAGAAATACAGTAGGTAGTACAGAGAGTAGGGAGAGTAGGTAGGTAGATAGATAGATAGATAGAGAGAGAGAAATACAGTAAGGGGGGGGGAGAGAGAGAGTAGGTAGGTAGATGTTTCCAGGTGTATTTATCCATGTGCTGGAGAAGGAAATCGCTGACAACCTGCAGCACCTGAGACTTGTTTCTGCTGGCACAGCACTTGATCAATGTAATTCTCATCAATCACTCTAACTAAAGAGCTTTCCGAAAGGGGGGAAAAAAAAGTTTTTGCATTCTGCAAACCTCCCCAAAACGGCCCATTTGTCGTGAAAACGGGCCCATTTTTTGTCAAAAGAACTGCATGCATAGCCTTACGGAGGCTTATAGAGTGCTGCTGGGGGGGGGAAACGCCCCATTTTTTGCTCATTTCTCCCCTCCCCAGCCCCCAGGAGCACTCTGAAGGCCTCCTAAACTGTATGCACGGCCATTTTGGTGAGGGGGCGGGGCTTCGAGACGCAAAATATATTGCTGTATTTGATGTATAAGACACACCCAGATTTTCAGCCTCTTTTTTGAGCAAAAAAGGTCTTATGCTCCAAAAAATACGGTACATATACATGCAGAACAGTAGATTTAAAAAAATGAATACAGATATAAAAGACTATATTAGTAAACATTCTATTTACTATAAATACATCTTTAAAGGATAATTAGTCAAAGTAGTTTGTAGAGTAAGAGACTTCACGGTGATTACCTAGATCAGTGTTTCTCAAACTTGGCGACTTTAAGTCCTGTGGACTTCAACTCCCAGAATTCCCCAGCCAGCTATGCTGGCTGGGGGATTCTGGGAGTTGAAGTCCACAGGACTTAAAGTCGCCAAGTTTGAGAAACACTGACCTAGATGGATAAACAGATGCTCTATGCTTAATGGCAAAACACCTCTTGTGTACCAGAATGGGGAAAACTGCTGCCTTAGCATCTTGCAAAGTATTCAGTAGTATCTTTTTACTGCTTGTCGGGGGAGAAAAAATGAGGATGAACGTTTAATCTCATTTCATGGACGCTTCCCTCTCCTCTAGTACTGTATGTATTCCCACACACCTTATTTTAATTTAATTTTAATTTAATGCTTCTAGACCGCCCCCTCTCCCGAAAGGGACTCGGGGCGGTGTACAGTTCATACAAAATATAACAAGATACAATAAAATTAAATATGTACAGTTGACAGTTGACATGGAGGAGGTTAAAATGCCGTTAAAAGAACTGTACAAAGCAGATATAAAATAAATTCAAACCCCTAAAAACAAATACAGTAAATTAAAAAACCCCTAAAATAACCAGATATAGTACGTTTGCCAGGAGGGACAGTTGAATTATGCCAGGCCTGCTAATCGGAACAGGTGAGTCTTCAGTTTTTGCCGGAAGGAGCGGAGGTCAGAAGTGGTTCTAATGTCGGGGGGGAGGTCATTCCAGAGGGTTGGGCCCATCACAGAGAAGGCCCTACCCCTCGGTGTCGCCCGCCGGCATTGTCCAGTGGATGGCACCAGGAGAAGTCCCTCCCTGTGTGAGCGTATTGGCCGCAGGGATGTATGTGGGAGGATGCGATCCCGCAAGTAACTAGGTTATAAAAATGCCGGTGTTCATTGCCAAACCAGTGACAAGAATATGGGATTGCTAGCTGTAGATCTAGGAGACCGAATGTCAGTGACTAATAAGAGAAACATTAATAAGACAGGAACTTGCATTGGGGACTGGAGTGCGTTAAATTATTTTCAGTAGACACTGTAATGGCAGGTTGCTTAACGTTGACTATATAGACAGAAGTGGATGTCCATTGCACAATTATTAGAGGCGAGAAAACAAGGTGTTGCATTTTGGAGAAAGTCACACGTGGATTCCTGCAAGCCTTGAGCTCTGGATAGATCTGTTTGTAATGCAAAATACAGGATCAGTCGATCAGACCCTCATGCTAGGAAGGTGAGAGATTTTGAGTTGCGAGGGAGGAAGCTCTTTTCATGTTGTGTTAGTAGGAAAGAGAGACCCATAGCAACTGGCCCATCGCTCTGCTTTTGGCAGCTTTTATATTTGCGATTGAAAGGAAGGTTACCAAACGGATACAAAGGCAAACCTTTTGGAAATCAAAAATAAGCTCAAGTTCTTTCAGTGCACACCAGTGGATCCCCAACCTTTTGGACACCATGGAGCGGTTCTGTGAAGAGAGGTTTTCAAACGGACTGGGTTTGCTTGCTGCCTGCATCCCGCGGAAGGGTCCTTGGCCTCTGTGCGGCCCGGTTTCTGACATCTCGCACTCCAGTCCATGTACCTGGGGTTGGGGACCCCTGCTTTGAGCTCTTTAAAAACAAGGGTGCCATGCCCTTAAAAAAAAGAGTCTTAAAAATAAACCTGTCTTCCGCTCACAGACTGTTGACTTCTCCTGTTTTGTTTTACTGATAGCAGGCGCATGCAGGGGCTCCAGTAACGGGAACTGTCAATGCCATAGAAATCGAAGCGTTTAAGAGACAGCAAGCTCTTACATCAGCAGGTATGGCCTCCTCCTCCACCTCCTTCACCTCCTTCTCTTCCTCCTCCTCTTCCTCCTCCTCCTCCTCCTCCTCCTCTTCCTCCAGAACGTTTATGGTCCCTTTAGGGCTCTCAACCCAAAGATGGTTCCGATTTGCCCTTCCTTAAAACCGCTCTCCTCTCCACTTCATCACGGCGCCAACCCATTTGGCCAGTCTCTTGGGATGGAAAGTCCCGGGATGTCAGGTTCTCCGCCAGCAGCCATATTTGAGAAACGACATTCTTCGACCGCGCCGCCCTTTCGTAGCATTTATTTTTTTAAGAAAGAACGAAAAACCCAGCAACATCAAAATATTTCTAAACTCTCTTTTAAGGGCCAAAACCCTCACCTGGTAGGCTTGTAGGTATCAGTAGCAATAGAACTCAGACTTATATACCTCTTTATAGTGCTTTACAGCCCTCTCTAAGCGGTTTACAGAGTCAGCCTCTTGCCCCCCCCAACAATCGGGGTCCCTCCTTTTACCCACCTCGGAAGGATGGAAGGCAGAGACAACTTTGAGCCTGGTGAGATTCGAACTGCCAAATTGCAGGCAGCCGGCAGTCAGCAGAAGTAGCCTGCAGTACTGCCCTCTAACCACTGCGTGGCGGCGGCGGCTCATAACATCAACCTTTAGAGCTCCCAGGGAGCGCCGTTGCCAATCGTCTAACCTGACACTCCCCTCCTCCTCTTCCCCCTTGTGCACTTATAAATGGAATTTGAATATCACCAGATTCGTCTAAGAGACCCCGAATTGAAGTGGGCCGTCATGGGATGGTTTTTCAGCATCCGGGCGTGGCTTCAGGAGTCCCTCTTCAACAGCTCATGCCAACTGCACAAGGTACTGTGTTGCCACACGCCAGCCGCAGATTAATTTAGCAAAGGGGCTGGGGGGCGAGGGAAGCAGAAGCCCGCTAAGAGTTTTTATTTTTATTTTTTAAAAATTGTTATTGAGCTCTCTGGTTCTGCGACCCCCACCCTCACCCCCTTGCAAATTAATGTTTGGCGTGAAGTGGCTTGTTCGTGTCAAAAAGAGCCGGGAAATACGAGCTCGAGCGATGCATGCGGGCATGGAAAGGAAAAAAAAATAAAAATAAACTACCACTCATGCACGTTGAGACCAAAATAATTAGTTCTGGAACCCCGGTAGTTATTATTTATTTTCGCTCCCCTTTTTTTCTTTTCAACGGACCTTCGTACCTCCTTTTCTTCTTCGTGTTCGGTTTTCGTTTTGCAGCTGCCCGTCGACCCTTCTTAAGCCGTGGGGCGTTTCATGTAGCCCTTCACTTTGTCGCGAGGTTTGCTTTCTGCGGGTCGAGTCCCTACGCCCGCTCTTCCTCACCCGGCAACACGCTCAAGTTGTGTCATTGTGTCTCTGGCTGGGATACTTCAGCGACTTTGTATTTGCCGGTTGGTGAAGAACGGTGGTTTATTTAACTGACCGAGTTTATGTATCTTTATGGTTTATTTCCTTGAGTTGGCCAAGTAAGTAAAACAGACGAACGTTTCACATCTTCGCTCTGCCCTGGCATGCCACCCTTATAGTTTTTTGGCTCCTTTATCCCAAAGGTGCTTTTTTTTCCCCAAGAGGCAACTGGACTTTCTGGTTTTTCTTAGAAGAGGTTTCGCTTCTCATCAAAAAAGCTTCTTCAGCTTTGACTGGATGGTGAGGAAGGATTTAAAACTCCTTTCAGGCAGTTGGTCATTTGCATCCTTTAAAAGAGTCATTGAGGCCACCTGGAGATTTATCTTTGTCATCAGGAGGGATATAACATCACCATCTATCTCCAATCTACATCACAGTCCTTTCAAGAGATCCAAGAAAAATAGACCAACAGATGAAATAGGAAATGATAATCTGGTTTAACTTTGAAGGGGCAATTAGCGCTACTGATTATGTATTAAGAAAATAAGTTTAAGATGGAAAATATGGAAAGAGGATCATAGGGCTGAAATTGGAAAAAATGGAAAATGGATTGTGCATATAGTAGTAATGACTTTATTGTCATTGTACAAAATAAATACAATGAAATTGGTTTTAGCCTCACTGGTGCAATCACATGGCAACAAACACAAACCACACAAATAGTATAAAGAACAATCCCAATGCAAGTAATTAGGGGAAAAGAAAAAAGAAAGAAAAACAAAAACTAGTCATACGTTTCCACGTGTGTGTGTGTGTGTGGAGTGATTGTGGTAGTGTTTTAAGAGTCTGACAGCACAAGGGGAGAGAGAGAGGGAGGGAGGGAGGGAGAGAGGAAGGGGGGAGGGAGAGAGAGAGAGAAGGAGGGAGGGATAAATAGATAGATGAGAGATAGATGTTGGATGGATAGATAGATGAGAGATAGATGTTGGATGGATGAATGATAGATAGATAGATAGATAGATAGATAGATAGATAGATAGATAGATAGATGATAGATAGATAGATAGATGATAGATAGATAGATAGATAGATAGATAGATAGATAGATAAGAGAGAGATGTTGGATGGATGGATGGATGGATGGATGGATGGATGGATGGATGGATGGATAGATGATAGATAGATAGATAGATAGATAGATAGATAGATAGATAGATAGATAGATGATAGATAGATAGATAGATGATAGATAGATGATAGATAGATGATAGATAGATAGATGATAGATAGATAGATAGATAGATAGATAGATAGATAGATAGATAGATGATAGATGAGAGAGATGTTGGATGGATGGATGGATGGATGGATGGATGGATGGATGGATAGATAGATAGATAGATAGATGAGAGATAGATGTTGGATGGATGGATGGATAGATGGATACATGAGAGATGTTGGTTGGATGGATGGATTGATAAGAGAATGTAAAAGAAAAAAACCTCGGACAACACTTTGTGCATAAATGTTATTTGTAATAAAACATTAAAAGCTTGTTTTAAAAAAAAACCAGTTCCAAGGACATCCATTGGCACCACTCAAGTGACCCTGAGGACACAGATAAACCCCCAAGTGGCCTCAACGACCCTCTCAAAGGATGCAAATGACCAGCAAGGAGCATAAATCCTTCCATTCCCCACCATCCACTCAGAGCTGAAGAAGCTTCTTGGATGAGAAGCAAAAGGTCTTCCAAGAAAAAACCAGGAAGTCCAGTTGCCTCTTGAAGAAAAAGAGGCACCTTTGGGACCACCAGGACCTGGACGACTGAGAATCTCCCCAGACTTTGCCCCCTTTAATTCTTATGTCCTCTTGCTTTGCAGGGGGAATGCCTCCCACCCCTCAAACCGTCAAGCTGATGGGTCAGAAGCAGAGCCAGCAACAGTACGACCCTTCCAAAGGTCCCCCGGTGCAGAACGCAGCCAGTCTTCACACCCCACCGCCTCAGCTGCCCGGTAGAATGCAGCCCGCCAACGTGTCTATCAGCTCCCACCCTCCAACGCTGCAGCTGGCGCCCCAGGCGGCTCAGATGAACGACCCTCCAGTGCAACAGGCGGCCATTCACGTCAAAGCTCAGTCCCAAAACGTGATGGTCACTGCTGCCGCCCCGGCTGCTGCATCCCACGGCCAGGTTCAAGCGCCGTCTCAGCCACAAGGGCAGCCGGCAACGCACGGACCGGGGCAGATGACACCCCCCTCCCAGGTGGTGGCCTCTCAAACTCCAGCCCCACAGCAGGTAGGCAGATGCAGGTACTTGGCATTTCAGTCAGGGCTGAAGAGTAAAGGCAGGGCTGTCAAACTTGATTTCACTGAGGGCTGCATCAGGGTTTGACTGGGGGTGGTGGTGCTTGACATCACTGGTGTCGGGGGCCTAGATAGGGCGAGGGGGGGGGGGATCCATTGTCTCCAGTGGAGGAATGTGATACCAGAGAGAAGGCCAAACCCTGGTCCTCCAAGAGCAGCGGTCAACAACTGCTAGTCCATGGACCACTGGTGGTCCATGAGAAAATTTTGATGGTCTGCAGAAAAATCATTTGCATTGTTTATATTGCACTCAATCAGGGGTCCTCAAACTACGCTCCCTGGGCCGGATACGTGCAATGAACGCTTGTGTTGCTGCAGAGAGTCTCCCCCTTTGGGGTCTTTTTGTGCAGGTCGGAGGGGGGCAGAAATTCCGACTTGGGGTCTGCTTCAGCCTCCTGGTGGGGGGCTTTGGGCGAAGGCTGGAGGGAAGCGCCGCTGGTGGCAAAGAGCCGGAGGGCCTCATTCCAGTGGGACTGCATCATGGCCTGGAACTGGCTGAACATCTCAGCCCACTGAGCCTCCAGGCGCCGTTACCTGGCCTTCCGCTCCCGCAGGTCTTCCCTCTGCTTGGAAAGCCTATGCTCCTAGTCCTCACTGAGGTGCTTCTGCTGAGCCTCCTTCTCGGTCAGATCCAATTTGAACTGAGCTGTTTTGCCAACTCTTTTCTCCTGGTGGCTGCTTAGCTCCAGCAACTGCCTCCTGTTGGGGCCCTAAGGAGCCCGGGTGGGCAGGCGAGGAGGGGTTAGGAGAGGAGGAGCGAATAGAGGCTGGAGAGGCGACCCTCGACGTGAGTGACATCGAGTTGGCCAAGTCATTAGGCAGATCATATTCGTGGTCCACGGGATTTAAAATTATCAATTTAGTTGTCCCTGAGGTCCAAAAGATTGGTGACCCCTAAAAAAAGACCCCGAAGGGAGGGACTCTCTGCAGCAACACAAGCGTTCATTGCACGCATCCATCCCAGGGGCCGTAGTTTGAGGACCCCTGATTTAGTGCAATATAAAAAATGCAAATAATTTATCTCTAGATCACCAAAATTTTCTCGCGGACCACCAGTTGGTGACGGCTGTCCTAAATGGTGAATTTGTGTATTTCTTTTCTTTTTGACTGCTTTCTCTAAAACAAAATATGATTTTATCCCTTGAAGCTATTCATTTTTCTAATCTTATATCCTAATGTTTGTGTCTTCTTTTAGATCACAACTCTGTCTCGTCCCTCATCCGACTCTAACCAAAACTCCCAGCGCATTTCGGCAAGTGTGGTTCCTCCTACCTCAAGCAACCCACCGACTTCTGCTTCCAACCCTGCCCCACAAACAACGCACTCAACCCAAGCCAGCAGGTCCTCACCAGGAACAACGAAGTCAACGTCTCCCGTGGCCTCCAAACCCCCAGGGTTGGCCGTGACAGCAACCCCCAAAACTCAGAACACAACACAAAATACCGCAGCAGGTCAGGATAGCACACACGAGAAGTTGGCTGAGCAAGTGAAGTTGGTGAGAGTTTTTCTGTCTCTTCTGATGCCAAAGCAACATTCAATTCAATTCAATTTCAATTTATTTGTGCTTCTAGACCGCCCCCTCTCCCAGAAGGGACTCGGGGCGGTGTACAGTCCATAGAGAATATCACAAAAATACAATAAAAAATTAAATATGTACAGTTTGGAGGAGGTTAAAATGCAATTAAAAGAACTGTACAAAGCTAAATAAATATAATTTTTTAAAATCCCTAAAACAGACACAACAGATTAAAAAACCCTAAGATAACCAGATAATAATACATTTGCCAGGAGGGACAGTTGTAATTATGCCAGGCCTGCTAATCGGAACAGGTGAGTCTTCAGTTTTTGCCGGAAGGAGCGGAGGTCAGAAGTGGTTCTAATGTCGGGGGGGAGGTCATTCCAGAGGGTTGGGCCCATCACAGAGAAGGCTCTACTCCTTGGTGTCGCCCGTTGGCATTGCCTAGTGGACGGCACCAGGAGAAGTCCCTCCCTGTGTGAGCGAATTGGCCGCAGGGATGTATGTGGGAGGATGCGATCCCGCAAGTAACTAGGTCCCGTGCCATGGAGCGCTTTAAAGATGGTAATCAGTACCTTGAAACGCACCCGAAAAACCACAGGTAGCCAGTGCAGTTCCCCAGTTGGGGAAAACATGTTCTCCATAGCGCTGCTTGGAGAGTACAAGGATTAGGTTAACACAGCCTGTTTGCCCATGGACTGAGTAGATTTTTTCCCCTCTGGCCACGCCTCCTTTGCCTCTTCTGGCTCAGTTTTAAAAACTCAGTCCGCCCGATAGGACGAGTTTGGGGAACACTCAGCATTGAGCAAATAGGCTGGGTTCTCCAATAGTAATTTTATGTGATATTTAGCTGTTATTAGGATTTTTCCCCAGGTTTTATTATTTTGATTTTTTATTTTCCCTTTTTTCTATTTTTTATCAAGAGGATTTACCTAACTAAGGCTGAGGCAGCGATCGGTTCCACAGCTGCTTAGTCGCAGCTGGGGGAACAAGCGAGGCCGCTTGTCCGGCGTCTGCTGGCAAGCGCAGGGAAGGACGGCAATCCCCGTGCTTCCCTGGTCGCTTTGGAGGAGAGGCTTTTAAAAAAGCCCTTGCTTCTCCAAACGGCGTCTTTTGCCGATCGGGAGAGCGGCGGCCATTTTGAAAAGCGCTGCTTTGGCGCGCTTTTCGGCTGCAGCCAATGAGAAGCGCCTGGCCCTTAAGTGAGGCTTTTGGCGCGCAGAAGAACCGGCGGCCATTTTTTTTTGAGTCCTTTTTGCCTCCGGAAAGCAGCAGCAAGCAGCAGAGCCTCTCCGCCTCTACAGACAGCCGCAGAGGATTGCGAGGGCTTGTCTGGGTCTCCAGCAAGCCTGAAGTTCCCCAGCCACCCAAGGGGAAGCGGCAAGGAGTGTCCTGGTGCCTGATCCAGCCTCCCATCTGAGTCTGCAGACGCTTCTGGAGCCGTCGGGCCAGCGTCCACTGCCCTTCCCTCAGCAGCGACCTCTTCGACTCAAGATCAACCAAGGATGGCTGATGAAGGTTTGGAGCGAAGGGAGGAGCTGGCAGGGCCATCTGCAAAGCGCAGTAGGCCAGATCCCTCAGGCCAGGGGAGAAAGGGAAACAAGGGCGCTGGGGGGAAAGCTTCCCACTCTGCAGCTGGGAGTAAGGCCCCCAAAATTCAAGGGGACAAGGGGCAGGACTCCCTGAAGGATAAGTCTGTTAGGCCCCAGGTTCCCTCTGCACCCTTACCAAGTGAGGCTGGGCCAGTTCCTTCCCCACCCATCCAGAGGGAGATAGAGCAGGGGGAGGAGATGGGGGATAGATCCCCATCCTTCTGTGATAGGGATTCCATGTCAGGATCCCCTGCAGCCTCTCTGGGTTACCCAGGTTCTCCTAGCTCTTCAGTCAGGGAGGATCTCCCCTCCTTTCAATATTGTTTTCATGCAGAGGATCAGAGAGATCCTCCTAGGGGTGCCAGGGGACAGGCCTATGCCCAAGCCAGACCTGTAGAGGACAAGGGCCCAGCTATGTCAGCAGAGATGAGGGATCTCATCACGCAGGCTATTTCCCAGGGTGTGGTAGAAGCCATGAGGCTACAGGAAGGCAGGGGTGGCAAGGCCTCTAGGCCTACTCGCCCCCTGGGGGAAAAGAGGACCAGAGTACTCGATTCCCCGGGCACTTCTATCACCACAGAGGTGTCTACGTGGGAGGAGGAGGCTGCTGAGGACTTTGCCCTCTCGGAGGATGAGGACATGCCTCCAGACAAGCCCTCTTTCACTGGTCTCTTTAAGCCAGCCCTATTCAAGTCCATCTTACACAAGGCCAGAGCCTCTACTGAGCTTGGTGCCAAAACTAAGGACAAGGAAGTCCCCTCTACTTCCCAGGACCTCATGGCAGGGTTGTTCAGCGAAACAACCCCTGACCCAGAACTGATACCAGTCCCTGACATGTTCATGGAGGTTATTCAGCGCCAATGGGCTCAGCCTGGTACCCTGGCCAATCCCAGTGGCGCAGACAAATCTCTGTACCCTTTAGAACCTAGACTGGAGGATGTTTTGAAGCCTCCAGAAGTGGATGCCCCTGTGGTCTCTCTGACCTCTAATTCTAATCTTCCGGCCGAGTTATTAGAAGGGTTAAAGGCAGAGGATAAGAGGGCAGAAAAGGCTTGTCTCAAAACGCACCAGGCGGCTGCCTGGGCGATCAAGACCTCCACTTCGGCCTCGTTCTTTACGAGGGCATCCTTATTATGGCTGCGCCAACTCAGATCTCAGCCCCCATCTGAAGCATCTCGTTGGCGACATGATCTTAACAAGATCATTACGGCTGTGGAATACGCCTCTGATGCGTCCCTGCACGCAGCGAAATTCGCCTCCAGGGCACTAGCGTCCAACATCACTTCTCGCCGCCTGCTTTGGCTTCGGCACTGGCAGGCGGACATGAAGGCTAAGTGGAAGCTGGCTTCAGCTCCTTTCAAGGGAGAGAACCTCTTTGGGGATTCCCTAGAGAAATTCCTAATTGAGACAAAGGATAAGAGGAAGGTTCTTCCTTCCACCTTCAGGAAGCATGACAGGAAAGGTCAGGGCTCGTTCAGGAAACAGGCCTTTCGGGCACAGGAAGGTGGCCAGGCCTCTTCCTCTTCTTATTCCTCCCAAAGACAGTTTAACCAGTCCTCTGACAGGTCCCAGGAACGAAACAACTTTTCTTCCAGGGGCAGACAATCCAATCAGGGGTCCTTTCGGAAGCCCTTTCGTGGGGGAGCCCACAACCGTCAGTTTAGACGTGGGAAGTGACCGTCTGGGGTCTCCTCCCATCGGGGGCCGCCTGCAATTCTATGCAGACCGTTGGGAGGAAACAACCTCGGACAAGTGGGTATTAAATACCATCAGGAGGGGTCTAACCCTGGAGTTTCTATCCTCTCCTCCGCGGACCTTTGTTCGCTGCCCACTATCCAAGAACCCGGTAAAGAGGGCTCTCATGCAGGCAGAGATAGATCATCTTCTGCAGATCAACGCAATAGAGGCAGTTCCTCCAGAACAGGAAGGGAGGGGGTTCTATTCCATTCTCTTCCTGGTCCCCAAGAATTCAGGGGGGTGGAGGGCCATTTTAGATCTGAAGCGCCTGAACAGGCATCTGGCCTACAAGCGCTTCAAAATGCAGTCTCTCCAGTCGATACTAAGCTGCATGCGACAAGGGGATCTGCTCACCTCCATCGATCTCAAGGAGGCGTACCTACATGTGCCCATCCATCCTGCACACAGGAAGTTCCTGCGCTTGTGTTACAACGGAAAGCACTTCCAATACAGGGCGCTTCCGTTCGGACTTTCTTCTGCACCCAGAACGTTCACAAAGCTTCTTGCAGCTGTGGCGGCCCACCTGCGCAAGCTTCCAGTCCGCCTGGAGTGCTATCTGGACGACATCATCATCCATTCAAGAACTCAGCAGCAAGCGGTGAGAGATGTAAACGTCACAGTTCACACCTTACAGGACCACGGGTTTTCCGTAAACATGGAAAAGAGCAACCTGACTCCTGCCACACGCATACAACATCTGGGCGCCATAATAGACTCGGTGTCTTGCCAGGTGTCCCTGTCTCCGGAAAGAATCCGCAACATCAGGAACAGAATCCGGTTGTGTCGCAGGAACAGGTCCTGGCAGGTAGTGCAGCTATCCCAACTGTTAGGGATCATGATTTCTTGTCTCAACATAGTTCCCTGGGCACGTCTTCATGCAAGGGAACTGCAATGGTTCTTACTTCCAATGCAAAGAGCAAAGATCAGCAACTCCACCAAGCAAGTTCGCATCCCACCAAGAGTGACTCGGTCTCTGAGTTGGTGGCAGTCTCGAGCAGTGGAGAAGGGTTGCCTATTCAGAGAACCCGACAGGATCGTGGTAACGACCGACGCCAGTCTCTACGGTTGGGGGGCGCATTGCCAAGGCCAGCTGGCGCAAGGCAGGTGGTCCAGCGCGGAGGCAGCCCGGAGCATCAATTGGCTAGAACTCAGGGCAGCCCGGCTTGCGCTGAGGAGATTTGCAGAACAGCTGAGGGGGCACCACGTTCTGCTGCTGACCGACAATGTGGCCACAAAGGCTCACGTGAACCGACAAGGAGGGACCCGCTCCAAAAGACTCATGTCAGAGGCGGAGGCCATAGGACGATGGGCAGAGATCCACTTAGCGTCGCTGAGGGCGGATCACATTTCCGGAACCAGCAATGTGAGTGCGGATTGGTTGAGCCGTCAGACCATCGACAACTCGGAGTGGCAACTTCATCCGGACCTGTTCGCACAGGTGGTAAGGAGGTTTGGTCTCCCACAGGTCGACCTGTTTGCCTCGGCGGCAAACACACAGCTCCAGCGGTTCTTCTCCCGCTACAAGTCAGCACAAGCGGAGGGGACGGATGCCCTGAGGTCCAACTGGCCTCCAGGGCTTCTATACGCGTTTCCGCCCCTCCCTCTGATCCCGCAGGTGATCTACAAGCTGCTGAAGGAGGGGGCGGAGCTCATTCTGGTGGCTCCACATTGGCCCAGGAGATCCTGGTTCGCGGACCTGGTCGATCTGTCTGTGGAGCAACCGTGGAGAATTCCTCCAGACCAGGTATCCTTGCGTCAAGGGGCCATCAACCATCCAGAGCCCCAATGGTTGCAGTTAGCCGTCTGGCACTTGAGAGGCAGCTCCTGAAGGACCAGAGCCTCTCAGACAACGTCATTAAAACCATCCAAGCTTCCAGACGTCCGGCCACTACTCGCATTTATGACGCGACTTGGGCTGCCTTTTCTTCCTGGTGCAGCAAACGGGACATTGACAGTGTGGAAGCGTCCATCCCTCAGTTATTGGACTTCCTACAAGAGGGCTTGGACAAAGGACTGGCACCAGCCACTCTCAGGCGCCAGGTTGCCGCATTATCCACCATCTTAGCCAGACACCAACCTCAATCCCTGAGTCTCCATCCTCAGGTCAAGAGCTTCTTGAAGGGGGCCTACAACATCCGACCCCAGGTGGTGCACAGGTACCCGACCTGGAACCTACCCTTTGTCCTGCAGGCATTGACAGCGGCTCCCTTCGAACCTTTGAGGAAGGTATCTCTTCGACATCTGACTCTTAAGACTGCCTTCCTCATAGCCATTACTTCAGCCAGAAGGGTATCTGAGATTGCGGCCTTCTCGGCCAAGGAAGAGCTGTGCATCATCCACCCAGACAGGGTCATCCTACGGTTAGACCCCGCCTTCATGCCGAAGGTGAATTCTCATTTTCACAGGTCTCAGGAGGTCATCCTCCCGAACTTCTGTCCCAGCCCTCAACACGCCAAGGAGCGCAGGTGGCACAAATTAGACGTGCGAAGGGCAGTCAGTATTTACCTGAAACGAACTAAGGATATCAGGCACTCCGAGGCCTTCTTTGTGTCTTTTCAACCAGGTTCCCTGGGTCGCAAGGTGTCGTCTTCAACCATAGGTCGGTGGCTGCGAGCTTGCATTAAGATGACATATGACCTTCAGGGCAAGCCGGTTCCACCTCGTGTGACGGCACATTCCACCAGAAGTGCAGCCACGACCGCGGCCTGGGCGACTCAAGCATCTATTCTGGACATTTGCAGAGCAGCCACGTGGGCGTCTCCCACGGCTTTCATTAGAAACTACAAGATCGATTCCTTTGCCTCTGCCGAAGCCTCCTTTGGCCGTAGAGTTTTACAGAAGGTTATTGAGGCTCCGGACAAGGTCACTTCTTCCCGCCCTGGGACACAATAGCTTGGGCATGTCCCAATCCTTGTACTCTCCAAGCAGCGCTATGGAGAATGACCGTTGTCTTACCTGAACGGTCGTTCTCATGGCGCTGCGGAGAGTACAAGACCCACCCAGGGTGATTGTTTAGCACCGAGATTGTATCTTTGCACAGGTGTGAGCTGAGAACGTCTTCGTCGGACAAGACCTCGTTTTTAAAACTGAGCCAGAAGAGGCAAAGGAGGCGTGGCCAGAGGGGAAAAAATCTACTCAGTCCATGGGCAAACAGGCTGTGTTAACCTAATCCTTGTACTCTCCGCAGCGCCATGAGAACGACCGTTCAGGTAAGACAACGGTCATTTTCCCCAACTGATAAGTTACCTGTTTACCAACCATCCAGCCATTTTAATCCATAGGCTGAAAGGTGGATGATGTCCTCCCCCCCCCCCCCCCCCCCCGACATCAGAACTACCACCGACTTCCGCTCCTTCCGACAAAAACTAAAGACTCACCTGTTTCGATTAGCCGGCCTGGCCCACTCATAGTTTTATCTTACCTCCTGGCAGATATTTTAATTGGGGAATTTCATGTGTAATTATTTTAAATTCAATTTTTTGGGGTATTTTTAAGGGTTGTTTTTAAATACTGCTTTTAATGCTTTACTTGAAGGTACAGTTTTATATAGCCTCCTCCATTTATGTATTTATGCATTTATGTATTTATGTATTTATTTATATGCATCCTATTTGTGTTTTAGCCTGACTGTACACCGCCCCGAGTCCCTTTTGGGAGAGGGGGCGGTCTAGAAATACGAAATAAAGTAAAGTAAAGTAAAAGTGTTTCAGGTTTAGGATTTAATTAACGGGACGCAGTGGTTCAGTGGCTAAGGCACTGTGCTTGTCGATCAGAAAGGTTGGCAGCTCAGTGGTTTGAATCCCTAGAGCTGCGTAACGGAGTGAGCTCCCGTGACTTGTCCCAGCCTCTGCCAACCTACCAGTTCAAAAGCATGTAAAAACGCAAGTAGGAAAATAGGAACCACCTTTGGTGGGAAGGGAACAGCGTTCCATGCACCTTTGGTGTTTAGTCATGCTGGCCACATGAACACAGAGACGTCTTCGGACAGCGCTGGCTCTTCGGCTTTGAAACGGAGATGAGCACCGCCCCCTAGAGTCGGGAAAGACTAGCACATATGCGCGAGGGGAACCTTTACCTTAACATAGTTGGAAGGGACCTTGGAGGTCTTCTATCCAACCCCCCTGCTCAAGCAGGAGACCCAATTCCATTTCAGGCAGATGGTTAACGGGATCTATTCATAAGTAAGTGGGTATTAGATCGCATCCTTTGTTATTATCAAACAAATGTACCCAGTGGCATTTATGCAATACTGCTATGCAGATATTTTTGGAAGCAAAATGTATTCCTTACTTCTGTTTTTGTTCTCCAACCATCCATAAAATAGCTCCCATGTCATATATGTTCTTTCTTCTTTATAGCAAGCAGTAATCTGTTCATTTCTGCACCTTCTAACATTTCCCTTAATCACATTCTCATCCGTAGGGAATCTCATCCCTTTTCCAATTTTGTGCGAACACCATTCTAGCCGCCGTTAATGCATGTCTGATTAAATGTGCATTTCCTTTACTGTATGTTTCGGGCGCAACCCCCCAACAAAAATATTTCTGGTTTGTAAATCAACGTGCTGCACTATCACCTTTGCTCCCGGCATCTTTCGATGTCGCCAGAAACCCCACTCATTGTTCTCCCTTGTTTGCCTCCCCCAGGAAAACCAAGTTCATCAGCGCATCGCGGAGCTGAGGAAGGAAGGCTTGTGGTCTCTGAGACGACTGCCCAAACTCCAGGAGGCCTCCAGGCCTAAATCTCAGTGGGATTATCTCCTGGAGGAGATGCAATGGATGGCCACAGATTTTGCCCAAGAAAGACGATGGAAGATGGCCACTGCCAAAAAGGTCTGGACTGTCGTTGTTTGTAATTCTTTAGCAAAGGGGCTCAGTGGCAAAGACGCTGAGCTTGTCGATCAGAAAGGTCGGCCGTTGGGCGGTTCGAATCCCTAGTGCTGCCTGCGTAACGGAGTGAGCTCCCGTTAATTGTCCCAGCTTCTGCCAACCTAGCCGTTCGAAAGCACGTACAAAATGCAAGTTGAAAAATAGGGACCACCTTTGGTGGGAAGGGAACAGCGTTCCGTGCGCCTTTTGGCGTTGAGTCATCCCGGCCACATGACCACGGAGATGTCTTCGGACAGCGCTGGCTCTTCGGCTTTGAAACGGAGATGAGCACCGCCCCCTAGAGTCGGGAATGACTAGCATGCATGTGCGAGGGGAACCTTTACCTTTATCTTGTATGGGAGCTTTCAAAAAGTTAATGATTAATGCAAAAAAATTAAATAAATAGCTGGCTTTTTCACGTGGATGAAATATATATGTATGTATGAATGTATGTATGTATGTATATTTCGTATGGCGTCACAGAGTACAACACAAATGCATGAAAAATTCACAAAAGACAGCCTATAAAATGCCCGTCAAACATTTTATAGCTGTCAAAGACAGAGAGCTGGGATAAATTGGTGGATGGCCACACTGTCTAGCAATCCTTCTCTAAAATTTTTATGTCAGATGGTCAGGACGGTGGCGCGCTACCACAGTGAGAAACAGCTTAATGCAGAGCGGGCGAAGAAGGAAGAGAAGATCAAGCTCAGGCGCATCGCTGCCACCATTGCCAGAGAAATAGAATATTTCTGGTCTAATATTGAACAGGTAAATCCTTCTCTTTCTTTGCCAGTCATTTGTGAAACCCTCGAAGTGGGTGTGGGGGGAAATGGCTCCCTGGGACCTGGTATTCTGGTGACCCTGGATGGCACCTAGAAATCCACATTTCGGATCCAGAAAAATTGCACGTAGCTTTGACCTTCAAATTCCCAGCTTCTCTGAGTGTGAAAAACAGTCATTGTGTCAAGGTTCCAAATATCATCCAGAATTAAATCGGAGTCCAAGGCAAAGCATTGCTCTAAGTTCCAATTTAATAAGAGAGACCTGTTGGCACAAACTGTGGGAAACCCGAATCTGAAAACTTCCTGTGGTTTCCACCCAGTTGAAAGTTCACGATCTTGTCCCCACTCCCACAAGTCCATCCCATGGTCCAATCTTCCTCTGTCACGCTGGCATCTCCACCCATCCACTTCCGGTCAGGTGCAGAGGTGCAGAGACAAGGGATGACCTTGGCCTTCTAGAAAGGAATGTTTTATTTTGACAACAACGCATTCTACTCCTTACTGTTCCCCCTCCCAATTACACCACTAATGAAACAGCAGAGTAAAATAATAGAGAGAGGGACAGGCCAAAGATCCAGCAAGGAATATGGCTGAAATACACGCAGATTTGAATTTTGCTGAGAATTTTAACCAAGAGGCATTTTGCCCGAAGCTGTTGCAGTTCCTTTGTCTGGCAGGAGGGAAGATCACTCTGTCCCTACTCTGGATGTTTTATCTTCCCGAGTGAGTAATTATCATTGTATACCTTAAGCAAGGCAGAGATAACGGGGCTAAATTTGACCGAGAAAGGTGAAAGCAGAATATGGGTTACATGGCTTTGTGATGATCTCTTCCTCTCGTTAGAAGATTCTTTCTAAGGTGAAATAGCACCTTTTATTTGTTTGTTTGTTTGTCAAACATGTACAAGGTGACAGTATAGGTAGGAGCATAAACATGAACAAAGGAAGTAGGTGCAGATGAGTGGGGACAGTAGGACAGGGACGGAAGGCGCACTGGTGAGCTTATGCATGCCCTCTTTACGGACCTCTTAGGAATGGGGTGAGGTCCACGGTAGACAGTTTGAAGTTGAAACTTTGGGAGTTTGAGGATGTAACAACGGAGTCAGGTAGAGCATTCCAGGCGTTGACCACTCTGTTGCTGAAGTCGTATTTTCTGCAATCGAGCTTGAAGCAGTTTACCTTGAGTTTGTAACAATTGTTTGCCCGTGTGTTATTGCGGTTGAAGCTGAAGAAGTCATTGACAGGTAGGACGTTGTAGCAGACAATTTTGTGTACTATGCTTAGGATGGACCGCAGGCAGCGCAGTTCCAGATTCTCCAAGCCCAAAATTTCGAGCCCGGTGGCATAAGGGATTCAGTTGTGAGCAGAGGAGTGAAGGACTCTTCTCGTGAAATACCTCTGGGCTCTCTCAATCGTATTACTATCCGATATACAGTGTGGATTCCAGGCAGACGAGCTGTATTCGAGAACCGCCCTTCGAAAGGCGCCCTTACCTGGATGACATTGCTTAGGGCCCCTCAATTCAGTTTCCCTGCTAAGTTCGTCCTGCTGACACACAGCCGACGTAAAGCGAATGCAGTCCTCGTCATAAATCAACAAGCGAGGTTATAAATCTTATTCCTGCCTTTCTGTCTTTCAGGTGGTCGAAATAAAGCTGCAGATTGAATTCCAAGAGAAAAGGAGAAAAGCATTGAATTTAAAAAGGCGTGCCAAGAAAGGTAGTTTCCCTTTTCGTTTACAACATGAGGTTACAATATTGCAGATTAGGAAGTTGTGGGGTGGGGTGGGGGTGTCCTTGGTGCTCTCTGAGCTGTGTGTGTGTGTGTTTCTAGCAGACATTTCCTTACCAAACTAGGTGAGGTCATCAGTGCGGTGTCATTTTGCGTTATTGCAAAGCGGGAAGCACGTTCTTGCTCAGAGTTAACAGTGACTTTTAAAACAGGTTTTGGGACTGGCTAGCCTAAATAATAATAATTAAAAAAAAGAATTAGGGGTAGCAGCATTCCAGTATTTGAGGGGGTGCCACAAAGAAGAAGGGGGTCAATTTATTCTGCAAAACTTGAGAAGGCAGGAGGAGAAACAATGGATGGAAACTAAACAAAGAGAGAAGCAACCTGGAATTGAGGAGAAACTTCCTAACAGGGAGGGCGATTAACCATTGGAAGAGCTTGCCACCAGAAATCATGGGTGCTTCATCACTGGAGGTTTCTTAAGAAGAGACTAGACAGTCACTTATCTGAAATTGTATAGGTTCTCCTGATTGAGCAGGGGGGCTGGACTAGAAGACCTCCAAGGTCCCTCCCAGCTCTATTCTAATCTAAACATTATCTTTTCACTGGGTTTACTTTCTTGCTCCCGGCCGAATTGACACGCTAGGCTAACATATTAAGTTGGCTGACTTAAAAAGTGCTTTAAAAAGATAACCATTTTGCAGGTAAAGACACCTGGAGACACTTGGAGGACATCCTTCTGGAAAAAGGAAACAAGTCGGTAAGGGAGATTTCCCCCCCCCCCCCCCCCCGTCTCCCTGTTGATAACTCTGGACGGATTGCATGTTTGACAATTGTTGAGATTACAATTTTTCAAGGAGGATATTTAGAGAGTGGTCGAACTGCGGCCAGTAAACAGCTTTCTCATATATAAGGAATATAACGGGAAGATGGAAAGTGGTGTATAATACAAAGCCATTGTTGGTCAGTTTCCTCGGATGACCTTTGAAGAAGGAAGCAGGTTAACGTGACAGCTCAGTGGTGGTTATTCAGCCGGTTTGGACTGGTTCGGGCGAACCAGTGGTGGAAATTTTGAGTACCATATTTTGCGAAGTATAAGACACACCTTTCCCCCCCCCCCCCCCAAAAAAAGAGGATGAAAATCTGGGTGCATCTTATACACCGAATACAGCATTTTTTACCTCCCGAAACCCTGCCCCCTTTGCAAAAATGGCCATGCATAGCCTTTAGGAGGCTTCCAGAGTGCTCCTCGGGGCTGGGGAGGGCAAAAATGAACAAAAAATGTGCCGTTTTCACTCGCTTTTGCCCCCTCAATCCGCAGCAGCACTTTGCAGGCCTCCCAAACACTATGCATGCCCCTTTTCTGGGCAGAAAATGGGCCCGTTTTCACGAAAAACAGACCATATTTTCCTTGTTTTTGGACCTGCCCCCAGGAGCACTTTGCAGGCCTCTCAAACCCTCTGCATGCCCCGTTTTTCACAAAAAATGAGGCGTGCAGGGGGTCTGGGAGGTCTGCAGATTGCAGAGACTTTTTTAAAAATATTGACCTCTTCAAAATCTTGGTGCGTCTTATACTGCGGTGCGTCTTACATTCCGAAAAATGCAGTAGTTCGGAGAACCGGCAAATGCCACCTCTGGTTGGTCCCACCCTCCCACCTCTGCCGTTCCCTGTCCTATATTCCCTTGTCTTTTTTTGGCTCAGCTGATTCACGGGAAGTGCACTCTCATAGAACCGGTAGGAAAAGGTTTGAAACCCCACCACTGATCAAGCTATATGTTGATCTCTTTCAATAATGTCTGCTGCGGTGGGCAGATGTTTTTCCACGGGGGTTTGTGAGTGTGGAATGATGGAGATCTTCCCCATCCTCTTCTTCACAATTTTTTTTTGGGGGGGGGGATGTTGGTCCTTTCCTGTTTCTCCTTTGAGGTAATGAACAATAAATCATGTGTTAGATGGAAGGGATAAGGGCTAAGGACCCTTCTGAAACTGATGCAAAACCTTTATGCTATATTCGTTTTGTAGGGTTCGTGGTCTTGTAGAAGAAAGAGAAAAGCCAGCACATCTCTAACAGACGATGAAGGTCAGTCCCCCCCCCCTTTTTTTTATATATAAAGTTTTTTTATTAGATAAACATTAAAAACATTGGATGTAGTGCGACATTTCTGGCATAAACGTTTCCATATAGTGATTAGATCTTACAACGATTACATTTTATATCCATCACATGGGTATGTGTAGTCAGTCAGGTTACCCGTCCATTGATCCTTTCTTTTATATAATTACTAACCATACAAATGCATATCCAATTCCTATCCATCACATGTTCTTAATACCATATTTTACGATTCTTAATTTATCTGCGTTTTTCTGTCCTGGCCTTTTCCCCTCAATTCTAACCATCGGTCCCATTTGTCCCAGATTTCGTGATATTCCGTCCCACCCTCGCCTTTGAGCTCTTAGAGTCAGTCTGTCCATTTCTGCGCACGTCAGTATCTTATTTATTGTTTCTTGTTCCGAGGGAGTCCCTTTGTTTTTCCATTTTTTTTTTTTTTGTGCAATAAAACAAACAAACATTCTTGCCGCTGTTAAAATTCGCTGCATGAAATATAGTCTGTCAGGGGAAATTTCACCCTGAGCTAATGAGGTGTAGACCGTCGGCTTTCCTAAAAAGTATATCTTCAGAAAAAGCGAAAAAAGACCCGATAACATGTTCTAATTAAAAACAAACTTTAAAAAATAAGAAATAAACAAATCTATCTAATTGTTACATTTTGGCAAGAGCAATTGTCATCCACCTTCTTGGCAGACGAATAGAAGATCAAAAGTAAAGAAGTCTCTGGAATGTGTGATATATTATGAAACGTGTTAAGAAGCATGCACAGTGAATCATTGTCAGATAAGGCCAGTGACCTGAGCGATAAACTATTCAGTTCAGCTAGCAAACAATTAACGCAGTGACATAGTCCACCTTTGCCATGTTTTTCTTTTGCGCTGATCCACCCGTTTCATCTCATCTGCTAATGTTGCTCCAACAGCGTGACAGGAGATGTGAAATCTGAAACCAAATAGCTACGGAAGTTCTCAGCCATCCAATTCATGGTTGTCCCCAAAGTGCTTTTTTCCCCAAGAGGCAACTGGACGTCCTTTGTTTTTCTTTGAAGGCGTTTCGCTTCTCATCCAAGAAGCTTTTTCAGCTCTTAGGAAGACAGCAAAGTCCACATTCTGGACAGAGAGGACCGCTGGTTTGAAAGAGGAGTCAAAGGGGCCATCAATGTCAAAATTGAACGGCCCTCTCTCAACAGAGGGGGAGGGATACGACCTTATCTATCTGCAGTCTGCAACACAGTCCTTTCGATGGTTCCAAGAAGGCTCCACTCACAATTGCACCACTCAGCTGACCCTGAGGACACAGATAAATCTCCAAGTGGCCTCAACCCCTGTCTAAAAGGACGCAAATGTCCAGCTGTTTGCAAGGAGTATAAATCCTTCCATTCCCCACCACCCAGTCAGAGCTGAAGAAGCTTCTTGGATGAGAAGCGAAACGTCTTCGAAATTAAAAATGAAAGTCCAGTTGCCTCCTGAAAAAAAAGCACCTTTCGGACTGAAAGAAAACAGTACAGCTCCAATTTGGGATTCTGTTTTAGTTCCAGAGGGAAACTGTTTTGCTTTCACACCCACACACAAAGCCGCCTCAATTATTCTTGCATGTATTGTATTATATTGTGTATTCTTGCATGTATATGGCTATTCCTTCCTCTCTCTGGCTTGACCCGTGGGCCTGACATTTTCTTTTCAGCGGAAGATGAAGAGGAGACAATAGAAGAGCAGGAAAAGAAGGAAGGGAATGTCAACCATCAGATGGAGCTGTCCACGCTGGCGAAGGAAGGTGAGTGCGTTGACGATTCTAAAGGAACCGGGGCCGGATAGGCTAGTGAAGAGAAGGACCAGGGGAGACAGGAGAGCAGTCTTCCTATATTTGAGGGGGTGCGAGAGAGAGGAGGGAGTCAAGCTATTTTCCAAGGCACCTGAAGGCCAGACAAGGAATAATGGATGGAAACTGACCAAGGAGAGATTCAACCTGGAAATAAGGAGGAATTTTCTGACAGTGAGAACCATCAACCCATGGAACAGAAGTTGCCTTCAGAAGTTGTGGAAGCTTCATCACTAAAAGCTTTCAATAAGAGACTGGACTGCCATTTGTCAGAAATGGTGTAGGGTTTCCTGCTTGGACGAGGGGTTGGACTAGATTACTTTCAAGGTCCCTAACAAATCTGTTAATCTGTATCTGTTTGTGATGTCCATGAAGTCAGGGCCTCATTAGCCAAGGATCGGTCATAAAAGTCATTTATTTTCAAGGCCGTTGCAACTTTAAACAGTCACTAAGCAAATAGTTGTAAGTCAAGGACCCTTTCAACTCTGTTAATATGAATCTATCTAAGATGATCAAAGGCCTGGAGGCTAAAGCATACAATGAACGGTTGCAGGAACTGGGCATGGCTAGTCTAGGGAAGAGAAGGACCAGGGGAGACATGATAGCATCCTTGCAATATCTGAGGGGCTGCCCCAGAGAGGAGGGGGTCAAGCTACATTCCAAAGCACCCAAAGGCCAGACAAGGAATAACAGATGGAAACTGACCAAGGAGAGATTCAACATGGAAATAAGGAGGAATTTTCTGACGCTGAGAGTAATCAACCCATGGAACAGAAGTTGCCTTCAGAAGTTGTGGGAGCTTCGTCACTGGAGGCTTTCAAGAAGAGGCGACTGACATCTGTCACAAATAATATAGGGTCTCCTGCTTATGCGGGGGGTGGTGGATTAGATGACCTACAAGGTCCGTTCCAGCTCTCTTAATCTGTTAATTCTGTGTCCCGTCCCCCCCCCCCCCCAATAGCTGAGCTGCCTTTGGATGATCTGATGAAGATGTACGAAGGAGCCTTCGCTGAGAGCTTCCACTGGCCGCAGCCGAAGCCAGAAGAGGAGACAAGCGAAGAAGGTACATCCTGGCAGAGTTTCCTTTCCAAATGCTTTCCTAGAAGGGACCAGCTTAGATTCAGAGAGGTGGATTTTTTCACCTTTCCGTCACTCAGCTCCATTAATGTAATACTTGGCGTGTATATGGAATTTTCAGGTATTCGGAGGGGCATTTTGAGATATTCAGGAGGGATTAATCCCCCTCCCATGGCCAGAACTGCTCCCATCCTTTCACTTTCCAAAAGGCCTCTGAAGACATGTCTAAGCCAACTAGCCTGAGGCCCTAATGGAGGTGTGGCACGTTGGAGGTGGCTGATGGGATAGAGAACACCCCACTTTTTCTCTCTACTCCCTCCCTCTCCATCCTCCTTCGATTTATTTAAATTGACTTTTTAAAATATTTATTGTTCTAATGTTTTATTCAGTGTCTGGCTTTCAGCGAGATGGGTGGCATACCATTTGGACGAAGGAAGAATGAATGAATGAAAGAATGAATGAGAATATCTAGCATAGCACTCATTAAAACAAAGCAGAGGGTTTTATTTATTCTTTATCTAGAAATGGAAGATCGCCTATGAATGAATGAATGAAAATATCTAGCATAGCACTCATTAAAACAATAAAAGAGGGTTTTTTTAAAAAAGCTTTTATTCTTTATTTAGAAATGGAAGATCACTTATGAATGAATGAATGAAAGTATCTAGCATAGCACTCATTAAAACAATAAAAGAGGGTTTAAAAAAAAAACTTTTCTTCTTTATTTAGAAATGGAAGATCACCCAGCCGAAACGGAACTCTTTCAAAAGGAGGTCATCTCGATTGAATCTCTGCTTAGCATCGAGCAGTACAAGGGGGCCGAGAGAATGATGGCCAGCAAGAACCGCGGACGAGATATAGCCGAAGTGGCCGCCACAGCGGAAGCCCTGTTGCCGAAAGGCAGCGCCCGGATCACCACTGCGGTACGTCCATCTGCGTGGGTTGATCTTGGTTTCACTGGTGGTAGGCAAGCAGTCCTTGACTTATGACCTTTAAAAATATATATATATTAATTTTCTATTAATTACATTCCTTTTTATCATATATATAAATATTTTTTAAGATGTATGTAAGTATTGAATACATGAACAGTGTGGCATCGAGGTATTCTTAGTTTTGATACCAAGTAATAGTAATAATATTGACAATTTTAGTAATCTTGGTTACATTAATCATACATCATTATAGTAACATTATACATAATGTATTATTTACATTCCTTAGTGCTTAATGGACATTGGGTTGTCTGGGTATTTAATTTGCTTAACATTACAAATGCCATCCTTACTCTGCCTCCCCCTTTTCCAACCACTGGTAAAAGAAATTCCAAGTTTTATATCCTGTGTCTTCTTTCTGTTTGATTTTCAATATAAGTCTGCCCATTTCTGTACAGTCTAATACCTTCTTCATTATCTCTTCATCTTGGGGTGTTTCTTCGTCTTTCCAATATTGTGCCAAAGATAATCCTCGCTGCTGTTAAAACATGTAATACTAAATACATACTGTATTTTTTGGAGTATCAGACACACCGGAGTATAAGACACACCAAGATTTTGAAGAGGCAAATTTTTTTAAAAAAGGTTTTGCACTCTTCAGACCTCCCCAAAATAGCCCATTTTTTTTCAAGAAAAGGGCATGCATAGCCTTTAGTGTTCCTGGGGACTGGGGGGGGGGGGGGGGGCAAAGATGAGCAAAAAATGGCCCATTTTTCGCTCATTTCTGCCCTCCCCAGCCCCCAGGAGCTCTCTGAAAGCCTCCTAAAGGCTATGCATGGCCATTTTGGTGAAGGGGGCGGGGTTTCGGGAGGCCAAAAATGCTGTATTCAGTGTATAAGACACACCCAGATTTTCACCCTCTTTTTGAAGGGAAAAAGGTGCATCTTATACTCCGAAAAATATGGTACTTCTCATCAAATTTTCCTGATATCCCTAATTAAAAAATCCCTTCAGTTTAAAAGTCTACATGTTCACCTATTATCTTTTCTAGTCATCAGTATATTTCTGCGCATTTTTTTTAAACACAAGTCCACCACTTGTGATGAAATGCGCCCATCTTTTGGTTACATTTCCAACATTTGCTAGACGATGTTTTTCAACATTCTAGCTAACCTTACAGGTGGTAAACGGCCATCTATAAAACATTTTATATACATTTTCTGTATAAGTAGTTGCAACCTTTCGTTTATTGGTCAAAGTTCAGACAGCTGGACAAGAAAAGTAACGTACGACTGTTTTTCACCCTTAACGACTGTGACTGCATCCCCACGGTCATCTGAGCACCTGGATTTTGATTCCTTATAACCATGGGGATGCCGCAGAGGCAACGGTCCTGAGTGTGAAAAAGTCCCTTGTTGTAACTTTGGAACAAGGTCCCTAAATGACCTTGTTGTAAGTCGAGGGCAAGGGTCACGAAGGGAGCAGCATAACGTCACGGAGAAGAAGAAACGTGTTTGCACAACTTTTTGCAGGTCAAATACAACACCCCTCCCCTCTTGTACGGCTCCCTCCGAGAGTATCAGAAGATTGGCCTCGATTGGTTGGCCAACTTGTACAAGAAGAAGCTGAACGGCATCTTGGCTGACGAAGCTGGCCTCGGGAAGACGGTGCAGATCATCGCCTTCTTCGCACACCTGGCCTGCAACGAAGGTAGGCGCCCTTGTGTTGCGTAAACGGGCCAGGTAGCGAAACGGAATAGGTGTCAGGGCTGCAGTCATATTCCTTTTAGGATTTTGGGCCTGCCACACTTTCTATGATTTTACTATGCTGTTTCATTAGTGGGGTGGTTGGGAGGGGGAATAGTAAGGAGTAGAATTGTAGAATGTGTTGTTGTCAAAATGAAACATTCCTTTCTAGAAGCCCAAGGTCATTCTTTGTCTCCGCATCTCTGCACCTGACCGGAACTAGATGGGTGGAAATGCCAGCATGGCAGTAGAAGATTGGACCATGTGATGGACTTGGGGGTGTGGGGGCAAGGTCTTGAACTTTCAACTGGATGGAAAACCCAGTTAGCTTTCAGATTCGGGTTTTCCACAGTTTGTGCCAACATGTCTCTCTTATTAAATTGGAACTTGGATGAAAGCTATGCCTTGAACTCTGATTTAATTCTGGGTGATATTTGGAACGCTGACAATAGGAATAGAACAGAGGAGGAGTGGAAGGAGAAAGGGAGACGGAGAAGCAGAGAATAGAATACAACAGAACAATTTGACTCCCTCTTCTTTGTGGCAGCCCCTCAAATACTGAAATACTGCTATCCTGTCACCCCTAATTCTTATTTTCTTTAGTCTAGCCAAATCCAAATCTTGCAAACATTCTTCATATGGTTTAGTCTCCAAGCCTTGGATCATCTTAGTTGCTCTTCTCTGAACTTTTTCCCAAAGTCTCAACAATTTTATTTTATTTTTTTGTAATATGGTGACCAAAAATTAGTTGCAGTGTTCCCGATGTGGTCTTACTAGGGCTTTATAAAGTGGTACGAGTCCTTCACATGACCCTGATTCTATGCCTCTGTTTATACAGCCCAGGGATGGATTCTTAGCCTCTCTCCTTGGTTTTCCTTTCCAGGGGATTGGGGTCCTCACCTTGTCGTCGTCCGAAGTTGTAACATTCTGAAGTGGGAACTGGAGCTCAAACGTTGGTGCCCCGGCCTAAAAGTCCTGCTCTACATCGGTACCCAGCGAGAACTAAGAATGAAAAGACAGGTAGGTGGTTTTATTAGTTTTCAAATCCTGTGTTTGTGTGTGTGTGTGTGTTTGTTGTTGTCAGAGTTTGCAGGCGAAATCAAATCCAGAAAGCACACATAGGTAACTGATTCAGCAGGATTCATTAACTTCTTTATATATATATATATAATAACAACACATGAATAAATGTACAATGCCAACAGCTGATTTTTCCAATGTGGTAGAGAGGAGAAATTGTAAGCAGGTTCAGACACGGGCAGGCTATACAGAGAATGAGTTTCTTTTAGTTTCAGTTCAGAACTGAGCCACACCCAGACCCCAAATTGTTTCTGCTCCCATTGGCTGACCTTGTTACTAAGCCTTATTCATTGGCTGACCTTGTTACCATGTCTCTGCCGGTTCATGAATATCCTGACAGCGTTTACCACAAATTCCGCCCCCACCCGCCCTCCTCGATCCGTTGTCCCAAAGGTGCTTTTCCTAAAGGCAAATTGGACTTCAGCCACAGAGCTGAAGAAGCTCCTTGGATGAGAAGCGAAACGACTTCAAGAGAAAAAACAGGAAAGTCCAGTTGCCTCCTGAAAAAGCACCTTTGAGACAACCAGGACCTGGATGACGGAGAATCTCTACAGACTTTTAGCTACACAATTTGGGGTGAAGACCTTTTGAATGTTGTGGGAGTAGAAATAGATTTCCAGAGGAAAATAATTGCAGACTACAGGAACCATTTGCAGCACACAGGTGACCTCTGAGGACACAGATAAACCTCCAAGTGGCCTCAATGACCCTCTAAAAGGATGCAAATGACCAGCTGTCTGCAAGGAATATAAATCCTTCCCAGATAAACCTCCAAGTGGCCTCAATGACCCTCTAAAAGGATGCAAATGACCAGCTGTCTGCAAGGAGTATAAATCCTTCCCAGATAAACCTCCAAGTGGCCTCAATGACCCTCTAAAAGGATGCAAATGACCAGCTGTCTGCAAGGAGTATAAATCCTTCCTTTCCCAAGAAAGTACAGCCATGGTTGTCCTTTGGGACAACCATGACCTGGATGACGGACAATCTCCATAGACTTTCACCCATTTGGTTGTGAACTGAGCTAGACTGACTTCTAAACTGGTTCACCCTTCTTTGGATTCTTAAATCCAGCCAAATCCGTGTTCCTCAATCTTGCCCGCTTGAAGATGTCTGGGCTTCAACTCTCAGGATTTCCCAGCCAGCGTCTGGGGTATGTGGGGGGTGGGGGCTTTCTCAACCAACGGTTTGCTTGAAAGAGTTTGGATTGACTTGAGTTTGGGCAGTCATGGCTTGAGTTTTCCTAAGCCACAGTTGGGTTTTCTGACGTTATGGTTTGTGAAGAACATGGAAGTTACTTCTTCTTCAGAAAGAAATGTTTAGGTAGATGTCAGAGGTTTCCCTGGAATGTTGTCACTCACCTGGAAGAAAACGGGGGAGTGGGATCAGGGGAACATTCCTGCCACAGTTTTTTTTAAATCCACAAGTTAATATAGGTGTAGATTCCAAGTTCTAAATCTTTCTTTACTTTGCCTCCCTCTCTTCCTTCCTCCCTCCCTCCCCCTCCCTTCTTCCTTTCCTCTCTCCACCATTCCCTCCCTTCTTCCCCCCTCGCTACCTCCCTTCTACCCTTCCCTCTTTCCTTCTCTCCCTCCCTCTCATTGCTCCTTCCTTCCCTCCCTTCCTTCTCTCCCTCCCTCTCATTGCTCCTTCCTCCCCTCCTTCCTTCTTCCCTTCCTTCTCCCCTTCCTTCCTTATTTCCTTCTCTCCCCTTGCCCCTCCCTCCCTCCCCTCCCTCCCATTGGGCCTCCCTCCCTCCCTTCCTTTCTTCCTTCCGTAGCAGTGGACCGAACCCAACAGTTTTAACGTCTGCATCACCTCCTACAAGCAGCTCTTCAAAGGCCACCAAGCCTTCATGAAGATACGATGGAAGTACCTCATGGTGGACGAGATGCAACAGATTAAGAACATGACGGAGAAGCACTGGGAAGCCCTCTTCCACCTGCGCAGGTCTGGACCCGGTCAAAATCTTATATATTTTTATATATCTCTCTCTATAAAACTCTGGAACGCCTCGAGCAATTTCAACCAAACTTGGTACACAGACGACATACCCTCTGGAGACAAATACTGTGGGGGGTAAGACACCCCTAACATGCCTCGGGATGAGTTTTCTGCTGAGATACAGCAGAAAATGTACAGAAAGTACCGTAAAATGGCTTCTAACGTACTGCCGTAAAATGGCTTCTACTGTACAGCACAGTGGAATTGCCGTGTAAACGGCTTCGCAGTACTCCACAAGGGGGCTCCCTCTGGTAAGGGGGAAAATTCAATATTAGAAATTACGTTTTGTCCGGATTTTTCCCCCCTATAAATAAATACCCGGGTAACGCCAGGTTATCGGCTAGTAAACTATTAAAAAAAAAAAAAGTATCCATGGAAAGTTTGGACCTTCTGACTTTCAAGGTTCTGTTGATGTAGCCTTACGCTAAACTAGAAGGAGGCCATTTGATTGGTGTTTCTTTGTCTCGTTTCTCCGGGAGGGCTTACACTGTGCCACCCCCACCCCCCCACCTCTCTTTGCAGTCAGTACCGCTTACTTCTGATCGATACCCCCCTGCACAACACCTTGATGGAACTGTGGACCATGGTGCACTTCCTGATTCCGGGAATCTCCAAAGCTTACCTGGATTTCCCGGTGAAAGCGGCCAACGAGGAGAATCAAGACTACTGCCATAAGCTGGTCATCAGGCTGCACAGGGTGAGTCTCTCAAGGCAGGCGTTGGTATTGGGCCCAGGGCAATCGGATTGGGCAAAGGTTGTTATGTTGGAAAGATAGAAAACTGGCAGAAGAAAAAGTGGTTCATCAAGGCTGCCCTTTGAGTTTATTTCCTTCCTTCCTTCCTTTCTTCTTCCTCACTCCCTCTCTCCCTTGGTTCCTTTCTTCCCTCCCTCTCATTGTCCCTTCCTTCCCTCCCTCCTTCCTCCCTCCCTCCCTCTCATTGTCCCTTCCTTCCCTCCTTTCTTCCCATTCTCCCTTCCTTCCTTCCCTCCCTCCCTTTCTCCTTCCTTCCTTCTCTCCCTCACTCCCTCTCTCCCTTGGTTCCTTTCTTCCCTCCCTCTCATTGTCCCTTCCTTCCCTCCCTCCCTCCCTCCTTCCTCCCTCCCTCCCTCTCATTGTCCCTTCCTTCTCTCCTTTCTTCCCATTCTCCCTTTCTTCCTTCCCTCCCTCCCTTTCTCCTTCCTTCCTTCTCTCCTTCATCACTCCCTCTCTCCCTTGGTTCCTTTCTTCCCTCCCTCTCATTGTTCCTTCCTTTGCTCCCTACCTCCTTCCTTCCTCCCTCCCTCCCTCTCATTGTCCCTTCCTTCCTTCCCTCCCTCCTTTCTTCCTCCCTCCCATTGTCCCTTCCTTCCCTCCCTTCTCCCTCCCTCCCTCCCTCCCACCCTCCCTCCCTCCCTCTCATTGTCCCTTCCGTCCCTCCTTTCTTCCTCCCTCCCTCCCATTGTCCCTTCCCTCCCTCCTTTCTTCCTCCCTCCCTCCCTCCCATTGTCCCTTTCTTCCCTCCTTTCTTCCTCCCTCCCTCCCTCCCATTGTCCCTTTCTTCCCTCCTTTCTTCCTCCCTCTCATTGTCACTTCCTCCCTCCTTCTTTCTTTCCTTTTCTTCTTTTCCTTCACTTTTAATTTTTATCAAATTGAAACTAATTTAATAATTCATTATTTTTACTAATTTTAATTTTATTTTTTCATTTTTTGGCCGGACGATGTACATCTGTTTTACACCCACCCACCCCAATCGTGTTTATTTAAGCTTCATTTCCTAACAGCCGACTCTGAAAGTTGCTTCCAAGCTGCCACTCCTCTTTGTGCGAAGGGATATCCTTGAACGTCTGAATATTCACCACCGCTTCCTCCTCTCCTCTGCAGATGATCCAGCCGTTCATCCTGCGCAGATCCAAAAGGGACGTGGAGAAGCAGCTGACGAAGAAGTACGAACACGTCCTCAAGTGCCGGCTTTCCAACCGGCAGAAAATGATGTACGAAGACGTCATCCTCCAGCCCGAGTAGGTGTCTCTTGAGTGGAACATCGAACCATTCACGAATCCTTCACGAATCCTTTAATCATTAACACGATCCCCCTTTTACGACCGATCCTTGGCTAATGAGGCCCTGACTTCATGGACATCACACACAGATACAGATTGACAGATTTGTTAGGGACCTTGAAGGTCATCTAGTCCAACCCCTCCCCGTGCCCAAGCAGGAGACCCTATGCCATTTCTGACAGAAATCCAGTCTCTTCTTGAAAGTCTGAAGTAATGAAGTTCCAAAACTTCTGAAGGCAACTTCGGTTCCATCAGTTGATTGTTCTCACTGTCAGAAAATTCCTCCTTATTTCCAGGTTGAATCTCTTCTTGATCAGTTTCCATCCATTGCTCCTTCCCTGGCCTTTGGGTGCTTTGGAGAATAGCTTGACCCTCTCTGTGGCAGCCCCTCAAAAATTGGAAGACTGCTATTGTGTCATCCCTTGGTCCTTCTCTTTACTAGATTAGCCATGCCCAGTTCCTGCAACCGTTCATTGTAGGTTTCAGCCTCCAGTTCCCTCATCATCCTGGTTACAGATTTACAGAGTTGGAAGGGACCTTGTAGGTCATCTAGTCCAACCCCGTGCCCAAGCAGGAGACCCTGCAGCATTTCTGACAGATGGCAGTCCAGTTTCTTCTTGAAAGCCTCCAGGGATGAAGCTCCCACAACTCCTGAAGGCAACTTCTGTTCCATTGGTTGATTGTTCTCACTGTCAGAAAGTTCTTCCTTATTTCCAGGTTGATTCTCTCCTTGGTCAGTTTCTATCCATTATTCCTTGTCTGGCCTTTAGGTGCCTTGGAAAATAGCTTGACCCCCTCCTCTCTCTGGCAGCCCCTCAAATATTGGAAGACTGCTCTCCTGTCTCCCCTGGTCCTTCTTTTCCCAAGACTAGACATGCCCAATTCCTGCAACCGTTCATCATAGGTTTCAGCCTTAATTCACTCTTCTAGCTTTGACCCTCTGGTTTCTTCTCCCTCGGCAGGACACAAGACGCTGTGAAAAGCGGGCACTTCGTCAGTGTTCTTCACGTCTTGATGCAGCTGCAGAAGATCTGCAACCACCCGGATCTGATCAACCCTCGGCTGTGTGGCTCCTCTTACGTTTCGGGGGCCTTGCAGTTCTCGACCGCCTCGCTGGCCTTAACAGCCTTGGAGAGCGGCCTGTGGAAGGTGAGCTGAAGGATTGGACTCACAAGGTCCCCTGTTGGGTGAGAGAGAGGGAGAACCTTTCCGACTTCCCATTTCTGATTCTATTCTTTTGCCCCATGGCATGCCCAAGGACACTACAGTTTGTGTGTGTTTGTGTGTGTGTGTGTGTGTGTGTGTGTGTGTGAGAGAGAGAGAGAGAGAGAGGGAGAGAGAGGGAGAGAGAGGGAGGGAGGGAGGGAGATGGAGAGATGAAATGGACTAGAAATGGACTAGGAAATAAAAGGGAGAATCTTTTCAACTTCTAATTTCTAATTTTACTTTTCTGCCCTAAGGTGTGATCAAGGACTCTACAGTTTGTGTGTGTTTGTGTGTGTGTGTGAGAGAGAGAGGGAGGGAGATGGAGAGATGAAATGGACTAGAAATGGACTAGGAAATAAAAGAGGGAGAATCTTTTCAACTTCTAATTTCACCTTTCTGCCCCAAGGTGTGATCAAGGACTCCACAATATGTGTGTGTGTATGTGTGAATGTGTGTGTGTGTGTGTGTGTGTGTGAGAGAGAGAGAGAGAGAGAGAGGGAGGGAGGGAGATGGAGAGATGAAATGGACTAGAAATGGACTAGGAAATAAAAGGGAGAATCTTTTCAACTTCTAATTTCTAATTTTACTTTTCTGCTCCAAGGTGTGATTAAGGACTCTACAGTTTGTGTGTGTGTGTGTGTGTGTGTGTGTGTGTGTGTGTGTGTGAGAGAGAGAGAGAGAGAGAGAGAGAGAAAGGGGGGGGGGAGATGGAGAGATGAAATGGACTAGGAAATTAAAGGGAGAATCTTTTCAACTTCTGATTTCTAATTTTACTTTTCTGCCCTAAGGTGTGATCAAGGACTCTACAGTTTGTGTGTGTGTGAGAGAGAGAGGGGGAGGGGGAGGGAGGGAGAGAGATGGAGAGATGAAATAGACTACAAATGGACTAGGAAATAAAAGAGGGAGAATCTTTTCAACTTCTAATTTCACCTTTCTGCCCCAAGGTGTGATCAAGGACTGCACAATATGTGTGTGTGTATGTCTGTGTGTGTGTGTGTGTGTGTGTGTGTGTGAGAGAGAGAGAGAGAGAGAGAGAGAGAGAGAAAATGAACTAATAATAAAGGAGAATCTTTATAACTCAAGATTGAACTGTTGGGTCCTTGTTGCTCTCTGGGCTCGGTGGTTTCCTTGCAGACGTTTCATGACCCAACTAGGTAGCATCATCAGTGCTAGAAAGAAATGGGGTTTGCAGAGTGGAGGAGGAGACGGGAGGAGGAAGAGGAGAAGGACTGTGGGGTCCTTGATGCTTTCTGAGCTTGGTTGTTTCCTTGCAGACCTTTCGTTACCAAACTAAGTAACATCATCAGCCTACCAACTAAAGGGACTAAACCCAATGATCACAGGGGCCCGAGGTATACTTTTCTCCCCTCTTGGCCATCCTCTAGGTTGCAGACCTGAGTCTCTTTGACCTGATCGGGCTCGAGAAGAAAATGACGCGGTATGAATCCCAGGTGGTGCCCAAGCAAAAAGTAACCCGGAAGCTCATCGAAGAGATCTACACCTCTCCCGTGCCGCCTCCCAGGCCGCCTCCCGTCAAGTTGAAGCCCAACAGGTGAGCCGCGCCCAGCCTTCCATAACACCACTGCCCCTTGTTCAGCCAATCGTAATGCTGATCGGACTCTTGTCCGATCGCGCAGTTTTGCATGGCATGTCGATGCTCACAGGGGGGTGTTGCGGTGGCCTAGAGCTGGAGCTCTCACCTCACAGTTAGGCGGCTGTGAGTTCAATCCTAGGTAGAGGCAGATATTTCTCTCTGTCTGGGCAGGGTGAGAATATATCTGCTGAACAAAACTCCGCCCTGGCAACAGGACGGGCATCCGGCCATGAAACCTTCTGCTAGCTCCATTCCGTTGGCCAGATTCCACCCCGCAAGGAATTATGGGGTCGTTAAAAGACGATGATGATGATGATGATGCTCTCAAGCATGGGTCTCAATTTCAGAATGGCATTCAAGGGTTGGAAGGAAGGAAGGAAGAGTTTAAAGCATCTCCAAGGGTTAGGGCGCCATGCCCATCCCCTAAACATTCGACCCCCTTCCATCCTAAGGTCATTAAAAAGGATGCTAGGGTGTGCCTTTGGCTCAAGATAGCAAAAACCCCAAATCCTTCTCCTCCTTGAGCAGAGAGTTCCTCAATTTTTAAAATGTGGCTGAAAGGACTCTGAATTACCGTATTTTTCAGAGTATAAGACGCACCAAGGTTTTGAAGAGGCAAATTAAAAAAAAAAGTTTTTGCACTCTCCAAATCTCCCCAAAATGACCCGTTTTTTGCCAAAATGGGCCCGTTTTTTTGTCAAAAAAGGCCATGGATAGTCTTTTGGAGGCTTACAGAGTACTCCCGGAGGCTGGGGGTGGGGGAAAATTGAGCCAAAAACGGGCCCTTTTTTTGCTCATTTCTGTCCTCCCCATTTTGGTGAAGCGGGTGGGGCTTTAGTAGGCAAAAAATGCTGTATTCAGTGTATAAGACACACCCAGATTTTCAGCCTCTTTTTTGAGGGTAAAAGGCGCGTCTTATATTCCGAAAAATACGGTACTTCTTGCTTGTTTTTTTTTTTTAATTATTATTATTATGACTCCAAAATTACTTTGTGCAAAATCATCCCAGCCACCAACCGTCCTTGGGTTTTTCTTTCTTCTAGATTGTTTCAACCTGTTCAGTATGGACAAAAACCTGAAGGCAAGATGGTCACCTTTCCTAGCGCTCAAGTGCAGCGGGCCACCAGCACGGCTACGGTTGCTCAACAGGCCCAAGTGCGAGGAAGGTCTCCCATGACGACGGTATCTGCCAATCAAGGTGAGAAAGGCGATCCTTCTAGGGGGGGGGGGGGTCCTTCCTTGTTAACAAGGGCGGGTTGGTACCCCTTCACGCTCATCCTCCCTCCCTCCCCTTCCCGTGACAAAACCAGTCCTTGGAATTAAACCAGCCTTCCTCAACCTGGTGCCTCTTCCCAATCTGTTGAGGTTCACCACAACCACCACTAGCTACCAGCCCAGGTGGGAATTCCTGCACATCCGGATGAAATCAATGTTGAGGAAGCTGAACACAAGTCATCAGACTGGAGGCATGGATTGGGTAGATCCACCTAATTGTTTCTTCTCCAACCAGCATTTCCAGGCCAGGTTGGGTCTACAGATGTTGAGATGTTGTCCACTTGGGATTTGGAGGGTAGGATTCCCAGGTCTTTGACTTGACCTTCTACCCAGCTTGAGGGGCATTTAGTGGTTTTCTCTGTTTCCTGAATGCGTCCTGAGCTGGCATTTTGGAAGCTCAATTCCGAGGTTCTTCTGTGAATTGTGAACCAATTCTGTGGTTTTTCAACACATAAGGTGCTCTCCTACCCCCCCAAAATAAGACCTCCCCGGATAATAAGCCCATTTGAGTGCATGTGCTAAAATAAGCCCTCTCTCGAAAATAAGCCTTCCCTGAAAATATCTAAGCGCTTGCGCAGCCGGTCCCTGCCATTTCCTGAAGGGAGGGGGGAGGAAAGGGGGGGGAAACATGCTCCATGCACCGCAAATGCACCTGCCATCCACTCAGAACGGAGTCACAGAAACCGCTCCCGCCAACCATAGCTACCGCACCCCTTCTCTTAGTGGCGGCCGCAAAAAGAGCAGGCTGCCCAGTGACGCTAAGGCTGGCAAGAGTGTGCCAGAAACAGAGACAGAATTTCCGGCCCTCTCTGGATCAGCTGAGCCGCGGGCCGAGGTTAAGGGGACCTCCTGCACCTCCAAAATAATAAGACCTCCCCGAAAATAAGGCCAAGCGCTTATTGGGGGGGGGTGTCAAAAGAAAATTAGACCCTGTCTTATTTTCAGGAAAACATGGTAGGTTTTGGTGGGTGTCTTTTTGAGTTTTCAAGGCAGGATGCTCTTGTTGAGTTCGCTTGGGCCAAGATATTTCCGGACATTTTATTTCGTTCGTTAAATTTTCATACGCCGCTCATCTCACCAGCAAGTGACACTGGGCAGATTTCATTTTGATGGGATTTCTCTCAGAAGAGCTCATGTTAAGCTCTCCCACCCCCTCCTTTTTTGTCCCCCTCCTCCTTTTGATTTGAAACTTCGGAAAGGGAATTTAAAAAATGGAACGACAGCCAGTTGTCCTGCTCTTTCTGGAGATGGTCCAGGCAAGGGACCTGGAGCTTAAATGCTTAAATTCCACACCCCAAGCTTGGTTTGATCCCAGTTTGATCACTAACATTGTGGGAGAATCTCATTTTGGATCGATGACTTGATTGCGCTTTATTTGAAAATCTGGAATGGAGGGCATCGAAGTGCTCAAGCAAGCCCCCTCTTACCTATGTTTTCATCATCTTTTTCTTTTTAAAGGTTTCAGCTTGAGCTGAAAGTCAACATTTCCAGCAGTATGTTTAGACTGTGTCCTTGTGCGTCTTTTTTGGTCTCCAAATTCAGCGGGTGGTTAGGATGGGCATGATAAAGCTGCTTTGTTGTGTGTTTGTGTGTTTTTTCTTTGGTCTCAAATTCAGTGAATGCTTAGGACGATGAAGCTTCTTCAGGGCAGCACTTGTTATTTATTTATTCATTTGTTTGTTTGTATCCCACTGCTATTATTTTTAGAAATAACTCAAGGCGGCAAATTTATCCAACACACCTTTTTTCCTCCTCCTTTTTCCCACAACAACAATCCTGTGAGATGGGTTGGGGAGGGAGGGAGGGGGAGAGAGAGAGAAAGAAAGAAAATAGATGATAGATAGATAGATGATAGATAGATGAGAGAGAGAGAGAGAGATAATTGATGATAAATGGAGGGAGAGAGGTTTATGGATGGATGTATGGATGGATGAATATAGAGATAGAGAAATAAAGAGATAAATGAAAAAGATAGAGATAGAGAGACAGACACTGGCTCAAGGTTGTGGTTGTGGTCTGCGGCGGCCTGTGGACCTGGCAGCAGAGTCGGACAGTGAGGAGGTTGGGGAGAAACATGGGCCAGTCCTGGAGTCTGGGGAAGGCTCTGATGAGGGCTCTGTGTCGGAGGCAGAGAGGGGGCCAGGGCCATCTGACAGTTATCAGCTGCCTCTGGAGTCTGACATCAGCGAGGCAGACGAACAGTGTGAGCCAGTTCCCAGTGTGCGCATGGACAGAGCTGCCAGAAGGCAAGAACAGTTAAGACAAAAAGGGCTTGGAGATGATTGGCCCCCTCCCATGAGACATAAAAGAGGAGCAAATGGACGTGAGTCTTTGCAGGAAGCAATTAGTTCATCTAGTCGGTTCAAGCTCTGAGAAGTCCTGTTTGACTCTGTGCTCCGTTTGGCCTTGCAAAACTAATTGACAGTTAGGTCTCTGGCAGAGTTTCAAGGGAGAGAAAGGTGGGTGCTTATCAACATTACCCTGAAAGACTTTGGCAACTCGAGCAGACATCTGTCGGAATCTTCACAGAATGTTTGTGAATAATTATGGGCTGTGAGTGATCATAATTCACAGCCGTGTAAATAGAAGAGGGTTTTGGGGGCTAAGATTGTGATTCAGCTTCCTCAGGAAGCCTAGGTCAGAACACGCACCTGGTCTTCTTGCCAAAGAGAGGAACTAGAACTCACAGTCTCCCGCTTCCTAGCCTGGCATCTGAACCAACCTGGCGCTCTTCATACCACCCCAGCTCTCCTTGGATAAAGTTGGAGAAGTTCATGTTAGAAAGCCTTCCAAGCTTTCAAAGTGAAGAGCTGGCAAACCCACCTGAACTCTCTCCCTTCCCCTCCTCCTCCCCAAAGTTGTGTTCCCATGTGTTTGTGCATGTGTGTTTAAGCGCACGGCCGCCGAGAAGCTAAATTTGAGCATCGGGTTGCTTTCGGTGCTTTGATTTAAGGCTCCCAAATCATCATCATTTAATAATCCCTCGCGGGGTGGCGTCTGGACAGCTGAATGGAGCTGAGTGATTACTGGCCAGATGCCTTTCTTGTCGCCAGTACGGAGTTTTGTTTGGCAGATAATATTCTCATTGTGCCCAGAGAGAGAGAAATATCTGCCTCTGCCTACGATCGAACCCACCGCCTCCTGATTGTGAGGGGAGAGCTCCACCTCTAGGACAACCGCACCACTCATTTAAGGGTTAGGCTGTCTGTACTCAGCCCCCCCTCCCCGCCCCCGACGTTTAAAACTGTGACCGCTGAAATTTCTCCGTTGCTCTAACCCTTGAAAGGAAAAGAAAAAGGACCGACTCTAACCACTTATACCCCCTGACCTTATTGATTGCAGCCGCCGTTGCCGTCTCCTCGGCTGCCACCGCCGCGCCACCACAATTGCAGTCTTCCTCCAGTGTTCCTCCACCTCCTCCTCCTCCTCTTCCTCCTCCAAGACATCCGCCAGCAATGACCTTCGCCAACGCAACTAGCCCGGCCCATCCAGTGAAACTGCGGGGCCAGGCTACCGCCCAGGGCCTCCAGCTAGGGCAGGCCCAGCCACAGGCTCCCCCACCCACCATCCAACAGAGTGTCCAGCCTCAGAGGCTCCTGTTAACCAGTCAGGCACAGGCTCGGTTACCCAGTAAGTGCCCCTCTGCCCTGCTTCCTAGGTGTCTCCAGCTTCCTTCTGTCCCTCCTCCTCTTCCTCCTCCTCCTCCTCCCTCCCTCCTCCTTTCCAAAGCTTCCCTGAGGTTAAGTTATTAGGCACCCTAACCATGTGTGCAGGGATCCGCGTAGAGGTCTAGAGGTATATTTGGACGGGGGCTCGTTTTTCTCCTTCCCTTTCCATTCTCCTCCCCCTTTGGAGTTTGCCTTGCTCACCGTTCTAGTTTGCTTTATTTGGGGAACGAAAAACCTGGGGGTGCAACCTAAGAGCCACAGTGGCGCAGTGGTTAGTGCAGTACTGCAGGCTACTTCAGCTGGCTGCTAGCTGCAGTTCGGCAGTTCGAGTCTCACCAGGCTCAAGGTTGACTCGGCCTTCCCATCCTTCCGAGGTGGGTAAAATAAGGACCCAGATTGTTGGGGGCAAGAGGCTGACTCTGTAAACTGCTTAGAGACCGCTGTAAAAAGCCCCGTGAAGCGGTATATAAGTCTGAGTACTATTGCTATTTAGATAAGAAAAAAGGGTCTCTGAAAATTGATGTGAACACACAGGTGGTCCTTGACTTAAAACCGTTTCGTTAGTGACAGTCCGAAGTTAACAACACGTTCAAAACACTTGCAGCATCCCTCCCACGTAGTCACATGGTCAAAATCTCAGCAACTGGCATGTACTTATGACAGTTGCACTATCCGAGGGTCATGTGATCCCCACTGGTAACCTTTTCAGGCGGTTTCCGGACAAGCAAAGTCAACCGGGGAGGGAAGGGGGGGCAGCCGGATGCACTTAATGACCTCCGGATTCTGCGGCGATTCATTTAACCAATGTGGCAAAATTTAAAAGGCTGGGAAACGGGGCGCGACTCTCTTAAGGACCGCCTCGCTTAGCCGCGTAAACTTTGGGCTTTGTTGTTGAGGTTAAGTCAAGGATTACCTGCACATTAGCGGTGTCAACTTAATCTCCTTTTTCTTTGCATGTTTCTTCTCTTCGGTCAGCCTTCCTCGGAAACTAAATTTTGGGAAAGGAAAAAAAAACCCCTACATTTCCTCCTCCTAATTTAATTCTTTCATTTTTATTTTTATTTTGAGAATACTAACCTCACAGGAAGGAACCACGCTCCGTAAGGAAGACTGGGAAGCTGGGCTTAGGAACATGCTAAGGCTATTTCTATTTCTGATGAATAGATGAATTATTAGCACCTCTGGAGCAAGGGTGGGCGACTCTGCCCCCTTTCCACCTATAGACTTCAACTCCCAGAATTCCTCAGCCAGGGATTCTGGGAGTTAAAGTCCATAGATGGTATAAAGGAGCCAGAGTCGCCCACTTTTGCTTTAGAGTGACTCTCCAGCACTGTTATACTAATGTTTTCCCCCCAACCCCCTCCCTCATCTCCCCAGGGAACCCACTGCCTTTATAAAAGTCAAACAAACATGCCACGCTCAACTCCAAAACTTGAGAGATTTGACGTTTGGATCCAGGCATTAAAAATCCTGATTTTTTCCCCCCCTTTCTGAGTTGATTTTATGGAGAAACTCCGTAAATTCGGGTTAACAGAGCCTGAATTTCATGTTTCATTCATGGCAGGGAGACCTACGCACACACTCAAAAAATTGTCACTTGTCACAACCAATAAACCTTCAATTCTTCATCAGAGGGAGTCTGTGAAAGATAACCTTCTGTGTGCTGAAAAATCCAATTTGCTGAATTATATATATAATCTTCTTCCTTCTTTCATATATATCTATATATGAATGAATGTGTGTATTTGTGTATGTGTAAGTTCCAACATAATTCAATAAACTTGGTACACAGTTGACTTACCCTCTGGAAAAAATGTGGGGGGTACGACACCCTTAAAACCCCTCGGTGTGTGTGTTCTGTTAAGATACAGCCTATTGTGCCTTAAAATGGCTTCTACTGTACTGCCGTAAAATGGCTTCTGCTGTGGAGTTGTCATGATAACAGCTTCACAGTCCTCCACAAGGGGGCTCCCTCTGGTAAGGGGGAAAATCCTACATTAGAAATTACGTTTGGTCCCGATATTTTCCCCCTATAAATAAATTCCTGGGCAATGCTGGGTTATCAGCTTGTGTATATGCATGCATGTATGCTTGCATACATGCGTGCATGTACAGTATATCACAAGTGAGTACACCCACTCACATATGATCTTATTTTGGGCTTGGAAATCGATGCAAAAGTAGATTGTGTATATATACACATACACATACTCTTCTTCGGTTCAATTATTCCGTGTGCCCTGTGCATTGTTAATCCCCGCGTTAGTTTGCTTTCGAAAAGGCAGTAGAGGTTCCGACCTTCAGGACTTTTCTTCTCTCTCTTTTTCTGAAGTGTCACGTGAGTTTTTTCCAGGTCACGCTTGTTAATCCGTGAAAGTGGAAGGATCTCTGCCCTCGGCCTGCCCCGATCACCCCACCGTTCCGCATTTAAGGAAACTTGAGCCCAATGCAATTGGCCCGTCACACCTGTATCAAAGCTGTACCTGTGGAACTTCTTGGATGACACTTCCCTCCTCTCTCCCTCCCTCCGCTCCCACCTCTGCATTCTCTACATCTCTGCATGTGGTTCACGTCCTCCGTTTTACTAACCGCCACGACAGGAAACCAGGGGATCTCTGGGAGAAGCCCCACCCACCCCACCTGCCTCGCCCTCTCCTCTTTCACGGGTGCTTCCACCCCTCTCCCCCAGGTGGTGAAGTGGTCAAAATAGCCCAGCTGGCTTCCATTGCAGGGGCACAGGGCCGGATCACGCAGCCGGAGACACCGGTGACGCTGCAGTTCCAGGGGAACAAATTCACTCTGTCTCACAGCCAACTCCGCCAGTTGACCGCAGGACAACCTCTACAACTGCAAGGTGAGCGGCTTTGAAGAATACTTCTGGGGAGACTCCCCGTCCTCAGCATTTTTCTCGGTTGGGATGGGTGATCCCCCCCGTGCTTCCTGGGACATATTTTGGATTTTGCGTGGTCCTCCGGTTGTAGACATTAAGGGCAATCGCATCCCTGTTTGGTTTGGTGGCAGCAGTGCCTCAGATAGAAAATCCCTACAGAGAGTAGTGAGGGCAGCAGAGAAGATTATGGGAAGCTCACGTCCCTTTATTCAGGATATTGCTCATAAGCGCTATGTGCTTAGAGTTCAAAGTAACGTTACAGACCTCCCCACCCTACCCATCCCATAGTCTGTTTCTGTTGCTCCCCTCTGGGAGGAGGTTTCAAAGTATTTCTAGCAGGACTACCAGATTCTGTTACAACTTTGTTTCCAAGTCTGGTAAACTCACAAGATTCATTTTTCTCACCATAAACTTGTATACATCCAAACAGTTGTTTCTCTGTGTCGTATGTGGGTATATACATAATTTTGTATTTACCTATTTATTTATTTTGTCATGTTTATGTAGGGTAAAATTGGAGGTGGTGACCCTTTAAGAGCTGGATGCAACAAAATTTCATTTTTAATGTATGCCAATTTGCGTACATTCAAAGTGACAATAAAGTCTCTCCTATTCATCAAGCTAACCCTCCTGGATCATTCCCGTTTTGGAGATCCTTGGAGACCACGAGAATCCCACCTCCTTTAAGGCCACCCGAGGAATCTGTGGATTGTTTAACCATTCAAATAATTATCGACTTACGAGCAAAACTGAGCCCAAAATTTCTGCTGCTAAGCAAGGCAGTTGTTAAGCGAGTTTTGCTCCGTTTTACGACCCTTTTTTTCCCCACGGAAGTTCAAGCGAATTCCTGCGAGGGTTTAAGTGAATTATGCGGCCTTAAAGCGAATCAATCTCCCCCTGTTGACTTTGCTTGTCGGAATCAGGCTGGGAAGGTCACCATTAGGTGATCACATATCCTTGAGACGCTGCAACCATTGTAGAATGTATGTCGGTTTCCAAGGGCCCAGATTTTGATCGTGTGACTGTGGGGATGTTGCAGCGATGGTCAACTTTTCCTAAGATGAGATGTTAGAAAAAAATCAGTGGGACGGTCTTATTACATCCTGAAAAAGTCAGACCCCTTTTTCTTTCACTTTCAATTTCTACCTTCCAGGCAGTGTCCTGCAAATAGTTTCGGCTCCGGGTCCCCAATATCTTCGACCTCAGGGCCCTGTGGTGGTGCAGACGGTGCCCCAGCCAGGAACTGTCCAAAATGCTCTCAACGCACTCGGGAACCAGCACCCGGTGGGGTTGCAGACTTCGGCAGGAACTCAGCCAGGTAAGGACCCTTCCTTTGCGTCCATCTTTCTATCTTACCTGTCCCAATTCCTGTATCGCTGTGACACTCAGAGCATTCAAGACCGAACAACGAACCTGTGCTACCCCCCACTCACCCACACGTCAGGGTTGTTGTAGAGAGCTTTATTCAGTCTGTTCCCTCTGTTCTGACTGAGGCTTCCCAAAAACACGAAGCCGACTCCTCTTCCCGATAAAGCCCCTTTTATTTAATTTAAAGGGAATTCCTCTCCAGCAAAGTCCTGGCAAACAGTCTTTCATGAGATTTCACAACAGACTTTTATCAGGCTGGGAGAGATAAGGCTGAGGGGGCTTTCCTAGTCATGGGGTGGGGGGAGATGCGGCTCCTCTCTATATGCCAGGAGGTCCCCCTTTGCTTCGCCACTCCTACAGAGTGGCTATGGTCCGAATTTGGACCCTTCGATAAGGAGAGATCGGAGCTGATTGCGGAGTTTGAAGATCAGGCTTCCGAGGTGCAGTCTAGACTCTTTTTAGAAACCTCCAGTGATGGAGCTCCCGCAATTTCTGGTGGCAAGCTGTTCTACAGGTTAATTATTCTCACTGTTAGGAAGCTTCTCCTCAATTCCAGGTTGTTTCTGTCTTTGGTTAGTTTCCATCCAGTGCTTCTTGTCCTGCCTTCTGGTGCTTTGGAGAATAATTTGACCCCCTCTTCTTTGGGGCAGCCCCTCAAATACTGGAATACTGCTATCCTGTCACCCCAAATTCCTCTCTTCTTTAGACTAACCAAACCCCAAATCCTGCAGCCGCACTTCCTATGTTTTAGTCTCCAGGCCTTTGATCATCTCTAGTTGCTCTTCTCTGAACTTTTTCCAAAGTCTCAACATCTTTGTTGTAGTAGGGTGACAAAAATTGGTTGCAGTTATTCCAGATGTTTGCCTTACTAGGGTTTTATAAAACAGCAAAGTAAGTAATCCAGCTGTTCAGTGAATCTGGCTTCCCCATTGATTTTAGTTGACAGACGGTCGCCAAAGGGGACACTGCAACCATCATAAATACGCTAAATGTCTGAATTTTGATCACACGACTGCAGGGATAATGCAGTGGTCTGAAGTGTGAGAAACGGTCACATGTTTTTCACACTTAAGACCCATTGAAACCATGAAGGACCGTGAGAAACGACACCTTTTTTTTTAGTGCCATTGTAACTTCGGACAGGCACTAAAGGGACTGTTGTAAGTGGAGGACTGTCTGTGTGAATGTGACCTCCACTGTTTGATTCAGAGTGCGAGGGCCATTTATAAGGGGATGCTTGAGCCATATAAACATTTTGATTGAGGTTTTAAGTTTGTGTTTGCAGGAAGAACCGTGGGCGCTAATATGGCATCGGGAGACTCTGCTTCCTCCCTGAAGTCCGGCATTCATGGCGGTCACTCACAGGTACGGCCACTTATTTTGCATTTGCAAGCCACCAAGGCCTCAGAATTAACATCTCTTTCAAATCCATTTTTGGAACTAATTTAGTATGCCCCATACCACAGTCTTGGGGCTTGCTTCTTCCTTCCTTCCTTCCTTCCTTCCTTCCTTCCTTCCTTCCTTCCTTCCTTCCTTCCTTCCTTCCCTTTCTTCTTTCTTTCTTCTCTCTCCCTCCCTTCTTCCCCTCCCTTCCTCCCTTGGCCTTTCGCACAATTTTATTTCATTTTGTTGCTATTGTTTGTCCTCTTTTTTCAAGGTAAAACTGTGTATTTTAAATTGTGTGTGTGTGTGGGGAGGGAATGGCTACACTTTATAGTTATTTTTGGTGTAAGCAAGGCTGTAAGTTTACAAAGCATCCCAGCAGGCAGCTGTAGAACTTCAATCTTTCTAATTTTAGAGAATTAATGATCTCTGCAACCGTTCTGGGCGCTCTTGTTTTTGTCTTCTACCAAGGAGTCTTTTGAGGAGAAAAACAGGCTTCTGAAGGAACGCTTAGACCGGATCTTCTCTTGCAACGAACGGCGTTGCTCCAGAGCTCCCGTCTACGGCAAGGACGTGCGTAGGATTTGCTCCCTGGTGGGCAACACCAACACAACAACGCCTCAGTTCTCCGCCAGAACCAGGAAATGGAGCTGGGCTGGCTTCGTCAACTGCGGTCTCTCCAAAGATCATCAAGACCCTCTCGGAGGGTTGACCTGCCAGCTGCAACAGCAGCAGCAGTCCTTGAGGGACACCATCGACAGGTGACTCCAAACTCCATCCTTGACTCGAGTCTTCCTCCTAACGATTCTCTACTGAGTCTTTATCAAAGGGCATTCTTGGAATTGTGTAAAGCTCAGGGGGTTCTCTAGTTCAGGGGTCTCAACCCTTGGCAACTTTTAAGTCGTGTGTGTTGTGCCCCCCCCCCCCCAAGCAAAGCTGCCAGCAGATTTGGACAGCGAGGAGGTTGGGGAGGAACATGGGCCTTGAAATGTAGACTTTGGATGCACTTTCCATACTTTATAGAGGACATTGTCTTCCACCAATGGGGCATCGAGAAATCTGAGTCTACCCCTGAAGTCATAGAGAGGGGAGGTGTTATGGCCCATTCATGGCCAGCAGAGCTGGAAGCAGAGTCAGAGAGTGAGGAGGTTGGGGAGGAAGGTGGGCCAGTCGTGGAGTCTGAGGAAAGCTCTGAGGAGGGCTCTGTGTCGGAAGCAGAGATGGGGCCAGGGCCATCCGACAGTTATCAGCTGCCTTCAGAGTCAGAGATCAGAGGCAGAAGAACAGCTGGAGCCTGTTCCCAGTGTGCACATGCACAGAGTTGCCAGACAAAGGGAACAGCTAAAGAACAGGGGTCGACTTGGGAGTAAGGCCACAGGTGGACGATGAATTTCCCCTTCCAGATGTAATAAAAGAGGAGCAAAAGGGGAGTGGAGTTTGTAGGAGAGACAGTTAGTTCGCTTAATTGGTTTGTGACTCTCCGAGGCTCCTTGCCAAGTTCTGCAGATCTCGGCCTGGCAGCTCTCCAAGCCAGAGAAGGTCTGTGACTGTAAATCCTCCCTCGAAAGACTTTGCTGGATGCGAGTGAGCAGAATTCACAGCCAATTAATAAAAGGGGTTTTTGTCGAGTTTGCTTCAGGCTCTTGGGGAAGAGCAGGTTTTGAAATCAGGCAGGTGACAACATGGCCCCGCCAGGAACATTTGCCATGGTTGTGCTTTGTTTCCAAGGGCGCTCTGCGTGTTGCCCGCTGCTGTGGCTGCTCCTCCCTCTTTGCACGTGGCGAGGCTTCCCCCTGCTTACAGCCACCGGATGAAACTCCTCCGGCACAACCTGAAGGAGGAGTCGTCGCCTTACCTGAAGCAGCTGCATCAGCTGACCATGCCCCGGCTGCTGCTTCCCTTTCCTGACCTCCGTCTGATCCAGTACGATGCAGGTAAACGCCTTGAGCTCCACCTGTCCGTCAACCTGGCGGGTGACTTCACGCCCCCCGGGGCTCTTGATTCTTCTACTTCCTCTTGCATTGCAGGGAAGCTGGAGGCCCTGGCGGTCTTGCTCCAGAAGCTGAAGTCAGAAGGGCGAAGGGTGCTGATCCTGTCGCAGATGATGCTCATGTTGGACATCTTGGAACGGTTCCTCGACTTCCATTTCCTCACCTACGTGAGAATCGATGAGTGTGCAAACCAGGAAGAGCGCCAGGTCCGCCTCGCTATTTTTCCTCGCTCTTTCCAGGACTTGGATTTTTTGTAACTTTCCCCCCAGCACGCTCACTGTGGGGGGAAGCCCACTTGCACCCAGTGAGCAAGTTCACACGTAGCATTTTCAGGTCTGTAACAGAACAACCAAGTTGGAAGGGACCTCGGGAGGTCTTCTAATCCACCCCCCCCCCTTCTCAGGCAGGAGACCCTGTGCCACTCTGGACACACGGCCGTCCAGTCTCTTCTTGAAAACCTCCAATGATGGAGCGCCCCCAACTTCTAGAGAGTTCCACTCATTAATTGTCCTCACTGTGAGGAATTTTCTCCTTAGTTCCGGGTTGCTTCTCTCCTTGATTCGTTTCCATCCATTGCTTTTTTTTTGGTCCTGCCCTCTGGTGCTTTGGAAAATTGGTCGATCCCGTCTTCTCTTGGGACAGCCCCCCACTCCTACAAATAGTGGGAGACTGTTCTCATGTCACTCTTAGTCCTTCTCGTCCTTAGACTTTTAGACATACCCAGTTCCTTTCAAACTGTTCATCGTATGTTTTAGTTTGCGTCCAAACCCCACCACAGATGTCATAATACAGTGGTGTCAAATTGGATTTCATTGAGGGCCGCATCAGGGTTTTGTTTCACCTTGGGAAGGGTGGTGGTGGTGGGGTGAGTGTGGGCAGCTCAACATCACTCGTTTTGGAGGCCCCTGTGGTGGGCCGAGTACTCTGCCAGCGAAAACAGGCTCCCGAGCTCCATTTTTTTTTTTTTTAATAATAAAATTTTATTGGGTTTTCAACATTTATAGGGAAAAGGGTAAATGGACAGGTCTACAAATTTTGGCAGTTGCAAAATGTGAAAGGCGCCCCTCCCTCCATACCCATAGTATACATTTATATATAATACATTGGTATATAATTGATTACAATCAGCATATTAGTTCTATTACTAAATTCAATCAGATTAAACATTACAGTATAAAATCCAAGTATAATTCCATTATCACTTTCTGTCAATTTATAATAATATGATTTTCTTGTTTATTTTTGTGATCTGAGTCTTCTTGCTATTGCCCCATCTCCCTCCACTGGCAGAGCTCTGGCCCCTCCCGTGTCCTGCGTGTCCGTTGTAGTGTCTGGTGTTTTCTCTAGGAGTGTTTTATTTTTTTCCATAAAGGCCTGCGCCTCTATGGGTGAATTGATTCTGATTCTTGTCTCCTCCCAGAATATCAGCATACCTTCAGGCATCAACCATCTAAACCACACCCCTTTCTGGTATAATTTATTCGCTAATTGCGAATAATTCTTCCTTTTTTCTCTAATCTTCTTAGGGATCTGCTTCAGGATGGTTATCTCCATATCATGATATGTCAATGCTTGCCCCCTTTGTACACCCAGAATTTCATCTCTTGTGCTTTTTCTAAGAAATTTAATGTGAACCTCCCTGGGTACATTGTGTGTTCTAGCATAAGCTGAGTTCACTCTATAAACCAGGTCTATATCCCACCCCATCTGTTGTTTTTCTTTGTGTGTGTAGTCAGCCAGGATGTTTGTCATGATGTCCCTTATGTTTTCCCCATCTTCTTCTATAACATTTTGAAATCTAAGATAATAGGACATTCTCTCAAATTCTAATTTCATCTGTTGGATGTCAAGATCTTTGTTCCCTTTCTGCACAGCTTCTACCACCCCCTTCACCTCCTCCACCCCCCCTTCCACAAGATTCAGTCTTTGTGAGTTCTTATAAATTTGGGCTTGATTTTCTTTAATTTCATCTTTCATTTCCCTTAGCTGTTTCTTGATTTCCTCCTGGCCCTGTAAAATTTGTTGAAGCATTTGTTGAAAGTCCATCTCTGTAGTCTTGGGTTGCATCAGTTCTGTTATCTTTGACTGTGTGGCTGGACTGGATGTTGCAGATGTTGGAGCAGACGTGGCAAAGCCAGGTTTTCCAGGAGGTGGTCTTTTGGATGCCATCCTTTATAACGTTAAAAGTTCAGTCCATATATAAGATAAACAGTTAGAAAAGAAGGGTAGCCAGGTGAATTCCGGGAGCAGAAGAACCAGGCAGAAGAGAATCTCTCTAATAAGTCTGGCAATAGATAAAAAGTTTCCCCTAGAAAGTTCAAAAAATACCAATCCACAAGAGTTTCCTCTGGGAGACACGGAGACAAAGACCGGAAGCCTGAATTTTAAAGGTGGAGTCAGGTTTCACAGTTCATAAAGACAACGGAAGTGTGCCATCTTGCCCTGCCAGTTTTGGGCACAGAGGCATAACAAAGTTTTTTAAAAAGTTCCAGAAGTCCTCAAATCACAGTAATATATAAAATTAAATTGAAAAGAAAATCATCTCAACCTGGGTGAGGCTTCATTCGTTGGCTCTCCCCCCTCCTCCTCCCCCGGGGGCTGAGAGCAAAATTGTTCCTCGCCGCTTGTCCAAGGGGGGGGGGGAAACCCCTCCCTCCAGCCGCGCCTCCAACTTGCTCCGAAAGTTGTTTTAAAGAAAGCTGAATAATCCTTCGTGCAGAATAGGGAGTGAAGAGAGAAGCAACTTCACCGCACCGCAGCTGCGTCCTTCTATTGTTGCATTCTCCAGTCGGCTTTAGCGAGGCGCGAGGCGCAGAAACGCGAAGCGCCCTCCGATCTTGCTCCCCGGTGCCTTGGGCGCGCGCGAGACCTCCCGCCGGCCGCCGCCGCTGCAGGAGACCTCCACGATGCCGCCCCACCGGCAGGACCCCTCTGCGGGGTGTCCTGTGCCCCCCAAGGAGTGGGGAAGCCCACCGGGGAGCCGGAGCGGGCAAAGAGCTGCCTGTCGCCGCCGCCGCCGGAACCGGAACTCCCCGAGCTCCATTTTTTGTTGGGACGGCTACCTGCAGCCCTCTCTGCCAGCGAAAAGAAACCTCGGGAAGGACACTTGCTTCATTGGGCAAATCCTGCCAGGTTTAGCTTTTAGTGTAGATAGATAGATATGCGATAGATGATAGATAGATAGATAGATAGATAGATAGATAGATAGATAGATAGATAGATAGATAGATAGATAGATAGATAGATAGATAGATGATGATAGATAGATAGATAGATAGATAGATAGATAGATAGATAGATAGATGATAGAGATAGATAGATAGATAGATGATAGATAGATGATAGATAGATAGATAGATAGATGATAGATAGATGATAGATAGATAGATAGATAGATGATAGATAGATAGATAGATAGATAGATAGATAGATAGATAGATGATAGATAGATGATAGATATGCGATAGATAGATGATAGATAGATAGATAGATGATAGATAGATAGATAGATAGATAGATAGATAGATAGATGATAGATAGATGATAGATATGCGATAGATGATAGATAGATAGATAGATAGATAGATAGATAGATAGATAGATAGATAGATGATAGATAGATAGATAGATATGCGATAGATAGATAGATAGATAGATGATAGATAGATAGATGATAGATAGATAGATAGATAGATAGATAGATGATAGATAGATAGATGATAGATAGATAGATAGATAGATGATAGATATGCGATAGATAGATAGATAGATAGATAGATGATAGATATGCGATAGATAGATAGATAGATAGATAGATAGATATGCGATAGATAGATAGATAGATAGATAGATGATAGATAGATAGATAGATAGATAGATAGATAGATAGATGATAGATAGATAGATAGATAGATAGATAGATGATAGATAGATAGATGATTGATAGATAGATAGATAGATAGATAGATAGATAGATAGATAGATGATAGATAGATAGATAGATAGATAGAGATAGATATGCTATAGATAGATAGATATGCGATAGATAGATGATAGATAGATAGATAGATAGATAGATAGATAGATAGAGATAGATAGATATGCGATAGATAGATAGATAGATAGATAGATATGCGATAGATAGATGATAGATAGATAGATAGATAGATAGATAGATAGATAGATAGATAGATAGAGCTCCTCATGTTGAGGTGACCCCCAACTATAAGATTATTTTATGATTTCCGTATTTTTTCAAAAATATGTGTTTTCCAATGGTCTTAGGCGACCCCTGTGAAAGGGTCGTTCGACCCTCAAAGGGGTCTCGACCCACAGGTTGAGAACCACTGTTTTAGCCAATCAGAATGGGGCAGATGATCCTGTATTTCGGTATACCTTAGGGGGGTCAGCAACCCGTGGCTCTGGAGCCACATGTGGCTCTTTCATCCCTCTACTGCGGCTCCCTGTCGCTCTAAATATGCGTCACAACCACCGCCAACGTGCAATATCAGCCGGCACATGATTTATTGAGCGTTTCGACCCCCGGGAGGCCAACCATGGATAAATCCAGGAAAAGAAAAGTTTCAGAAGGAAGCAGAATTGTTTAATTCAACTACCTAGGCTAGTTTTGTGGCCGCTCAGGGAAAAAGTCAGGCACGGGAAGGAATTCTTGTGGCTCCCCGCATTTCCTTTTCTGTGGGAAACGGGTCCAAATGGCTCTTGGAGTGTTTAAGGTTGCCGACCCCTGGTATATCTGTATATCTGTATATCTTCTCCTGAGCTTCTGCAAACCAGTGTGTCCTTCCCTCCCCATCAGGAGCTGATGAAAACCTTCAACCGAGACAAACGGCTCTTCTGCGCCATCCTCTCCTCCCACAGCCGCTCCACGGGCGTCAACCTGGTGGAAGCCGACACCGTCGTGTTCTACGACAACGACTTAAACCCGGTGATGGAAGCCAAAGCTCAGGAGTGGTGCGATCGGATAGGCCGGTGCAAGGATATCCACATTTACAGGTGATGCCGCTGGAAAAGAAGAGGCAACCCAGGAGATAAGGGCGGGCCTATAACTCTATCCCTCCAAATCGGGTTCTTAATTCTTTTTTTCTTTTTTAATCCAATACTGGTAGTCCTCGACTTACGATCACAACCGAGCCCAAAATTTCTGTTGCTAAGGGAGACATTTGCTAAGGGAGTTTTGCTCCATTTTTTCCCCCCAAGGAAAGTTTTTTTTTTTTTGCTTCTTTGTTTTGGTTACATACTTAAAACTTCTTTATAAACAAAGTGTTGTCCAGGCTTTTCCCTCTGCACATCTTCTAATTATACATCGTACATTTCCCATTTTCCATTTCGGTCATCGTATCTTCATTACATAATCTCCCGCTTCATTTTAATTTCTTCTTAATCTATTGACAATACCGTTATTTGCCTCTCCAAATTAATTATTAATTAATCACATTTAACATGCCCCTTTGCATCTATTATTCTATTTTATTAGTTAATTTATGATTACTGTACAGACTCTTTGTTGAATTTATTTGTCTGGGGTTTTGTATTTCTGTTGTTTATTGTTTATTTTATTTCTGTCTGTACACTGCCCCGAGTCCCCTTGGGGAGAGGGGGCGGTTTATAAATTTAATAAACTAAACTAAAACTAAACTACTGTTCATAACATGTATCCTCAAATTTAATTTTACATATTAAACGTTTTTCATTTAATTAATTATCCATAAATAGTCATTTTAATGTGTGTGTGTGTGTGTCCCCCACATTATATTAAACATAAACCTTGGGCTATATTCATTAAATTTCATTCTATTCTATTAACCAATGCTTCTCTTTCTCCTCCTCCTCTTAACCATTTTTTCTCAGTTTCTCAGGAACTTCATTTCTCTTAAGGTCTTTTCTCTCCATTCATTTAAATGGTAAATGGGAATATTGGGGGAAATTGGAAGGGAAAACTGAGGAGTTTAATAGAATTAAAAAGGAGAGGAAAAAATTCGAAAGAAAAAAATATAAAAATTTTAAGATCCAGAAAAAGTAAAGTAAATGGATGGAGAGTTTTGCTCCATTTTTACGACCTTTCTTTGCCACAACAGTTAAGGGAATCGGTTTTTTTTAAGTGAGTAACACGGTCATTAAGTAAATCTGGCTTCCCCATTGACTTTGATTATTGCAAGGTCACAAAAGGGGATCACGTGACCCTGGGATACGGCAACCGTCATAAGTATGAGTCAGTAGCCACGTGTCTAAAGTTTGATCACATGACCCTGGGGATACTGCAACGGTCATAAGTGAGAAACGGTTCGTAAGTCACTTTTTTTTTTTTAAAGTGATGTTGTAATTTCGGACGGTCACTAAACTTAACTGTTGTTAGTGGAGGACTGCCTTTGTTAGCCGTGGCTTTGCTGTTTTTCTCAGGCGCTGTCTTTAAAACCCTCCCTTTTAAAGCGATGCTTCCTCTCTCGATTTCTCTAGGCTGGTCAGCGGGAACTCGGTCGAAGAGAAGCTCTTAAAAAACGGGACGAAGGATCTGATCCGAGAAGTCGCCGCTCAGGGAAATGACTACTCCATGGCCTTTTTAACGCAGGTATCTCCAGGTTGGAAATGGCAGGAAAAAACGTTTGCTTGGGCCTGGTGGCTTTGGAAAAGTCGGAGCACTTGACCGACACCTCCGAAGCATCTGGAGATGAAGTGATGTAGAAATATAAGATTCTCACCCCAGCTCCTGCCCTCCTCACAGTTTGAAAGCTTGCCAATGCGAGTAGATAAAGTTGACATAGGCATCACTTCGTTGGGAAGGCAGTAAAGTAGGAATAGGAGTAGAATGGAATGGAATGGAATGGAATAGAATGAGGAGGAGGAAAGAAGGAAGAAGAAAATAGAATAGAATAAAGACTAGAAAATAGTTGAGAATAGAACAGAACAACAAATATAGAATAGAATAGAATAGAATAGAAGGAGGAAAGAAGAAAGGAGAAAATAGAATAAAGAATAGAAAATATAATACAACAGAAGAAGAAATATAGAATAGAATAGAACAGAACAGAATATAGAAAATGAATAGACTAAACTAGACTACACTAGGCCAGACTAGAGAATAGAATGGAATGGAATAGAATAGAATAGAATAGAATAAGGAGGAGGAAAGAAGGAAGGAGAAAATAGAATAGAATAAAGAGTAGAAAATAGTTGAGAATAGAACAGAACAAGAAATATAAAATAGAATAAAATAGAATGAGGAAAGAAAATAGAATAAAGAATAGAAAATATAATATAATAGAACAGAACAAGAACTATAGAATAGAACAGAACAGAATATAGAAAATGAATAGACTAGACTAGACCAGACTAGAGAATAGAATGGAATGGAATAGAATAAGGAGGAGGAAAGAAGGAAGGAGAAAATAGAATAAAATAAAGAGTAGAAAATAGTTGAGAATAGAACAGAACAAGAAATGTAGAATAGAATACAATAGAATGAGGAAAGGAGAAAGGAGAAAATAGAATAAAGAATAGAAAATATAATATAATAGAACAGAACAAGAAATATAGAATAGAACAGAACAGAACAGAATATAGAAAATGAATAGACTAGATCAGACTACACCAGACTAGATAATAGAATAGAATAGAATAGAATAGAATAGCAGAGTTGGAAGGGACCTTGGAGGTCTTCTAGTCCAACCCCTGCTTAGGCAGGAAATCCTGATTAAGGACTTAGGCAGGAACATGAAACTATGTTCCATGCTGGCCACATGACCACAGAAAATGCCTTCGGACAACGTCAGCTCCCTTGGCCCAGAAACGAAGATGAGCCCCACCCCCTAGACTCGGACACAACTGGACAGGAGAAACTCTTACCATTACCTGAGAACCAAAATAAGTAAACGAGGGAGGTGAAGATGGAATAAGTCTTCCCTTCCCTTCTCTCTGCAGCAAACAATTCAGGAACTTTTTGAAGTTCACTCACCAATGGAGGATTCGGGCTTCCGGGTGAAAGCCGAAGAATTCGTCATGCTGTCGCAAGAGCCGTCTCCATCCGAAACCATCTCCCCCAAAGTGGCCAGGCCTTTCATAGAGGTAAGGAAGGGCAGAGCTTTTCAAAGGAGGTAATAAAGCGTGGAGCATTTGCGCTTTGGATTTGCTGGTTGAGAGCTGAGTTGTACAAAGGGGCACACAAAGATGCTTTGCGTTTTCTTAAAGGCTCTGAAAAGTACCGAACGAGAGGAAGAGGAGAAGGAGGAGGAAGAGGAGATGGAAGAGGACGAGGAGACCGAAGAGTGGAACTTGCGTGTCCGGGATGGAGAGAGCGAGTCGGCGTTGAGACCTCTGGTTTCAGAACTCGGGAAGGCACAATATCTCGAGCAATCTTCTCTGCTGCAGGAGCTGGTGGCCGTGGTCGATCAGGTGCGCTTGGTTTCCATCTGCATTTCCGATCCGAGAAGCATGTTCTTTTGATGTCCGTGCGTGCGCTTTTCAATTAGCGAGGGGAGTCCTGACTTCCAGTGGTGGCGCGGTGGTTAGAAGGCAGTACTGCAGGCTACTTCTGCTGACTGCTGGCTGACTGCAGTTCGATTCTCACCAGGCTCAAGGTTGACTCAGCCTTCCTTCCTTCCTTCTTTCCGTGGTCGATAAAATGAGGACTATTGTTGAGGGCAATCGGCTGACTATAAAACTCACTAAGACTACACTTGGAATACTGCAACCATTTTGGGAAAAGTGCAGAGAAGAGCAACTAAGATGATCAAAGGCCTGGAAGCAAAAACATAGGACGAACAGGTTGCAGGGTTTGGGTTTGGTTAGTCTAGAGAAAAGAAGGACTAGGGGGGACCATGATAGCAGCCTTCCAGTATTTGAGGGGCTGCCATAAAAGAGAGGGGGGTCAAATTATTCTCCGAAGCACTAGAAGGCAGGAAACAAGGCTTGGAAACTAATCAAAGAGAGAAGCAACTTGGTATGAAGGAGAAACTTTCTGACAGTGAGGATGATTAACCAATAGAACAGCTTGCCACCAGAAGTTGTAAGGACTTCATCACTGGAGGTTTTTAGGAAGAGATTGGACGATCACTTGCCTGAAATCTTATAGGTTCTCCTGCTTGAGCAGGGGGCTGGACTGGAAGACCTCCAAGGCCCCTTCCAGATCATTTATTTGAATCTTGTAAAACCACTTAGGGCTGTAAAAGCCCTGTGAAGCAGCCTATAACTTCTATTCCTATTCTACCTGGACCAGCCCTTGAAGTTTTCTTGGCATGATTTCTCAGTTTCGTTTGCTAACTTCTTCTAAAGATTAGAAGAGGGACTGGGCTAAGATTCTTCCCCTCCCAAGCTGGCTTCAGGCCAAAGACAGAACTAGAATTCCACAGTCTCCCATTTTTTAGCTTGAGGCTTCAATCGCTACACTAAAGCGGCTCTCCATTTTTATGTCTTGCTCGCTTTAAAAAAATATATATTAATGCATCTGATTCTTCCCAGTAAGCCATCCCCATTTTGCTCCGACTAAGAAGAAAAAAATGCTTCTTTTAAGATAGAGTTAGCTCTACCCAAAGGTGCTTTTTCAAGAGGCAACTGGACTTTCTGGTTTTTCTTTGAAGTTGTTTCGCTTCTCATCCAAGAAGCTTCTTCAGCTCTGATGTAGAGGCTTCAGAAGAAGCTGAAGAAGCTTCTTGGATGAGAAGTGAAAAGTCTTCAAAGAAAAAACAGAAAGTCCAATTGCCTCTTGGGAAAAAAAAAGGCCCCTTTGGGACAACCATTGACCTGGATGATGGAGAATCTCCATAAACCAGGGGTGTCCAAACTTGGGAACTTTAAGACTTGTGGACTTCAACTCCCAGAATTCCCCAGCCAGCATGGCTGGCTGGGGAATTCTGGGAGTTGAAGTCCACAAGTCTTAAAGTTCCCAAGTTTGGACACCCCTGCCATAGACATTTAGTTGGCTATCCAAATTGTCCATTCCTTTGAGTTATGTCCCATTCGAAGCTAAGAGAGAGATTGTGTCCTCAGTTTAATAAACAGAGTGTGGCTGTATTTATCAAGTGACACCAAATTAATGCAAACCAAGCATGGTTCTATATTGGCACGAGGAATGTGGGGTGGCTCAGTGGCTACGACGCTGAGTCTGTCGATCAGAAAGGTTGGCAGTTTGAATCCCTAGCGCCGCATAACGGAATGAGCTCCCGTGACTTGTCCCAGCTTCTGCCAACCTAGCAGTTCGAAAGCACGTTAAAAATGCAAGTAGGAAAATAGGAACCACCTTTGGTGGGAAGGGAACAGCGTTCCGTGCGCCTTCGGCATTGAGTCATGCCAGCCACAAGACCACGGAGACGTCTTCGGACAGCGCTGGCTCTTTGGCTTTGAAACAGAGATGAGCACTGCCCCTTAGAGTCAGGAACAACTAGCACAGATGTGTGAGGGGAACCTTTACCTATTGGCATTTGGTTGTCCACTCCAAAGGTCATTAATCTGTTGCCCATTAATATTTTAATTGGTCACGCTGTGGCTTCTCTTTGCTTTTTTTTCAGCTCACCCCCATTGAAAAGTATGCCTTGAATTATTTGGAATTCTTTCATGTTTCTGCTGAGGAGAATGAATCTAAAGAAAATGAGGTAGGATCTGTTTATTTATTTACTTAGTTTTATTGACATGCATCCTGCCGTTATCATTTATATGAATAACTCAGGGTGGCAAACATATCCAACACACCTTCATCCTATTCTCCCCACAACCCTATGATGAGAGGGAGAGGGACTATCCTAATGTCACACTTTCATGGCTAAGGCGAGACTAGAACTCACTGTCTCCTGGTGATTGGCCCAAATTCACTCACTTGGCTTTCACGTCTGAGGCGGGACTAGAACTCACTGTCTCCTGGTGATTGGCCTAAAGTCACTCAACTGGCTTTCACAGCTAAGGCGGGACTAGAAATCACTGTCTCCTGGTAATTGGCTCAAAGTCACACAGCTGGTTTTCATGGTTAAGGCGGGACTAGAAGTCTCTCTCTTCTGGTGATTGGCTCAAAGTCACCCAGATGGCTTTCATGGCTAAGGCAGAACCAGAATTCCCAGTCTCCCGGTGATTGGTCCAAAGTCACCCAGCCAGCTTTCATGGCTAAAGTGGGACTAAAACTCACCATCTTCTGGTGATTGGCCCAAAGTCCCCCAGCTGGGTTTCATGCCTAAGGTGGGGCTAGAACTCACAGACTCCCCATTTTTTAGCCTGGTGCCTTAACTACTAGATCAAACTGACTGGCTGATGATATGCCGGGAAGTGAGAATGCCAACATTATTATGCTATTATTATACATTGATAGGGACGTGGTGGCTCAGTGGCTAAGATGCTGAGCTTGGCAGTTTGGTGGTTTGAATACCTAGCGCTGTGTAACTGAGTGAACTTCCGTTACTTGTCCCAGCTTCTGCCAACCAGCAGTTTGAAAGCACATAAAGAATGCAAATAGAAGAAGGGGAGGCTGACGTCGTGACGATACAACGTGCGATCTTGGAGCTCCAGGATCGCCGTGGATATTGCTGCCGCTGGACGGTCCATTTGGACCTAAACCGTCCCATAGAGACAGTGATAGAGAAGGGCACATCCTGCCGATCCCAGGACATCGCAAAGTCCTCGGTAGATCCAGGAGAAGCCCTTTTTTCCAGCCACAGAAAAGCAGCCATTGAAGTTAGGACAACTCCAGAACGGAAGCAAAGCAGGAGAGAAAGTGTGTCCAATTGGTGAGATAAATTTGATTATTAGAGAAGAGAATGCCCCAAAAGATCAAAAGTAAAGTTAAAATTGAAGACAGAAAAGGTTAAGCGGCGAGATTGAGCCTGAGTCAACTTAGTGTGTTATTTTTTCTTTTCTCTTTAATCTTTTTATTGATGGAACTTTTACAAACGCTTCTAACTTTTTAAACCGAACTGGGTTTTTTTTCTTCTTCTTCTATTTTTCCTTCTTTAATATCTATTGATTAAGACTTTTTTTTCTTTTTCTTTTGCCAATGCTTTATCACATTTTCTCTTTAAGAACTTTTCTTTTTCTCCTTAAGCCTGGAATATAAAGAGGGGAGTAAAAATAGAAGAAAAGAAGTAACACTGCCACTTAGAGGCTTGGAGGCTTGGAAACATTGTGTTTCTTTTCTTTCTTTGAACATTTGATCTACATTTCAAGGTCTTTGAGTTTGTTTATTGAAAATGATAGCGGGAGGAGCACGGATTGTTCATACAGGTGCTCCTCTGGGGTACTATCAGTAGCTGGACTGGAGTGAAAAGAAAGCCTTGACTTGAAAGAGAGAAGATTGCAGTGAATTTGTTTGGAATTTAACAAAAAAGCTTTATTCTATATAGTGGCAGTTTTTACTATCTGGAGGAATGTTGCAGCATGGAAAAGAAAAGGAAGTGACATTACAGATGATTATGCAAGAAATTCAAAAAATACAAGTAAGAACAGAGAGCATTGAAAAGAGAATGGAGAATATTGAACAAAGAACAGAAAAAATAGATGAGAAAAGTGAGAATACTTACCAAATGGTGATGAAATATGAGGACAGATTTCAAAAAATTGAAGAAAAAGGTGAACAAAAAGATAAGAAAATTGGTGATATTGACAGCAAATTGAACGTGAATGGAAAAGATAAGAGTGGAAAATTGGAATGGGAGATTGACAGATTAGAATTTTACCCCAGATTCCAGAATATAGAAGAAGAAAAGGGAGAAAATTTGGCAGAAGTAATGATAGAAATTTTGGCAGAAGCATCGGTGATAACCAAAGGGAAGTTGATGGAAGGAACAGACGGAGGGTTTCGAGTCTTTACAGGATATGCAATGAAAAACAAGTTGCCAAGAGATGTCCATATAAGATCTACCAAGAAAGCAATTAGAACACAAATACTACAAATGGCAGGAGATATTAAGATTACACCACTATTGGAAGGATACAGGATGATGTAATGAAATGCTATAATAATATATATATATATATACTAGATTGATAATATGAAATTTTATATAAATTGTAAGTGAGGACTATGGGGAAGATGCACAAAAGTTTTGTAACCAAAGATAAACAATTTCATGTAGAATACAATACAAAGAGGTAATATTACTGGATGGTTTTAGGATGATGTAATGAAATGCCATAATATAATTTTATTCTAAATTTAGGAATATTGGACTAAAATCTATAACGGGTTGGAAAAAAAATGAGAAAATACCAATGCAGGAGGAAGTTATTCATAAAATAATGGAATGTGCTGAAATGAGTAAATTGACATTTGAAATTAGAGAACAAGAAGATAAACAATTTTATAAGATATGGGATTTATTTTATCAATGGTTAGATTAAAAAAAATATGGAAATGAAAGATACTAGATAATGTTATCAATACAAGAATAATGGAATGATACTGAATATAACATAAAGATACATTATTATTGGATAGATTTAAGATGATGCAATGAATTGTTATAATATAAATGAACCCAACATTTAGTATATCTCGTTTAAAATGAAGGAATAATAGTGACAGTCAAACAAATGAGATATAATGATAATAATGTATACAAACATATTCGATTTGATATTATGTGAGTCATATAAATTGCAAGTGATGACTATGGAAAGAATGCACAAAAACCTTGTAACCAATCGACACACTGTATGTAATGGTTTTATGTTTTGTTTTATGTCTTGTTTGTCTAAAAATAAAAACTTTTTATACAAAAAAAAAAAAGAATGCAAGTAGAAAAATAGGGACCACCTTTGGTGGGAAGGTAACAGCGTTCCGTGCGCTTTCGGCATTGAGTCATGCCGGCTTTGAAACAGAGATGAGCACCGCCCCCTAGAGTCGGGAATGTCTAGCACATACATGCGAGGGGAACCTTTACCTTTTACCTATTATTATACTTATCAAAGGAAGGCAAAATGTCTAGTCCCCTTCAACGGACACAGGCATCTTTGGATGCAGAAATACCGTAATAACATCAGCTCTCCCGAACCCACATTTTCTTTCTCTTTTTCTGTTTCTAACGTCCAGGTGGAAACGAGGACGGCAAAACAGAAATGGGAATCTCAGCACCTGAAAGGGCTGAGAGAGGAAGAGGAGAAAACGCTCCTGCAAGGGAAGGAGGAAGAGCTTTTCACGTACACTCGAGAAGACGCCTATAACAAAGTAAACACTTTCCCCAGCTTTTCCCCCTCGTCTCGAAGGTCTGGAAACATTTCCAGGCTTGGGGGCTTGTGTGGTGCTTTCCTGTCACAGCCCACACCCGCCATCTTTTCAGTGCCGCCCTTGTCCCGTTGCCGTAAATTAGCATCTCCAAGTTAGCTGTAGCTGAAGTCAAATTTCAGGAGTTGGGGAGCTGTTGTTGCGGCGGCTGTAGGCGTTTCTCTTCGCTCAGTTTTTTTGTTTCCCAGCCGGTGATGTCCTTTGGAGATTACAGTCTCCCTTTTGGAGGCAGTGGGGATCCCCTTAGATGATGCTCCCTATTTTGAACTGGCTGTGAAGAGGGGGTGGTAAGAAGTGGGGTACATTTTTCATAACATTGAAACTGAATAAACCTCTCTTTGTCCCCCCTCTCCTCCCCACTACCACCATCCCTGGCACTACAGGAGTATTTTTACGAAGGACCAGATGGGCAAACTGAAATAATGCCAGTAAGTCCTTCTCCTGCTTTTCTTCCCATTCTCCTCCTTTCATCCTCCCCTCCTCCTTCCATCTCTTCCTCCTTCTATCCTCCTCCCATTCTCCTTCTCTTCCTCCTTCCATCTTTCTCCCATTCTCCTTCCATCTTCCTTCCATATTTCACCTGGGGTGAAATCCACTTACCTTTGCTACTGGTTCGGTAACAATGTGAGCGTGCCCATGCGCCTCCTCAGCACATGCGCAGTACCTCCCGCACCTGCGCAGACCATCAAAAAGGTAAGGTAAGCGAACAGCGGGGGTGGGGGGGAGGAATCCGCTGTGCAAATCCTGCTTTGTAGCTAATATAAATCGCACGTCACAGCTGATCATCGGAAAAACTGGTTCGCCCTAACCGGTTTCATTTATTTTACTACCGGTTCGGCGAACCAGTAGCATTTTTACTACCAATCCGGGCGAACCAGTCCGAACCCCTGATTCGCTTCTTCTCCTCCCATTCTCCTCCTATTCCCCTCCTCCTCCCATTCTTCTCTTCTTTCCATTCTCCTCCTCCTCCCATCCTCCTCCCCTCCTCTTTCCATCTCTTCCTCCTTCTATCCTCCTCCTATTCACCTCCTCCTTCCCTCTTCCTCCTCTCCAGTGAAGTACACCCAGGTATCCACCTGTACAGTTTAGGAAACAAGGGAAGGGTGAGTCACTCTCTTCTGATGCTTTTTGCAGCTTTGGACTCCACCCACCCCGCCGCAGGATGAAAACGATATATACATTGACTCGGTCATGTGTTTGATGTACGAGCCGGTCCCCATCCCAGAGTCCAAGCTGCCTCCCGTGTACGTCAGGAAGGAGCGCAAGAGGCACAAGACCGATCCTTCCAGTAAGCTTTGCCTTCTGCGTTGTGTATTTGCTGCAGCTCTTGTCACCTTCGCCTCCAAGCTGATACGACTCCATCCAAGTCATCTTCCTGGCTTGAGGCGTGACATGTTCGAGACAGAGTGCATGCACTCTTGTTTGTCTCTTTACACACACACACACACACAGAGAGAGAGAGAGAGAGAGAGAGAGAGGAAGAGGGAGGAAGAGAGAGAGAGAGAGAGAGACCAAGAGAGACAGAGAGAGGGAGGAAGAGAAAGAGAGAGAGAGGGAGGGAGAGAGAAAAGGAGGAAGGGAGAGACAGAAAGAGAGAGACCGAGAGAGGGAGAGACCAAGAGAGGAAGAGGGAGGGAGGGAGAGAAAGAGAGACAGAGACCCAGAGAGAGAGAAACAGAGGAAGAGAGGGTGGGAGGAAGGGAGGGAAGGAAAGAGAAAGAGACAGACAGAGATGGAGAGAAAGAGAGTGGGAGGAGAGGAGAGACAGAGAAAAAGAAAGAGAGGGAGAGAGAGAGAAAGAGAGTGACAGAGAGAGAGAAAGAAAGAAAAAGATACACACACACCCCTCTAGCTGTCCTGCTGACTGACCACCTTCTCTCCCAGCCGTAGGAAGGAAGAAGAAGCAGCGTCACGGAGAAATGGTCATCCCTCCTCGCTCCCTCTTTGACCGTGCCACTCCGGGGATGCTGAAAGTACGACGGGAAGGCAAGGAGCAAAAGAAGAACATCCTGCTGAAGCAGCAGACCCCGTTCGCCAAGCCCTTGCCCACCCTCGCCAAGCCGGCAGCGGAGGCCGGGCAGGACAACCCCGAGTGGCTGATCAGCGAAGACTGGGCTCTCCTCCAGGTGAGAGGCGATCTACCACACCAACCCAAAAACGATCCCAGCATCTCTGGGGTGGCCACCCAATATGACCCAGCGGGTGCCATTAAGCGGCCGGGCACTAGATGTCATCTCCTTACATCACTTGATGTTTTCAGGGATATCTCAGCTCAAGAGACAGCCAAGGAACCCCTTTTCTCTCTTCTACAGAACTGTTTTTCCCTCTTCCTACTTTCTTAATACAGGGATGCAGTGACTCAGTGGCTAAGACGCTGAGCTTGTCGATCAGAACGGTCGGCAGTTTGGTAGTTCAAATCCCTAGCGCCCTGTAACGGAGTGAGCTCCGGTTACTTGTCCCAGCTTCTGCCAACCTGGCAGTTTGAAAGCATGTATAAATGCAAGTAGAAAAATATTATTAAAATGCAAGTAGAAAAATAGGAACCGCCTTTGGTGGGAAGGTAACAGCATTCCGTGTGCCTTCGGCATTTAGTCATGCCGGCCAAATGACCACGGAGACGTCTTCGGACAGCGCTGGCTCTTCGGCTTTGAAACGGAGATACGTCCCTTAGAGTCGGGAACGACTAGCACATATGTGCGAGGGGAACCTTTCTTAACATAAATCCTTAAGTCTATTCCTTTATTAGGAATGCCAGCAGCCCTGGCAAAATGTTTATCTTGCAGACTAAGAAGTCTGTCCGGCAGGGAGATGGATCATTGTCTGCCACATCTATTCATCTCCACCCCCTGCCTTTTATCCCCAGAGATAGGGTGGGGCTTCGCTAGCAATGGTGGCTCTTCCGTCCCAAGAACCAGCCCATAGATTTCCACTGCTCTCCTCTCCTCTGCCTTCTGTGCATCTGCACGTCAGGCACTGGACCCAGCTGTTCCTCTTCCTCATCAGCCCCCTCCAGACCTGGGGGCTGTTGACTCTCCATCTGAGAGCTGACGGATGGCCCAGGCTCTGTCTCTCTCTCTCTCTCTCTCTCTGACAGCTCCATTCCCTCTTCCCCCTCGGAGCTCCCAGGTTGCCTTGATGCTGACCCTGACTCATGCTGCCTCCTCCTCCTCCTCCTCTGATTTGACTGCTGGAGAGGCTGGTGGCCGACAGGCCACAACAGTCCCTTCCAACTGCGTTATTCCATTATTTTGAGACCTTCCCACCTTTACTCCAGGCCGTCAAGCAGCTGCTGGAACTCCCGCTCAACCTGGCCATCATGTCCCCTGCGCACACCCCCAACTGGGACCTGGTGAGCGACGTGGTGAACTCCTGCAGCCGGGTTTACCGCTCCCCCAAGCAGTGCCGCAACCGCTACGAGAACGTCGTCATCCCCCGCGAAGAAGGGAAGGTGAGTGCCAGTCCAAACCGGGGTGGGGTGGGGGCGCTTTCCCCCACCTCCCCGCGGCCAAAGGGATCCGAGCGGGGACGGACGCGAAACCCCGTCCGAAGTGGGCTCCCTCTTTGTGACCGTGTGTGCCTGTGTGTGATGCTTTGGTGTGGCGCTTTATCCTCCTCCTCCTTTTTTTTCCCCTTTTTCCTTTTTAAAAAAAAAGAAATATTTCTTATTATTTTGCTCGTTTAAGAAATTGCCAAGGTGTTTCCCCGCGACCGTCACCGGCTTGCCCTCTTGAGCTAGGTTTAACCCCGAAGCCTTGTGGACGGACGGGCATGGAGACTGAGACCCAGGAGTTTGTGTCAAGGCTTTCCAGCATGCTCCCCAGTTCCTTTTGGGGGGGGGGTGTCCCATCAGGGATGACGAAGCCTGTCTCTCCCTCACCCCACCCCCACCCCCACCCCAAGCCTCGTGCCTACCCCTCCTTTGCCCACTAACTCCATGAGGAGACCTCTCCAATTATTGTCAATGGAGATTCTCAGTCCTCCAAGTTCTGGTTGTCCCAGAGGTGCTTTTTTTTTCAAAAGGCAACTGGACTTTCTTGGTTACCCCCACCCCCCCCTTCCTCCCTTTTTCTTTTTTATATTATCATCATTACTATTATTATTACTACTTTTTATTTTTGTGACACTAATCGCCTTCCCAAACCCATCGCGGAAAGTCAAACTTTGCTTCTTATTTTACAGCTTATGTATGAAGCGAACCCTAAGAAGAAGACTAAAAGCATTTATAAGGTGTGCACTTACAAATTGTTGTTCCAATTTGCAGACAGTTCCGATCTCTTTAAGCGTCAGCAGAGAATGGCGCCCGACCTGAAGTAGGAACGGTCCATATTCCCTCACCCCCCACCCACCCACCCCCCTCACCTCCCGATTCGGCCCTTTCGAAACCTCCGCCATTTTGTTTTCCGCGTCCGACGCAGTAGATTGTGGTTGTGGATCCCTTTTGTGTCGCCAGCATGCGGTTGAGCGATTTCCTCACCCCACCCCGGTTTGAATTCCATTATTTTTTTCCCCCCCTTTCAAAAAAAAAAAATACGTGTGTATATTGTTAAAAGATGAAAAAAATAAAATCCATCCACCTCCAAGAAACACCTAATTCCTCATGGTTTTAGTCTGGTTTCTCTACCCCCTCCAATCTTTCTTCCTTTCTTTTCTTTCTTTCTTTCTTTCTTTTTTTTTTAAAATGGGTTTGAAGTAATAAAATTTTGGCTACTAGCTCTTTTTTTTTTTTTTTGCTTTTCATTTTGAAATATGATTGCTTTGCAGAACTTTAATGAATTAATCCCTGCAACATCCCCTCAGGTAATGTATCACCTCCTCTCCGCCACCCACCACCCCATTCCCCCCCCCCTTTAAATTAACCCCTGCAGAATTCGAGCAGTACAATATAGCTATATTGTTAGAAGATGTAATGGTCCTTCTGAGTGGTTCTTTACAAATTGGAGTAGACACACATACCATGAACACACATGCACACAAACCTCAATGAGGGGCGGGGGGGGGGAAGCTCTGGCAGCCTTTTTCTGACATCACAAATATTAAGCCTTTTGTGTAATTAAGCTTTTTTTAAGTCTTAAGCCATCACAGATATTAAGCCTTAAGCAAATGAACATTAGGTTTGCAACTCAATTAGGAGACCCAACGTTTCAAGAAAAAGCTCTCTCTCTCTCTCTCTGTGTTTGTCCATGCACAGATGTGTGGCCAGGTTTGTACGTTACGCTGAGCCTTCCTTTGGTTGGCTTAATTTGGACTTTTACGGGTTGCGCAGATCCAACCCTGTGGGCTTGTCAGTTGTGGGTTTTCGGCCTAGCCTGATGGCATTCGACAGGGTATTGTGGCTGGTTTCAGCAAATTTGCGTTTAAAACAAGCCGAGTTTTCCCGTGATGGGGAAAGCCAGCCTATGCTTATGGGGTGGTTTATTGCCCCTGTGACAACCCTGAAAGAGACTGTATTGGAACTCGCTTCTCATAAATGCTGGTTAGTTCTGAAAAACAAACAAACAGAGGGTTAGGAGGGATCTATCAAAAATTCATTCCCCTCTTTCAATTCATTATCCTGAGACGTGTGAAAACAGGATTCGATGTTGGCTTCCTCCGTTCTCGGCTTTTGTATGAATTAGTCTTGTCTGACTATCTAGACCAGGGACAGTGAAGCTTTTCGGTACCGAGTGTCCAAACCAGAACATGCATGCATGCACATGTATGTGCGCGCCGGAGCGCGAGAAAACCGAAGGCCAGCTGCCGGGCCTGGTTTTGGGTTGTTTTCAGGCTGTTTTTCGGGCCGTTTTCCGGTGCTCCGGCACCCACAAAGACCAGCTGCTCAGAAACCGTAAGAACAGCTGGCTGAAAAACAGGCTTCTGGCTATTTTGTGGCTGTTTTCGGACGCTCCGAAAACCGGCTGGAAAATGCCCTGAAAGTGGCGCCAAAAATGGCCTGAAAACCGTTCCAAAAAATACCCTGGTTTTTTGGCCAGTGTTGGCCATTTATTGGGCTGTTTTCAGGATGTTTTTCGGTGCTCTGGGGCCTGCGAAGACCAGCTGGCCAGCATGTCTGCGCGTGCTGTTAACCAGAAGAACAGCTGGCGTCGTCATGCATGCCCACAGGGAGGGCTCGGCGTGCCATCTCTGGCATGCGTGCCATAGAGTCGCCATCACGGATCTCGACAGTCTCCTCTGTTTGAGATGGAATCTGTAGTCCAATGTTTTTCAACCTGTGCGACTTTAATAGATGTGGACCTCAATGCCTGGAATTCTCCAACCCAACCATGCTGGCTAGCTGGGGAATTCTGGGAGTTGAAGTCCACATCTATTAAAGTTGCGCAGGTTGACAAACATTGGCTTAAAGTCTTGATTAATCCCACTGAGCACAGCAACCATAGAGTCTGTTATCCAGACAAGCCGTATCATGGGGAATTCTGGGAGCTGAAGTCCATCCTTCTGAAAGTTAGGCAGGTTTTGAAACGTCGGCTTAAAGTCTTGGTTAAACCAATCCACTAAGCTCCAACAACCATAGAGTCTGGAGAAGGCAGACCCTAGAGAATTCTGGGAGTTGAAGTCCACTCTTCTGAAAGTTGCCTAAATTGAGAAACATTGCCATAGACTATCATAATTGGAGAAGGCCAGATTAGGGAAGATTATTGCGTTGAAACTCGCCCATGAGTCAGTGCGCAGACCAATGCCTCCCTGCTTCTTTCCACGTTGCTCCATATATAAAGTTTGTCACATTTGCTCACGTTTAGACAAAGAACAGTCGCCCACTTCGGACCAACCAGCTGTACGCCCAGGACGAAGGTGCGTCGCACACCCATCTCTACACAAACCATTTCGAGATCATGAAACTGATTGCTGGGAAAAGGAGCCCACCCATCAAACCCCTGTAAGTTCAATTAAAAGAACAATTGGAGAGAAAATGAGTCCTTTCCATGCTTAATAGGCCGGAATCCAGTTGGCATTCCCCAGATATTGATAAAGGAGAGCCAGCTGTAGTGGGGAAGGTCTTAACTTAGAAACCAGGAGATCGGGAGTTCTAGTCCTGCTTAAGGCATGAAAGTCGGCTGGGTGACTTTGGGTCAGTTACCAGGAAACTGTGAGTTCTAGTCCCTTTTTAGGAATAAAAAGCCAGCTGAGTGACTTCAGGTAAATCACCAAGAGAAGGTGAGTTATAGTTCCACCTTAGGAGACCGGGAGTTCTAGTCCTGCTTAAGGCAGTCCCCAGATGTGATATTGATAAAGGTAAGTCAGGTGTAGTGGGGAAGGTTTTAACTTAGAAACCAGAAGACTGGGAGTTCTAGTCCTGCTTAAGGCATGAAAGTTGGTTGGGTGACCTTGGGTCAATTACCAGGAAACTGGGAGTCCTAGTCCCGTTTTAGGCATAAAAGCCAGCTGAGTGACTTCAGGTAAATCACCAGGAAATGGTAAAGTTATAGTTCCGCCTTAGGCATGAAAGCAACTAGCTTACTTTCAGCCACTCACCAGGAGACAGTGAATTCGAGTCTTTCATGTTTTAGGCATGAAAGCCAGCTGGGTGCTTTTGGGCCAGTCCCTCTCTCACTCTCATCTAAGTCCACCTCACAGGTAGGTTGTGGGGAAAAGAGTGTCAGGTTTCCAAAAGATGCTCTTATTAATTCATGAGCCTCGAGCCACGTTTCAAAAGAAATCCAGTCATTTATTAGGAACACCATTTTGGCAAGTTGCCAAGGAGGAGGAAGAAGTATTGGGTATGTTCGCCACCTTGTGTTTCTTTTAAAGTAGTAAGGGCAGGATAAAAACATCTAATGAACAAACTAAAAATACCGGCTCGTGTTAAATAATAGAAATATACACTTCTATTAAGACATAAGGAATATCTTACGAACAAAAGATGCGGCTGCCGTCGCGGCGATAGGATGCATCCCGCAGAGTTCCGTGGACTGTGTCGAAATCCAAGCTGCTGGGCGGTCTGGTTGGACTGAAAATCACCTCAAAGGGGCGATGAACAAAGAGAGCACACTCCGCTGCTCTCGGGGAGCCCGCAATCTCCCTGATTGATCCGGAGAAGGCTCTCAAACCCAATGGAAAGGGAAATGACGGCCATTGCATGCCGGACCAAAGCTGTGACAGCCACCGGAAGGAAGCATGGAAGATGGACTGACAGTGTGATCGATGGCTTTCCAACAAACACCTCTCTTTTGTTGTTGTTTTATTTCAGGCTTGGCATGAATCCTTTCCAGAAAAACCCGAAACACACTTCAGTCCTTGCAGAAAGGTAAGAACTGGCAAGAGAAGGTGGAAAAAAACATATGATCTAGAGCAAGGGGTGGGTGGATCATCAAATCTGGCCACTTTACGACTTTGTGGACTTCTAACTCCCAGAATTTCTCAGCCAGCCATGCAGAGTTCTGGGAGTTGAAGTCCACAAGACGTAAAGTTGACAGGTTTGGAGATCCCCCCCCCCCCCCGATCTAGAGTTCATGGCATTCACTCCAACACTGTGTTATGTTAGTGATGTGTTTACACATAATCCAGCACAGAAATCGTAAGGTTTTAATTGAACTGCTTTGTGCCTATTTGTTTTTGTTTTTTTCCCCCTTTCAAAATATCTAACTTGGGCTCCCTTGCTCAATCCACCATTCATTCATTCATTTACTCATTTGCTCATTCACATCACATTTCTGTACCTCCTGTTTGGCTTTACTTATTCCCCTATTTATTAACTATCTATTTTTCCTCGAATTCTAGTGGGATCAACTATGATAAGCCACTGCCTCCAATTCAGGTTGCATCTCTCCGAGCAGAGCGCATTGCAAAGGAAAAGAAGGTGGGTCAAAAGAGAAAGAAAGAAAGAAGAAAGAAAGAATGAAAGAAAGAAAGAAAGAAAGAAAGAAAGAAAGAAGAAAGAGGAAGGAAGGAAGGGAGGGAGGGAAAAGGAAAGAAGGAGGGAAGGAAGGAAGGAAAGAGAAAGAAAGGGGGAAGGGAAAAAACGAAAGAGAAAGAAAGGAGGGAGGGAAGAAAGGGAAAAAGGAGGGAAGGAAGGAAGGAAGGAAAAAAAAGGAAGGAATGCAGGCAGGAAAGAAAGAAAGTTAAAAAGAAAGGGAAAGAAAGAAAAAGGGGGAAAAGGAAAGGAGGACGGAAGGAAAGGAAGGGAAAAAGAAAAAGAAGGAAAGAAAGAAAGAGGGGGGGAAAGGAAAGAAGGACGGAAGGAAGGAAAGAAATTGTGTTTTTAATTCTTGGGCCTATTTGCTGATCACGTTAAGTTGTAAGGCTGCCTTAGGGAGAAATACATCTGTACTTTGGGCCAGTTACTCTCTCTCTCTCTCTCAGCCCAGCCAGCCTCACAGGGTTATTGTTGTTGAGGAAATGAGTAAGGAGCATTAAGTATATTCACCGCCTTGAGTTACTTACAAAGTAATAGAAGCAGGAAAAAATATCTAATTAATCAATAAAAAGAGGTAAGATTGACTCAGGGACTAAGACACTGAGCTTGTCGATCAGAAAGGTTGGTAGTTGGGCGGTTCGAATCCCTAGTGCTGCGTAACAGAGTGAGTTCCCGTGACTTGTTCCAGCTTCTGCCAACCTAGCAGTTCGAAAGCACGTAAAAAATGCAAGTAGAAAAATAGGGACCACCTTTGGTGGGAAGGGAACAGCGTTCCGTGCGCCTTCGGTGTTGAATCATGCCGGCCACATGACCACGGAGACGTCTTCGGAGAGCGCTGGCTCTTCGGCTTTGAAACAGAGATGAGCACCGCCCCCTAGACTCAGGAACGACTAGCACAGATGTGCGAGGGGAATCTTTACCTTAAGAATGATTCAAGGGAAGGAGGACCCACTCCCTTCTAGCACTGATGACGTTACCCAGTTGGGTCACGAAATGTCTCCAAGAAAGCTACTAAGCTCAGAGATCCCCAAGGAACCCACATTAACTAGGTAGTTGGAGGCCAGTCGCTCTCTCTCAGTCCTAGAGAAAAGGATGCAGGATCAAACCCCAAGAAAACGGCAAAGACCCCCCAAGGGAAAGCCTCGCCACAAACTCTTTGCCTCTCTTCTCCTTTCCAGGCTCTGGCAGAACAGCAGCGAGCTCAACAACAAGCCGCTCCACAACAACAGCAGCAGCAGCAACAACAGCAGGCCGGACAGCAAACCGCTCAGCCATTGGCGGGGCAGCAAGCGCAATCTCAGCCCCAAGCACAAGGCCAGAGCATCCAGCAGCCTCAAGGTGGGCTGCAGACGGCCGCCACCACGGTGGCAAACACACCTGTGTTGGTAAGACCCTCTCGTGGGCTTGCAAAGAGGCCGAGAAAGGCTCTCTGTGGGCAGCCAGATAGGGCCACAGAGCTACAACCGGATTTTACGCATGGCTTTGGGGCGATTCCTTTCCCTTGGTTACCTCTCAGATGTTAAGAGAGATAAAGATGCATGCTAAATAGTGTCATGGGGAGGCAGTTCCCTAGAAACCAGGAGACGGTGAGTTCCAGTACTGCCTTAGGCATGAAAGCCAGCTGGGTGACTTTGGGCCAATCACCAGGAGACTGTGAGTTATAGTCCCCCTTTAGGCTTGAAAGCTGTCTCAGTGACATTGGACCAATCACCAGGAGTTATAGTCTTGCCCTAGGCATGAAAGCCAGCTGGGTGACTTTGAGCCAATCACCAGGAGACTGTGAGTTATAGTCCCCCTTTAGGCTTGAAAGCTGTCTCAGTGACATTGGACCAATCACCAGGAGACTGGGAGTTCGAGTCCCCCTTTAGGCATGAAAGCTGTCTCAGTGAAAGAGAGAGAGAAAGAAAGAAAAAGTAAGACGGACACCATCTGGTGTGGTGGTGCAGTGGTTAGAAGGCAGTATTGCAGGCTAACTCTGCCCATGCCAGCAGTTCGAATCTCACCAGGCTCAAGGTTGACTCAGCCTCCTATCCTCTCGAAGTGGGTAAAATGAGGACCCAGATTGTTTGGGGGCAAGAGGCTGACTCTGTAAACCGCTTAGAGAGGGCTGTAAAGCACTGTGAAGCGGTATATAAGCCTAAGTGCAATGGCTATTGATGCTGGGAGGCATCTGGAGGGGATCAGGAGGGTCTCTTCCTTATTCCTCTCGTACCAATGTCGGTGCCTTCTCTCTCTCCAGGCTGGCACCATGAAACCCACAGTGACCGGGACCAACATACAGACAGGTACACCTGGCCAGTCCTTGCAAAGGGGAAAACAGCAGAATAAATGTTCCCCCCACCCCTTCCACCTCCCTCCCAACTCTCCCCCCCCCCCAATATCATATCTGCTCCTCCTGCAACCCAAGTGACCCCCCCCCTTTTGCTTCCAGCCACCGTGAGTGTCAATACCATAACCGGAGTCCCCGCAACTACGTTTCAACCCATCAACAAGCGCCTGGCTTCACCCATTATTCCCGGGACGCTGGCGGTGAGTGGCCGTTCCTCGGAGCAGAAAACTAAGACGGTGAATTTTGCAAAAATAAAAAATAAAAATAGCCACCTTGTATTAAAATGGGAAGTTGGGGACAGCCTTTGGAGAAGAATAGATAAGATTGGAGGTATTGGGGTTCATCACACAGGCACCCAGATATTCAAGCTGGGTTTGGCATTTTTGTCATCTATCTAGTGGACACTCTAACCCTAACCCTTCCCAAGGTTTCGTCAATGTGTTTGTCAATGTCAATGCCTCTTCCTCCTTCTCTCCTTCCTTCCTTCTTTTCTTCCTTCTGTTTCTCCTCCTCCCTTCTTCTCTACCTTTGTTCCTTCCTCCTCCTCTTCCTTCCTTCCTCCTCCTCCTCCTCCCCTTCATTCCTTCCTTCCCCTCCTCCTCTTCCTTCCTTCCTTCTTTCCCTTCCTCCTTCTCTCCGTCCTTCCTTCCTTCCCCTTCTCCCTTCTTTTCTCCCTTCCTTCCTCCCGTTCCTCCTCCTCCCTTCCCTCCTTCTCCTCCTCCCTTTTTCTCTCCCTTTTCCTCCACCTCTTCTTCCTTCCTCCTCCTCTTCCTTTCTTCCTCTCCTTCTTTCCTTCTCCTTCATTCTTCTCTTCTTCCTTTTCCCTCCTTCTTTCTCCTCCTCCTCCTCCTCCTCCTCATTATTATTATTATTATTAGTAGTAGTAGTAGTAGTAGTAGTAGTAACAGTAATAATAGTAGTTCAGTGATAATACACGTTTAAGTAACTTGAAAATGGTTTGGCTGCATTGCTCTCAATAATGTTTCCTATTACATTATTATTCTGGACTGACATCCTGTCTTTCTAAGATTGGCATTCTTTCGTGGCAAACCATGATGTTAAGTTGTGGCTTAACAAGGGAACAGTGTCACTTCCGTTGGACGAAGTGGCCAAATTGTTACAGATAGGGCTGAAGACTCGAGAGAGAGAGAGAGAGAGACGGGAAAGAAATTCGCTCCAAATGCAGATTTTCATCCAAGCCAGTTCCGATGAGGGGAATTTAGCTGCAAACCTGCTAACCTTCCGGTTTCTCTCCTTCCCTTTAGACGTCGGGCTCAGGAACTACCTCTGCTCAGGTGGTCCATTCCCAGCAGAGAGCCACCGGCACGTCAGCTGCCTCTACGGAACTGGTCACCCTCACGTCTACGCCCGGAGTCCGAGCGGTCACTTCAGTGACTGCCTCCGCTGTGGTGACCACTAACCTGACTCCAGTCCAGTCCCAGCCGAGGTCTTTGGTCACTCAGGTGACGCCAGGTAAGACCTGTAAGGCTGCATCCTTGAGAGTAGCATTTTTCAACCTCAGCTGCTTTTTCAGAGGGTGATCTGAGCTCGGCTTCCCCCAAAAACCACGAGGGAGAGTCCTGGTCCCGACAAAACCCCTTTTTATGAAACGAATGTGAATTCCTCTCATTCCCATTCATCCAAGGCCTGGCAAACAGTCTTTCAAAGGAGTATTTATGACCACAGACCTTATCTATCTTGGAAAGCTGCCATGTCAATTATTTTCCAAACGAGGGGCTGTGCAAGGAAAGACTGGGCACAGAGCCTCTGAGATTCCTTCCTCACTCAGGATGGAAGGCTGGGTCAACCTTGAGCCTGGTGAGATTCGAACTGCCAAATTGCAGGCATACGGCAGTCAGCAGAAGTAGCCGGAAGTACTAACCGCTGCGCCGCCGTGGCTCATGATTTATTTATTTTATTTGCTCCCCTGCAGCTGCTGCAGCCAGTGTCCAGCTCTCCGGGAAGACCATCCCTCAAAATCACTTCCAGCTCCTACGCCAGCAGCAGCAGCAGCAGCAGCAACAGCAAGGAACAGGACAGGTCCAAGTTCCCCAGATCCAAACCCCAGGCCAGACCCCATCACAACCCCAGATTAAGACTGTCGGCAAGATCTCCCAGGTGAGGAAGAAGAGGGTCTCTGCGTCTGTGGTTGGGAAGCTGGGCCACCCCTCCCCAGTTTGGGCTTTGAAAGAAAGCCACTTTTACCAGCTCAGGGTAACCATACAAGAAGTTGAAATTTACTGTTCTGACCGAGGCGTCCCCAGCAGCACGAAGCCGAGTCCTCGTCCCGATAAACCCCTTTTATTTAGTTCCTCTCCAGCAAAGTAGTTCCTCTCCCACAGTCTCAAGATAGGTCACAATTGCCGACCTTTATCAGGCTTGGAGAGTGGCCAGAGCGAAAGCTTTCAGATGCCGCAAGACTTGGCAAGAATGCAAGAAGGAACTAATGGTCTCCTGCAAACTCCACTCCCCTTTCGCTCCTCTTTTATTCCCTATGGGAGGGGCCATTCAACGCCCACCTGTGGCCTTACTCCAGGGGTGAAATCCAGCAGGTTCTGACAGGCTCTGGGGAACCGGTTGTGGACATTTTGAGTAGTTCGGAGAACCAGCAAATACCACCCGTGGCTGGCTCCAGAGAGGGGTGGGAATGGAGATTTTGCAATATCCTTCCCCTGCCACGCCCACAGAACTGGTAGTAAAAAAAAAAGAATTTCACCACTGCCTTACTCCCAAGTCAACCCTTATTTCTTAGCTGTTCCTTTCTTCTGGCAACTCTGCGCATGCGCACACTGGGAACAGGCTCCAGCTGTTCTTCTGCCTCCCTGATGCCTGACTCCGAAGGCAGCTGAGAACTGTCAGACGGCCCTGGCCCCCTCTCTGCCTCTGACATAGAGCCTTCCCTGGACTCCAGGACTGGCCCATGTTCCTCCCCAACCTCCTCACTGTCTGAATCTGCTGCCAGCTTGGATGGCTGCTGGCCAGCCACAACATTTACGTTCTTGGGGGCTTTGGCTTCCACCAACCAGGAGCAGCTCATCAAGTTCCAGAAGCAGAAGATGCAAGCAACCCAACAGCAATCCTCCCAGCCGCAGGGGACCCCTGGAGCACCACAACAGGCAGCCCAGGTTCAGGTGCAGCAGCCACAGACGCAGCAGCTGACAGCGGTAGCAGCCTCCAGGCCAGGCGCAGTCCTGGCTGGCACCACAGTCACCGGCCTACAAGTGGCCCGGTTGGTGAGTGAGCCCTTGACCTTCCCAGGGCGGCCCAGCGCTTTGCTAAGCTCTCAGAAGGCAGACGGTATCTCCTTTGGTTCACTAACCTCTGTTAAGATTTTTAGGAAGATCAGCAAAAGCTAGGGCGAAGTTTGAAAAAGGGCAAGAAGCAAAATTAGTAAAAGCGAAGCCTCTCCTTTAAAGAAAGCAGCTTCCCATCCTCGTCACAGCAAGCGCGGTCCTCCACTTACGACGAGTTGCTTAGGGACCGGTCAAAGTTACAGCGAAACACCTCCCCCCCCCTATAAATAGGTTCTTAATGAGCCAGATTTGAAGTTACGATGGCTGGGGAGGGCTGGGGAATTATGCGAGTTGAAGTCCACCTACCTTAAAGATGCCAAGATTGAGAAACATCGGTTTAAATCAGTGGTCACCAACTGGTAGTCCGCGAGAAAACTTTGGTGGTCTGCAGAAAAATCATTTGCATTTTTTAGATTGCACTAAATCGGGTCCTACGGCCCCTGGGCCGGATACGTGCAATGAACATTAGTGTTGCTGCAGAGAGTCTCCCCCTTCGGAGTCTTTTTGTGCAGGTCAGAGGGGGGCAGAAATTCCGACTTGAGCGCACTGAGCGTGGCCGACTAAGTAGGCGTGGACAGTTTGACACCACTCCCCAAACTGCTGCCATGTTTCCTCTTCACATTGGGTAGACTGGGCCGAAGCCATGGTGGCCTGCCCCTTACACTTTCCAGGACGGACCACGAGCCTTGTGTTTGAGACCCCTGGACTAGCCTCAGTTGCCCGCCTCTTGCTTTGCACCTGTACAATAATCCCGATCAGGAGTGGGATTGAAAAATGTTAGCAACCGGCTCTTTGCCCGGTGGCTGGATGGGTGTGGCCTACTCGGCCTCCTGCACCACGGCTGGTGGTGTGCTTTTTCGCCCTTCCCAGGCTGCAGGGGCTTTCCTTGAGCATCCGGGAAGGCAAAAACAACATCCCCCAGGCTCCGGAAGCCCGTGTTTTGCCCTCACAGAGCCTTCGGGAGGGCTCTGTATTTACCTAGCATGATGAATGGGTCACCTGGAGATTCAGGGGAGAGGAGGGGTTGGGCGGGGCCAGCCGGTCCTCGCAACAACCGGTTCGGCGAACCGGATACAAAATTAACATCCAGTTTGCCCGAACCAGTGCGAACCGTCTGAATCCCACTCCTGATCCCGATTCCTTCCTGCTTAGACGCGCGTCGCTGCCTCTCAGCTCCAAGCCCAGAGCCAGATCCCGGGTCAGACGCCTCAAGCCGCCCAAGTGGCTTTGGCCAAGCCGCCCGTGATGTCCGTCCCGGTGGTGTCGTCGGCAGGGGTGACCGCCCTCCCCGTGACCGTCTCCGGAATCAGCGTGGCGATTGGGCAGCCCCAGAAAGCAGCAGGTATTTGGGTCGGAAAGGATTCGGGTGGAAAACGGGACCCGGGGTGGATTTGGGTTCAGCTGAATGGTTTGTCCATCCGATTTCTGTAGCCGCCCAGTCGATGAATGTGGGTGGCTTGCAAGAGATCCTCCGCTTACAACCGTTCGTTTAGCAGCCGTTCGAAGTTAAAACGGGCCCGGAGGAAGGGACTTATTGTGACGTCTCTTCTTTGCATCCTGAGCAGGAGGGCAGGCGGTGATGGCTCAGCCGCTCCACGTCCAACAGTTTTTGAAGGTGAAACAAGCTCAGCACCACCAGGCGGCCCAGCAGAAGATCATCCAGCCCCAGGTGGCCCAAGGACAGGCAGGTGTTCAACAGAAGGTCAGTCTCCCTCCTCCTCCTCCTCCTCCTCCTCCAAAGACTTTTTCCTTCCAGCACTGATGATGCTACCTAGTTGGGTCATGAAACGCCTGCAAGAAAATTGCCAAGCTCAGAGAGCACCAAGGACCCCACAGTTGTCATTGTCATTCTCTTCTTCCTCTCTACAAACTCTTTCCTCTTCCTCCTCTTCCTCTCCATAAACCCCATTCTTCCCTCCTCTTCCTCCTCCTCCTCTTCCTTTCCACAGACCCCTTCCTTCCTCCTCTCCACAAACCCTATTTCTTCTTCCTTCCTTCCTTCCTCCTCTCTCCACAAACCCCATTCTTCCTTCCTTCCTTCTTTCCTTCCTCCTCTCCACAAACCCCATTCCTTCTTCCTTCCTTCCTTCCTTCCTTCCTTCCTCCCTCTTCCTCCTTTTCTTCCCCTCCACAAACCCCATACTTCCTTCCTTCCTTCCTTCCTTCCTTCCTTCCTTCCTTCCTTCCTTCCTTCCTTCCTTCCTTCCTCCTCCTCCTCTTCTCTACAAACCCCATTCCTTCTTCCTTCCTTCCTTCCTTCCTTCCTCCCTCTTCCTCCTTTTCTTCCCTCCACAAACCCCATTCTTCCCTCCTTCCTTCTTTCCTTCCTCCTCCTCTTCTCTACAAACCCCATTCCTTCTTCCTTCCTTCCTTCCTTCCTTCCTCCCTCTTCCTCCTTTTCTTCTCCTCCACAAACCCCATTCTTCCTTCCTTCCTTCCTCCTCCTCTCCACACAAACCCAGCTCCCTTCTAGCAGTGATGAGGTTTCCTAGTTGGGTCATGAAACATCTGCAGGAAAACCACCCAATTCAGAGTACCAAGGACCCCACAGTTCTCCTCCTCCTCCTCCTCCTCCTCCTCCTCCTCCTCCTCCTCCTCCTCCTCCTCCTCCTCCTCCTTCTCCTCCTCCTCCTCCTCCTTCATCTTCCTTCCTTCCTTCCTTCCTTCCTTCCTCCCTCCCTCCCTTCCTCTATATAAGGGTTCTTTTAGATTTAATCATCAGAAACCACATTCCTTGGAGACCCCAGATTGCCGTCACTAGGGGAAGATGGCCAAATTGGAAGGTCCGGTTGGTCATTTCTGGGTCATGATGGAGCACAGCTGCTCCCCTGAAGGTCTCCTGGTATCAGAGTGGAAGTGGCAGATTCATCACCGTTTCTTCTCGATGACTTGTTTGCCTTTCGGCCAAGGAACACAGATGACCGGCTGCTTTCTCCCATCTTCCTCTCCTCTTGGAAAGGCAGATGAGTTGACCTTTCCGGCCAGTTAGGGCCCCATCCTCAGCTCCTTCCAGGTCTAGTCTAGATTGACAGCAATCATTCCCCTCCCTCCTTCCTGGATGGGCACCAGATCAACTGGCAGGAATAGCCAACACTCCAGAAGATAGGCTTAAGATACAGAAGGATCTTGACAGATTTGAACATTGGGCTCTATCTAACAAAATGAAATTGAAAGGTGAAAAAAAGGAAGGCTCTACATTTAGGCAAGAAAAATGAAATGCACAGGTACAGTATAGGTGGTACCTGGCTCAACAGTAGTAACTACTAGAGGGAGCTTAGTCTCCTAGTGGACAATCATTTAAATAGGAGCCAGCCGTGTGCAGCAGCAGCTGCCAAATAAGCCAACACAGTTCTAGGCTGCATCAACAGAGGGATAGAATGAAGATCATGTGAAGGGTTAATACCACTTTACCATCCAGTTTTGGTCACCACGGTGTAGAAAAGATGTGGAGACTCTAGAAAGAGTGCAGAGAAGAGCAACAAAGATGATTAGGGGACTGGAGACTAAAACATATGAAGAACGGTTGCAGGAACTGGGTATGTTTAGCTTAAGAGAAAGAAGGACTAAGGGAGACATGATAGGATTGTTCCAATATCTCAGGGGTTGCCCCAAAGAAGAGGGAGTCAAACTATTCTCCAAGGCACCTGAGGGCAGGACAAGAAGCAATGGGTGGAAACTAATCAAGGAGAGAAGCAACTTAGAACTAAGGAGAGATTTCCTGGGAGGACAATTAATCAGTGGAACAACTTGCCTCCAGAAGTTGTGAATGCTCCAACACTGGAAGTTTTTAAGAAGAGATTGGATAACCACTTGCAGGTTGGACTAGAAGACCTCCAAGGTCCCTTCCAACTCTGTTCTTCTATTCTGTTCTAATTCCCAGCAGGTCACCGTCCAGACCCAGCAGCCAGCATCTCAGCAGCAGAAAGTCTATGCCACCCAACCGGCCATCAAAGCCCAATTCCTACCAACGCCGATTTCTCAGCCCCAGAAGACAGGTGGGGCACAGCAGGTCCAGACCCAAATACAGGTAAGGAGGCACCTCACTTTCATTTCATTCCTCCGGGGGGTGGGGGGTGGGAAGGAGAAAAAAAACGGGTAAACCTTTCGCTTGGACTCTTCGCTGCTTTCTCAACAATTTCTCCGACGGATCCTGCTGGGCCACAACATATCTCTGTCTAAGTGTATTATCTACCTATTTTTTTAGCTTTCTTCATTTCCAAACTCCTTTTTTTCCCCTCCAACCATTGGTAAAATACCTCCCAAATCGTGTAGTATTCAGTTTTCTCTTTCTCCTTAATTGCTATGGTTAATCTGTTCATTCCTGCACATTCTAATATTTTCCTTATCCCCTAATATCTTGTTCTTAAAGGTGGCCAAAATCCCACAGGTGGTCTCCCAACAAGCAGCGGTGGCTAATATCCAGCAGGTGGTCTCGGTTTCCCAACAGGTAAGGCTTCCTGGAACCTGTTGGCTCTTCCAGGTGTCCACAAGGCAGCTGGACCTCGAAGCGCATTGTAATGGCGGTCTCATCTTTCTCAGAAAGGCATCAAAATCACACCCTCTTTGGACCGACCGCTCCAGGCAAATCTATATTTTTGGGGCTGTTGGTCGCAGCTCCGAGGTTAGCAATTTGGTTGCAAACATTCCATCACCATTCACGAGACGCAGTGGTTAAGAGTGCAGTACTGTAGGCTACCTCTGCTGATTGCTGTGGTCAGTCACGATATAAAAAAGATGTTGAGACTCTGGAAAAAGTGCAGAGATGAGCCACAAAGCTGCAAACTACAGGAGAGATTTACTAACGTCTTCTCCTGTACAGTATGAAATGATTTTGTTGTTGTTGTTGATACTAAAATGTAATGCCCCCAGAATCTTCCTGTATCATTGCCCTCTGGTAGAGGTTTGTCCTGGCCATATGGGGTGACCCTCATGCTTGGTTACAACCCCTGGTATGCCCAAATATGGGAGGGAGGTCACTACTCCCCCTTTCTGTCCTTCGTCTCATTACAGAAGACCATGCAGGCAGAAAACCATATTTTTATTTTTAATGTTGCCTTTTTATATTTGTGTTGTATTTGTGCTGATAAATAAATAAAGGGAGACTGGTATAGATCTATTTCAAGCTATTTAGCTCTCATCAGCTAGCCATACCCTTACTGGGATTTGAACCTGGGCTGTATTACATATTAGGCAGGAGTCTTAGCCACTAAGCCACAGGCTCTCCTCCTTATCAGCTGAGCCCGGGAAATAGGTATGTATTTGTGTTACAACCCCTGGTATGCCCAAATATGGGAGGGAGGTCACTACTCCCCCTTTCTGTCCTTCGTCTCATTACAGAAGACCATGCAGGCAGAAAACCATATTTTTATTTTTAATGTTGCCTTTTTATATTTGTGTTGTATTTGTGCTGATAAATAAATAAAGGGAGACTGGTATAGATCTATTTCAAGCTATTTAGCTCTCATGCCTGCATGGTCTTCTGTAATGAGCCGAAGGACAGAAAGGGGGAGTAGTGACCTCCCTCCCATATTTGGGCATACCAGGGGTTGTAACACAAATACATACCTATTTCCCGGGCTCAGCTGATAAGGAGGAGAGCCTGTGGCTTAGTGGCTAAGACTCCTGCCTAATATGTAATACAGCCCAGGGGGGGCTGGAGGCTAAAACATATAAAGAACAGTTGCTGGAACTGGGTATGTGTAGTTTAATGAAAAGAAGAACTAGGGGAGACATGATAGGATTGTTCCAATATCTCAGGGGTTGCCACAAAGAAGAGGGAGTCAAGCTATTCTCCAAGGCACCTGAGGGCAGAACAAGAAGCAATGGGTGGAAACTAATCAAGGAGAGAAGCAACTTAGAACTAAGGAGACATTTCCTGACAGTTAGAACAATTAATCATTGCCTCCAGAAGTTGTAAATGCTCCAACACTGGAAGTGTTTAAGAAGATGTTGGATACCCATTTGCCTGAAGAGATGTAGGGTTTCCTGCCTAAGCAGGGGGTTGGACTAGAAGACCTCCAAGGTCCCTTCCAACTCTGTCATTCTATTTCTTCTATTTATCTTAGCTTGTAGGGGAAAGAAGCCTCCCACTGTACCCACCTGCCTTCCCTCACTTCTCTTTTGCTCTCCCCCCACCAGGTTCAAGCTCAACCCCAAACAGTCACCTTGTCCCAGACCACAGCGGGACAACACCAAGTCCAGGTCATCCCAGCCACCACCGCCGCGGCTCAGGTCGTCCCCCAGAAACTGATCCAACAGCAAGTGGTAACCACCGCCTCCCCCCAGATCCAAGCCTCGGTCCTGCCGAACCCTGCCCAGCCGCCTGCCCCATCCGACGGGCAGAGTCAGCAAACGAAAGTGCAGATGAGAGCACCCGTCCGGTTAAAGGCTCCAAACAAACCCAGTTGAGCCCTCCCAACATTTCGTGGCAGCAATCCAGGGAGAGAGAGAGAGAGAGAGAGAGAGACAGAGCTTCTCTAGGTGGTCTCCCATCCGACGAGATCGGAGGTTAGGCTTCTCTCCTGCGAAACTTCTTACTCGTCTGTGCCGGAAAGGGCCGTTTCCCCTGCTCTCCTACAGACTTCTCTGCTTCCCGGAGAGATCCGTGGCTTTCGAAGCAGGCTCCCAAGGAAACGCCGTTCTCGCGAACTCCGCCGTTAGCCCGACCGCTCGCCGACGCTCACTGCCCTTTTGGGGGAAACCCCGCAAAGTTGCTTCTCCAGTGCCGTGGGTAGCAACGCCGGTCGTTATGGTCCCCGTCTCCCCCTTTGTCCGAAGGGGAAAATCTTTTTAGAGCTTTGTGGGGTGAAAAGCTGGACACTGTCCGGGCCTCGCATGTCCAAGGGGGAGGATTTGGGGGGGGGGGGGGAGGACATAAAGTTTTGTCCAAAGCGCAAGGGGTCTCTAACCTTGGCAACTTTGGAAGCCTGTCGGACTTCAACTCCCAGAATTCCTCAGCTGGCTTTGCTTCTCTGGCTGAGGGATTGCTGGGAGTTGAAGTCCTCCAGGCTGCAAGTTGCCAAGGTTTGGAGACCCCCCGTTTCAAAAGCACTCCCTTCTCCGTTGAGCCGAGAAATGTGAAGATTTGTAAGTATCTGTAATTATGCATCATATTTCAGTCACCTTGGTTTTTTTTTCTAGGGTGGGTGGGGGAGAGAAAGAGACGTGAGCCTTTTTAAAACAAACATTAACTCGTGGCACGTTGGTTTCTGGGCTTGGGGTCTGTCAGGCATTTTGCTTACTGTTTTGCCTAATCGGTCTTCGTGTTTCTTGCGCGTGCGATTGAGTGTGTCTGTGCGTGTCTGTGCGTGCGTGCGTGCGTTCTTTGTTTTATTTTTCTTTTGTACAGAGAAAATCTCTTCGTTTTAAAGCTCCCGCTTCTCTTTTTTTTCCCCCCACGTGGTTGGCTGGTTGGTCTTTTTTCCTTTTTCTTTTTTAAAGCTATTAATATTATGTGACAGTGACTGTATTTCAGCGTCGTCCACCCATTCTCAGCCCCCTTTTTCACGGGTGGAAGGAAAAAAGAAAAGGAAAAAAAAAAAACGTGTTTCATTGCTCGTCAGACGTTCTGTTTTTGGGTTTTGGATTTTTTGGGGGGTGGGGGGTGGGGAGGCTTCCAGGCTGAAGGAAATTTTAACTTAGGAGTTTCCAGCATTGGTTGTGGCCCTTTCTCGTTGCGGTCTTGTTTTAAAAGTTCAGCTACGTTTCCATTTCAGAGAGTTGGAGGAGAGCGAGAGACATTCAGGCAAATTATTATTATTTTTTTCTATCAACGCCAAGACAACAGGGGTATTTTTCAGACCTTCACTTGTTTGAAACAAACTTCTTTCCTTCCTCCTCCGCCTCCTTCCTCTTCTTTCTTCTTCTTCCTCCTCCTCCTCCTCATTCTTCCCCCTTCCCTCCTCCTCCTCCTCCTCCTCCCATTATTCCTTGCCTTATCCCTTTCATCATTCCTCTCCTTCTCCCTTCATTATTGTTGTTTTCTTCTATCCTCCTCCTCCTCCTCCTCCTCCTTCATCTTCCTTCTCCTCCTCAACCTCCTCCTCCTCCTCTTCTTCCTCCCCCTCCCCATACTAACTTATTTAGTGGCACTCATGCCAAACCTCCGGACAATGTCGGTCCTACCTCTAGATGTTCCCAAGTTGAGATCTGTGCTGGCCACATAACTTCGGCATCTCCGCTCTTTCCAACAGGCACAATTTCTTACCCCCCCCCCCCCACACACACACTTTTTGTCGTTGCTTTTTTGCTCTTCTTAGCGCCCTATCCTTTCTATTTTGGAGCCTCGGGGTTGTTTTCCGTTTTTACCAAAAAAAAAAAAAAAAAGGGTATGCTTTTTAAAACTTAAATAAAAAAAAAACTTTCTACGTGAAGGAAGGTTGAAGTTCTTTTACTCCAAAATCTATTTCATATCATGGACTTGTATTTTATCAGTTAAATCTCCATTCGGGAGTGCTATAATTCATTTGAAAAAAAACCGAGATATTGGGGATGGGGGGAGCCGTTTGGCCCCCAAGGACCCTACAAGACTGGGATGTTGGCAAATTAGTGCCCCCACCTTAAAGGGTCCTCTTGCTCTCCTTCCCCCCACCTTCCGTGCAAATCTGCCAGCCAAAACGAATTTTGCTCCCAAATATGCTAAAATCTTAACGTGTGCACAAGGCCGTAGGCTATAAATCCCCTGTACCTTTAACCTCGGTAACATTAAGCGGGGTGGGACTTCAACTCCCAGAATTCCCCCAGCCAGCAGCTGACTAGGGAATTCTGGGAGTTGAAGTCCACCCTGCTTCACATTACTGAGGCTTAAAGGAACACTGCTGTAAATGAACTCCGTATGCATAAAGTAACACCGCCCATTTCAATTTCACTGTGCTGGTTTTGAGTGTGTCTGGTTTCGACAGAAAAAAATGTGTACCATTTCCGTGTCTTGATTTTCACGGGAAAATGCCAATTTGGTGGTTCCACATTTCTGATTACCCGTTCTTTATTTTCTCCCCTTGGTAAACTGACTTGTAAATAACCTTTATGAAGATAAAAAAGAATAATTTGTACTTGACTGTAGGATGGGAAGGATTTCTGTTGTATCTTACCCGAAAGTGTATTAAAAGTGTACATTTTTACAACATTCTTGTAACTTGTGTGTACCTAAAGTGTGTTTTGTCTGATCTGCCCTCCGTCACTCTGACATTTAGGGAGATGGAGCCTAAACTCTTGAAAGTTTTTTAATAAATCAGCCATGCCGATCAAAGTCGATCTCTTTTTGCCACCTTATCCTCCTCACCATGTAGGTTTTTCCATTGTGTTCAAACTTTTCCAGCTTTTGCAGATTTAAGAAAAAAAATATATAAGCACTCCCCAACTGCATATTCCCACATTTCCCCATCAGTCTTCTTCATCATCATCATTTAGGTAAAAGTAAAGGTCTCCCAAGCACATATGTGCTAGTCGTTCCTGATTCTAAGGGGCGGTGCTCATCTCTGTTTCAAAGCCGAAGAGCCAGCGCCATCCGAAGATGTCTCCGTGGTCATGTGGCCGGCATTATTCAACACCGAAGGCGCATGGAATGCTGTTCCCTTCCCACCAAAGGTGGTTCCTATTTTCCTACTTGCGTTTTTTATGTGCTTTCGAACTGCAGAAGCTGAGACAAGTAATGGGAGCTCACTCTGTTACGCGGCACTAGGGATTCGAACCGCCAAACTTCCAGCCTTTCTGAACAACAAGTTCAGTGTCACAGCCACTGAGCCACCACATCTTGCTTTGAGGAGCATTTTGCAAATCTTCTTTTGCCTTTGCAGAATCCAAAGGAGGAAAATGAAATGAAGCTATGTCTTCAAATGAAAAAACATTATTGTTTTCTAACACCAAAGGCCACAGAACGTCTGGAGCTGCTGCAGTTCAGCACGTACTGCACCATTTCTTCCCTAGCAAATATTTCTTTTATTTTACCGGGTCCAAGTCTGTGTTGAAAGGGTCCTCCCTCCCCCAAAGAACCATGACAAGTAACGGGAGCTCACTCCATTACGCGGCCCTATGGATTCAAACTGCCGAACTTCCTGATCAACAAGCTCAGTGTCTTAGCCACTGAGCCACCGCGTCCCTACATCATCATTTAACAACCCCACAATCCCTTCCAGGGTGGGAGTCTGGGCAACAGAATGGAGCTAGCAGAGTGTTTACTGGCCGGATGCCCATCCTGTTGCCATTGCGGAGTTTTGTTCAGCAGATATATTCTCATTGTGCCCAGAGAGAGAAATACCTGCCTCTACCTAGGATCGAACACACACAGTCTCTTGATTGTGAGGCAAGAGCTCCACCTCTAGGCCACTGCACCACTTTATTTCCCCATCAGCCTTGAAGGAAGTTTAAAGAGAAGAATTTTAAAAATACAGGTAGTCCTCAACTTACCACCACAATGGAGCCCCAGAATTTATGTTGTTCAACAGAAATCTGTTAGGTGCGTTGAGTTTTGCCCTATTTTACGACTTTTCTTGCCACTGTTGTTAAGTTGTTCAATTAGTAACACGGTCGTTAAGCGAATCTGGTTTTCCCATTGACTTTGCCGGTCAGAAGGTCGCAAAAGGGGGATCGCCAGACCCCGGGGTGCCGCAAAGATCATCAATACTGCCCATTGCCAAGCATCTGAATTTGGAACACGTGATGTCGTAAGTGTGAAAAATGAAAGAAGCTACAACGGTCGTAAGTGTGAAAAATGGTGGTAAGTCCCTTTTTTCCCCAGCGCTGTCACTAACCTTTGAACTGTTGTAAATCCAGGATTACCTTATTCCCAAATTTCCCCATCAGCCTTGGGGGGGGGGGGAATGTTTAAAGAGAAGAATTTTTAAAAATGCAGGTTTCATTTCCTCTGTTTTAGTTTGTATCCGTTCTCATTCCTAAAAAGTTTAAATAATACACAGTGGCGGCCAAAATTGTGGAAACCATTTGGGAAAAGTGTAACTTTTCAAAACTAGTTTAATACCACCACTTTTGGGGGGGAGTAATATCATAAAATTAATATATCATTTAATCAAGCATGCAATGCTGCCCCCGGAGCTCCACATAATCCCCGACCTCCGGTCCTTCCGACGCGCCCTAAAAAGTTGGCTTTTCCAGCAAGCCGGCCTGGCATGTTAATTTTAATTTTAATTTATTTTAAATGTATTGTTTCTTTTAAAAAAAATCGGTTTGGTCTTTTTGGAAATGGGTTTAATCTTTTTTTTTTTTTTTACTTTTGTGATGTGTGTTTTTAATGTTGTACGCTGCCCTGAGTCCTTTTGGAGAAGGGCGGCATATAAATCCAAATAAACCTAAACCTAAACCAATAACTTTTATGAAGGATTTGCTATTAGAATAGCAGTTATAAAGAAGAAAAGTGAAACGAGCTATACAAAAAAGATCACTATGGAAAAAATGAGATATACAAAAATGATCATAGGAAAAACAAGATATACACAAATGATCGCCGTGTCAGTTGATACTTAGTTGGGTAAACTTTAGCATGAATTATGGGCCTTACAACATCTTCCCATGGAGTGCACCAAGCCTTTTAGTTGTTATCATGTAAAACGTTACCATGTAAACAGCCGTTATAATGTAAAATTGGGTTTTATTACTGGCTATAACTCTTCATAGAATACAGATAATTAAACAAACCGTGTTGCATTACATTCTTATCTTTCCATGGATATTATTATTATTATTATTTCTTTGGATTTCTAAACCGCCCCCTCTCCCAAAAAGGGACTCGGGGCGGTGTACAGTCAGATAAAATGCAGATAAAATACATGAATAACAATATAAATAATATAAAAACAATTAAATACTAAACATTTAGATGGAGGAGATAAGACTGTACAAGAAATAAATATGCTATGGAAACCCTAAAAAACATCCCCAATTAAAATACCCAAATCCAATTAAAATATATCCCCGGGAGGCAAAACTAAGAGAGTGCCAGGCCAGCTGATTGAAACAGGTGAGTTTTTAATTTTTTACGGAAGGAGCGGAGGTCGGTGGTGGTTCTGATGTGGGGGGGGGGAGGTCATTCCAGAGGGTTGGGCCCATCACAGAGAAGGACCTACTCCTAGGTGTCGCCCGCTGGCATTGCCTAGTGGACGGCACCAGGAGGAGTCCCTCCCTGTGTGAGCGGATTGGTCGTAGGGACGTGTGTGGTAGGATGCGATCCTGCAGATAACTAGGTCCTATGCCATGGAGCGCTTTAAAGATGGTAATCAATACCTTGAAACGCACCCGAAAGGCCACAGGCAGCCAGTGCAGCTCACGCAGGAGGGGTGTTACGTGGGAGTATCGTGTACTCCCCATGATGACCCGCGCGGCTGCGTTCTGAACTAGCTGCAGTCTCCGGATGCGTCCCAAGGGAAGCCCCATGTAGAGGGCATTGCAGTAGTCCAGGCGAGACGTCACCAGCGCATGAGTGACCGTGCGCAGGGCACTCCGGTCCAGTAGGGGGCGCAATTGGCGCACCAGGCGGACCTGGTGGAACGCCCCCCTTGCCACGGCTGCCACATGGTCCTCCATTGACAGCCGGGCATCAAGGAGGACGCCCAAATTGCGCGCCCGCAATGGTACTACTCCCAAAATAAAATGGTGTTATAAGCCATCAAACCTCAAAAATACACTTTCCCCAAAAGGTTTTCACAATTTTGGCCACCACGTTTATGGGCAGGGGAATGGAGAGACCAGGGGGAGCAATAGGCAATTATACCCCTTTAGGAAGAACATTCTCTGCCCAGCCAGATGTGCTAAATTCCCATGCCTGGGGCTTCCCAGATGTGCTGCATCCCCCCCCCCCGGTTCCCAATATTCCTCGCCTCCATTCGGGGGCTTTTCCCAAGCCATCCACCCACCCAAAGCCTCCCACCCAAAAAAACTAGCCAGGTTTTCGGTCTGGCTAGTCTAAAGAAAAGAAGAATTAGGGGTGACAAGATAGTCATTTGAGTATTTCAGTATTTGAGGGGCTGCTCCAAAGAAGAGGAGGTCAAATTATTCTCCAAAGCATCAGAAGGCAGGACAAGAAACAAGGATGGGAACTCATCAAAGAGAGAAGCAACCTGGAATTAAGGAGAAACTTCCTAACGTTGAGGACAATTTACCAGTGGAACAGAAGTTGTCTCCAGAAGTTGTGAATGCTCCAAGACTGGACGTTTTTAAGAAGAGACTGGACAGCCATTTGTCTGAAAGGGTATAGGTTCTCCTGCTTGGGGGGGGGGTGGACTAGAAGACCTCCAAGGTCCCTTCCAACTCTGCTATTCTTCCTCCCTCCCTCCCTCCCTCCCTTCCTCCTCCATCACTGGAGGTTTTTAAGAAGAGATTGGATATCTATTTGTCTGAAACTGTATAGGTTCTCCTGCTTGAGCAGGGCGGGCTGGACTAGAAGACCTCCAAGGTCCCTTCCAACTCTGCTATTCATCCTTCCTTCTTTCTTTCCTTCCTTCCTTCCTCCCTCCCTCCCTCCCTCCCTCCTCCATCACTGGAGGTTTTAAAGAAGAGATTGGATAGCTATTTGTCTGAAACGGTATAGGTTCTCCTGCTTGAGCAGGAGGGGCTGGACTAGAAGACCTCCAAGGTCCCTTCCAACTTTGTTTTCCTTCCTTCCTTCCTTCCTTCCTTCCTTCCTTCCTTCCTTCCTTCCTTCCTTCCTTCCTTCCTCCCTCCCTCCCTCCCTCCCTCCCTCCCCCATCACTGGAGGTTTTAAAGAAGAGATTGGATAGCTATTTGTCTGAAACGGTATAGGTTCTCCTGTTTGAGCAGGAGGGGCTGGACTAGAAGACCTCCAAGGTCCCTTCCAACTTTGTTTTCCTTCCTTCCTTCCTTCCTTCCTCCCTCCCCCCCTCCCTCCCCCATCACTGGAGGTTTTAAAGAAGAGATTGGATAGCTATTTGTCTGAAACGGTATAGGTTCTCCTGCTTGAGCGGGCGGGGGTGTGTGTGTGTGGACTAGAAGACCTCTAAGGTCCCTTCCAACTTTGTTTTCCTTCCTTCCTTCCTTCCTTCCTTCCTTCCTTCCTTCCTTCCTTCCTTCCTTCCTTCCTTCCTTCCTTCCCTTCTCTGGAAGTTTTAAAGAAGAGACCGGATAACTATTTGTCTGAAACGGTATAGGTTCTCCTGCTTGAGCGGGCGGGGTGTGTGTGTGTGTGTGGACTAGAAGACCTCTAAGGTCCCTTCCAACTTTGTTTTCCTTCCTTCCTTCCTTCCTTCCTTCCTTCCTTCCTTCCTTCCTTCCTTCCTTCCTTCCTTCCTTCCTTCCTTCCTTCCTTCCTTCCTTCCCTCCCTCCCTCCCTCCCTCCCTTCTCTGGAAGTTTTAAAGAAGAGACCGGATAACTATTTGTCTGAAACGATATAGGTTCTCCTGCTTGAGCGGGCGGGGTGGTGGTGGTGGACTAGAAGACCTCTAAGGTCACTTCCAACTCTGTTTTCCTTCCTTCCTTCCTTCCTTCCTTCCTTCCTTCCTTCCTGTCTCCGGAAGTTTTTAAGAAGAGACTACAACCATCTGTCTGAAACGGTATAGGTTCTCCTGCTTGGGTGGGGGTGGGGGGCTGGACTAGAAGACCTCCAAGGTCCCTTCCAGCTTCTATTCTATTCTAAACAGTCGATTCTAAAGCTCCCCAAGAGCCGGGCAAGAGGCTTGTTTGCAAGGGGCGCCCGGGAAGCTCCGCGCGGCCAGGGGCGGAGCGCTGAATGGGCGGGGCGGAGGCGGAGCCGGCGGGCGAAGGCGGAGCCTGGCCGGCCTTCCTTCCGCGCGCGCACGTGGGGGGCCGCGGGTGGAGGAGGCGCGACCCGGCGGAGGAAAGCCCAGCTGCGGAGCCCATGGCGGAGGCTGCGAGGCGAGGAGCCGCAGCCCGGCTGGCCGCCTGCTTGGAGGAGACGCTGGGCAGCCGCCGAGGCGCCAACCGCGTCTTCGAGATCCTGGAGCTTCTGCAGGTGGGCGCAGGGAATGCAGTACTCGCCGGCCCTTGGAAGGGAGGGAGTGTGTGTGTGTTGTATTCACACGTTGTACTCACGTGCAATAGTCTTCGGGCCCTTGGAAGGGTTTGTGTGTGTGTGTTTTATTCACGTGTTGTATTCACGTACAATAGTCTTCGGGTCTTTAGAAGCGTGTGTGTGTTTTATTCACATGTTTTATTCACGTGCAATAGTCTTCGGGCCCTTGGAAGGGTTTGTGTGTGTGTTTTATTCACATATTGTATTCACGTGCAATAGTCTTCGGGTCCTTAGAAGCGTGTGTGTGTTTTATTCACAAGTTGTATTCACGTGCAATAGTCTTCGGGTCCTTAGAAGGGTGTGTGTTGTGTTTTATTCACATGTTGTATTCACGTGCAATAGTCTTCAGGTCCTTAGAAGCGTGTGTGTGTGTGTGTGTGTGTTTTATTCACATGTATTCACGTACAATAGTCTTTGAGCCCTTACAAGAATGAAATGAGCAATTGCATCCAGTTTGGGTCACCGCACTATAAAAAAGAGGTTGAGACTCTAGAAAGAGTGCAGAGAAGAGCAACCAGGATGATGAGGGGACTGGAGGCTAAAACATGCCATGAATGGTTGCAGGAACTGGGCATGGCTAGTCTAGTGAAGAGAAGGACCAGGGGAGACAGGAGAACAGTCTTCCAAATATTTGAGGGGCTGCCACAGAGAGGAGGGGGGTCAAGCTATTTCCCAAAGCACCCAAAGGCCAGACAAGGAATAATGGATGGAAACTAATCAAGGAGAGATTCAACCAGGAAATAAGGAGGAATTTCCTGACAGTGAGAACAATCGACCCATGGAAGAGAAGTTGCCTTCAGAAGTTGTGAGAGCTTCATCACTGGAGGCTTTCAAGAAGAGACTGGGCTGCCATCTGTCAGAAACGGTGTAGTGTCTCCTGCTTGGGCCAGGGGGTTGGACTAGATGACCTACGAGGTCCCTTCCAACTCTGTTATTCTGTCAAATCTGTCAAATTGAGAAGAGCAAGGCAATTACACTCTGCTCCTGAGCATATGCAGAATGTCCTTTCTTGTTCATCAGAAAGATGCAGCTGCTTTCAACAGCAGCTCGCTAGTTTCCGTGAATCTTTCCTGTAGCTGTCTCACTCCTGTGATTTCCTTTCCCCAAATCCTGGTTTCCCCGAACTCGCAGGCTGAGGACCAGGAGATCATCGTGTCTGCCATCCGGACATGCAGCCGACTCTTCGGAGCTTTACTCACACGGGGCGAACTCTTTGTGGGAAAACTTCCCCCTGAGGAAGACACTGTCCAAGGTAAGAGCATGGCCTTGGTATGTGTCTGGGGGGACGGGGGGACGGGACAGCTATGGGTGTGGTAAACAAGACACAGATTTTACTAAGAGTAGGGAAATTTTAGGCCGTTCCCGAGCATGGGTGATGTGGCAATGGTGGAGCATCTTTCCTGGTTTATCAGGAGGAAGATGCAACTGCTTTCAATGGCATTTTCTTCCTGGGGGATGGGGTGGGGTTGCAGCAATCCTTTAGGGGTAGTTTTTAAGGCTGTGCATGCTTCAGATCTTATTTGACAAGAAGTGCTTTGGACCTCAGTTGAGTACAGCCCTTCTGGGTTCATTAAAGCAGCTGCATCTTTCTTTTTAAAGGATTTGATACAAGAGGTCCAAAACTCTCCCGAATCTACTCATTAAAACAATTTTGGTTGCAATTTTGCCGGGTAGCTTATTCATGGCTGGGTTTATACCGAGTATATATGGTAGCTGATGACCTCAAAGCGGTGGGCAGCTCCTCTTCACCTTTCTCCGGTCCACGCCTTGCTTTGTTTCAGGAAATTACAGAGCAGAAGAGAAATATAAAATGTGGATGAGGCATCGCTACAACAGCTGTATCACCTGTCTGGGGGAACTGATGGGACACGAAGCTTTCCAGGTCAAAGTGAGTTTTTGCCAAAGAGCCATCTTTTCATTTGATGAATTCTTGCAAAACAAAATAGTCTAGCCAAAGTTTTTTTTTTTTTAAAAAGAGATTTGTAAACAAATCATTTCTGTCTGGTCCTTTCCACTTTGGTAAAAGTAAAAGATAAAGGTTCCCCTTGCACATATGTGCTAGTCGTTCCCGACTCTAGGGGGCGGTGCTCATCTCTGTTTCAAAGCCAAAGAGCCAGTGCTGTCCGAAGACGTCTCCGTGGTCATGTCGCCGGCATGACTCAATGCCGAAAGCACACGGAATGCTGTTATCTTCCCACCAAAGATGGTCCCTATTTTTCTACTTGCATTTTTTATGTGCTTTCGAACTGCTAGGTTGGCAGAAGCCGGGACAAGTCACGGGAGCTCACTCCATTACGCGGCGCTAGGGATTTGAACCGCCAACCTGCCGACCTTTCTGATCGACAAGCTCAGCGCCTTAGCCACTGAGCCACTGCGTCCCACTTTAGAAGCATGCTTTTAAAAAATCTGCTTTCTCTCAAAGTAGAAAGACAGCATATCAGGGAAAAGAAGCTGTTTTTCCTCCCCTGAATGTGCTAGCTTTCTACTTGCAGGGAAGTCACACTTTTCATCTAGAGGAGCATGTTGCAAATCTTGTTTTGCCTTTGCAGAAGCCAAAGGAGCAAAATGAAATGAAACTATATCCTCAAATGAAAAACATTCTTGTGTTCTAGCACCAAAGGCCACAGAACGTCTGGAGCTGCTGCAGTTCAGCATGTACTGCCCCATTTCTTCCCTAGCAAATATTTATTTTATTTTACTGGGTCCAAGTCTGTGTTGAAGGGATCCTCCCTCCCCCAAGAATCATAGCTATATAAAGTCAGTTTATTTTGGCTTTTGCTGTAATTTCGCCATTGTCTCTCTCTGTCCCAAATCAATATCTTCAATCAATGAATTAAACGAGTGCTTTTTAAACTTAGCAACTTTAACAGGGGTGGACTTCAACTCCTAGAATTCCCCAGCCCTCTTAAAGTAACTAAGTTTTTTGGGAGAAAACTAACTTAGTGCAATAGGGACTGTTCGATTCCTACTTAGCATCCTCCGTGCATTTAGCTAAAGGTAAAGATTCCCCTCGGACATATGTGCTAGTCGTTCTCGACTCTAGGGGGCAGTGCTCATCTCCGTTTCAAAGCCCAAGAGCCAGCGCTGTCCGAAGACGTCTCCGTGGTCATGTGGCCGGCATGACTCAACGCCGAAGGCACACGGAACACTGTTAACTTCCCACCAAAGGTGGTCCCTATTTTCCTACTTGCATTTTTTACGTGCTTTCGAACTGCTAGGTTGGCAAAAGCTGGGACAAGTCACGGGAGCTCACTCCGTTATACGGCGCTATGGATTCGGACCGCTGAACTGCTGACCTTTCTGATCGACAAGCTCAGCTCCTTAGCCACTGAGCCACCATGTCCCTTCATTTAGCTAGCTGAGGCTTCTGTAAACCACAATAAAACAGTGGTTTAGGGCCTCCCAGCTTCCTTAGCTACCAAAGTGTTAAAAACACTGCAGGATTTTTGAAGGATATTTTGCGGGGGAGTGGAATGGACTTAATATTCAGTATCTCTTTTGCTTTCTTACTTGTTTGTTTTGGTGGAAGGAAACTGCTCTTTGTACCCTGATGAAATTTGTTGAATTGGAAGCCAAGCAGCCTTTGGTCAAGAATGAATGGAGTTTTAATTTCCCGCGGGAGCTTTTACAAGTAAGTTGTCTGAATTCTGATACAGTCCTTCTGGGTTTATCTTTGACTTTGATTCTTGTTCTCGGAATTAGAACTTTGTTGTTGTTAGTTGCGAAGTCATGTCTGACATATCGTGACCCCATGGACGACGTTCCTCCAGGCCTTCCTGTCCTCTACCATCCTCCGGAGTCCATTTAAGCTCACGCCAATTGCTTCGGTGACTCCATCCAGCCACGTTTATTCTCTGTCATCCCCTTCTTCTTTTGCCCTCCATCGTTCCCAGCATGAGGCTCTTCTCCAGGGAGTCCTTCCTTCTCATTAGGGGGCCAAAGGATTTGAGTTTCCTCTTCAGGGTCTGGCCTTCTAAAGAGCAGTCAGGTCTCCTCTAGGACTGACCGGTTGGATGGCCTTGCAGTCCAAGGGACTCGCAGGAGTCTTCCCCAGCACCAGAGTTCAAAGACCTCCATTCCTTGGCTTTCTTCCTTCTCATTAGGTGGCCAAAGTCTTTGAGTTTCCTCTTCAGGATCTGGCCTTCTAAAGAGCAGTCAGGGTTGATCTCCTCTAGGACTGACCGGTTGGATGGCCTTGCAGTCCAAGGGACTCACAGGAGTCTTCTCCAGCACCAGAGTTCAAAGGCCTCCATTCTTTGGCACTCAGCCTTCCTTATGGTCCAACTTTCGCAGCCATCCATTGCAACTGGGAAAAACATAGCCTTGACTATGCAGACTTTGTTGGCAGGTGATGTCTCTGCTTTTTAGGATGCTGTCCTAAAGATTTCCCAAAGCTTTCCTCCCTAGGAGCAAGCGTCTTTTTATTTCTTGGCTGCAGTCTTGCGGCCAATGATCTTGGAGCCGATGACCCAAAATAATGCAAGTAGTTCTTGACTTAACAATAATTTGTTTAGTGAAGTTACAACGGCACTGAAAAAATATGACTAACAACCATTTTTCACTCTTACGAATGTTGCGGCATCTCCACAGTCACATGATCCAAATTTGGATGCTTGCATCGGACTCGTATTTATGACCATTGCAGTGACCCAGAGGGATAGGATAGAATAGAATAAAGAATGGAATAGAATGGAATAGAATAAGGAATAGAATAGAATAAGAATATAGAATAGAATAGAATATAGAATGGAATGGAATAGAATAAGGAATGGAATGGAATTGAATAGAATAGAATTATTTATTGGCCAAATGTGATTGGGCATGCAAGGAATTTGTCTTTGGTGCATATGCTCTCAGTGTACATAAAGAAAAATAAAATAGAATACATTCATCAAGAATCATAAGATACAACCCTTAGTGATAGTCATAGGTTGCTAATAAGCAATCAAATTATTCTAGGAAACAAATAAGACAATATAAATTGTAAAGATACAAGCAACATGGTTATAGTCATAAGTGGGAAGACATAGGTACTAGGAAGGAAGAGAAGAAGAATAGGAATGCAGTCTTAGCGAATAGTTTCACAGTGTTGTGGGAAATAGTTGTTAAGCAGAGTGATGGCATTCGGGGAAAAACTATCCTTGGGTCCAGTTGTTCTAGGAGAGAGAATTTCTATCTGCCAGGCAAGGAGTGGCAATAATGCAAAATGGAATTGATTCTGCCCCTTCATTCTCTTTGCCTCCCTTTCAGGTAGTGGTGGAGGGTCTAATCCAGACCGATGAGAATTCCTCGCTCCTCATCTCGCGTTTCCAGGAATTCATGGAACAGGACGATGTCCGGTTCTTTGTGATGAAGGCGGTGGCCGAAAACCTGGGCAACGTGATGCCGAAGGCCAAACAGGTATCTCGACATCCCGGTTTATTGAGAGCGGAACTCTGTTTTACATATTTCTTTTTTGGATGGTCATATCAGGCACCTTTTGGGGGGTCAATAGCACTGCAGCCAGTTCTGTCCTGTGTCCTACGACTTCCTTGGCATGAATATGCCTACTAAAATGAAATCTCTGTTGCCATCCTCCTTTCCACAAACCATACTCCCTTCTGGCACTGATGATGTGACCTAGTTGGGTCATGAAAGGTCTGCAAGAAACCACCCAAGCCCAGAGAGCATCAAGGACCATACATTTCTCTTCCTCCTCTCCTCCTCCTCCAGTCCAGAAATCCCACTCCCTTCTGGCACTGATGATGTTACCTAGTTGGGTCTTGAAACATCTGCAAGCTCAGAGAGCCCCCAAAACTCCATAGTTCTCCTCTTCCTTCCCCCCTCCTCCTCCTCTACCTCTCTGCGAACCTCACTCCCTTTTAGCACTGATGATGTTACTAGCTCTGGCCATGAAACATCTGCAAGAAATCAACGAAGTTCAGAGAGCAGGGTGGAATCCATAGTTCCTGTTCCTCCTCCATCATTCCACAAAACCCATTCCCTTTTAGCGCTGGGAAGCCTGCAGAGTGCTCCTGGGGGCTGGGGAGAGCAAAAATGGCACTTGGGGGTGTGTGTGTTTAGGAGGCCAAAAACGAGCCCATTTTTGGTGAAAATGGGACACACAGGGCAGAGTTTCCGCAGGCCAAAAATGGCTGTATTTGGTGTATAACACGCACCAACATTTCCAACCTCTTTTTTTGGGGGGGCAGTGCTGCTTATATTCTGAAAACTACTGTATTTTGTTTGCTTTTAGAGGTTGGGGGGGTGAGGAATACCTTGACTATATCTGGTTCTCAAAGCAAGCAGGAACTGGGGATGTCTCGTTTAATGAAAAGAAGGACTAGGGGAGACATGATAGCAGTCTTCCAATATCTCAGGGGCTGCCCCAAAGAAGAGGGAGTCAAGCTATTCTCCAAAGCACCTGAGGGCAGAACAAGAAGCAATGGGTGGAAACTAATCAAGGAGAGAAGCAACTTAGAACTGAGGAGAAATTTCCTGACAGTTAGAACAAATAATCAGAGGAACAGAAGTTGTGAATGCCCCAACACTGGAAGTCTTTAAGAAAATGTTGGATAGCCATTTGTCTGAAACGGTATAGGGTTTCCTGCCTAGGCAGGGGGTTGGACTAGAAGACCTCCAAGGTCCCTTCCAACTCTGCTATTGTATTATAAAATGCCTGCAGTTCTATTGTCTGTTTTTCCTTCCCACAGGCTCCCTTTCCGATTTACCAAAAGAATGCCTTTGCTCTCATTTCGTCCATTGTCATGCCGAGTGAGGAAAGCGAGATAAAAAATTTTCTAGTAAAACACGGTGAGTCAAATTCCCTGGTTTCTTGCATCTGTGTCCGACGAGAATTGTGTTCAAGAGTGAACTTGGCTTATTCGTGGTTAAACAACCCATCAGGTTGAATGTTGTCCATGGAGTCCCGGTGGGTCGGACACGAATTCGCGACTAACAACAACAACAACAAATGATTGACGTTGATAAATTATTCCAAAACTTTGGGAGGAAACATTTCAAAGAGTTGTCTTGATTCTCACAGTTGTTGTTTTTTTAAAATTGGGTCTCTCTTTCTCTCTTGACAGCTAATCAGGAGGAGTGGAAAGTGTCCAAACTAAAGGTAAATATTTTCATAGAGTGAAATTATTCATTGTTGCTCTTCTGTTGACCTTGCTTAAGGCAAATCTCCCCAGAAAATAAGGACCAACTGTCAAGGCTCCGACAGATGCCCTCATTAATTCATGAGTCTCGAGCCAAGTTTCAAAAGAAAACCAGTTATTTATTAGGAGCAGCATGTCGGCAGCTACTCGAGTGAGGTCAGTTCAGTCCTAAGTAGTTTATGGTTCAACTTTGACCCTGTGTCCCCCCTCCTCTCATGCCTCACAAGCCTATGGCAACTCAAGAGCAGACTAGAAATGCTTCTGTGAATTGACACCAATCTTACCAGGTTATGTGAATTTAGTTGCTGAGCCTGATGTATAAACTTAGCTGATAGGAAAGTAAGGGGGGGAAAAGAGATGTTTGAACGAAGCAGGAATGGCCTGATAGCGGCTTGAAACATCTCAAGAACTTGGATGTATTTTGATGGACACGCTTGGCTTTCCCATTGAAGCCTGCAGGATATGGTCCATTCTGAAGGTTGCTCCACGTCTTTCTCCATAACTTTCTTTCCCCCCACAGGAACACAGACGGGCCTTTGAGAGGATGTGGCTTGGATTCCTGAAATATAAGGTAGGGGCCTTGAGGATCTCAAAGGTCTGATGGTGGGGTTGATGTCACACCTGAGTAATAATTTCATCCATCTGTTGTCTCCAGTGCACCTAAGTCAGAGAGATTAGAATGTGGAAGGAAGGAAGGAAGGAAGGAAGGAAGGAAGGAAGGAAGGAAAATGGAGAGGGGAAGGAAGGAAGGAAAGAAAGAAGGAAGGAAAGAAAGGAAAGAAGGAAGGAAAAAAGAAAGGAAGAAAGAAAGAAAGAAAAAATGGAGATGAAAAGGAAAATGGAGAGGGGAAGGAAGGAAAACGGGGAGGGGAAAGAAGAAAAATGGAGAGGGTAAGGAAGGAAGGAAAATGGAGGAGAAGGAAGGAAAATGGATAGAGGGAAGAAGTAAAACTGAGAGGAAGGAAGGAAAATGGGAAGAAAGGGAGGAAAATGGAGAGGAAGGAAGGAAAACAGGAAGGAAGAAAAATGGAGAGGAAGGAAAATGGAGAGGAAGGAAGGAAGGAAAACAGGAAGGAGGAAAATGGAGAGAGGAAGGGAGGAAAATAGAGAGGAAGGAAGGAAAACAGGAAGGAAGAGGAAAATGGAGAGGAAGGAAAACTGAGAGGGGAAGGAAGGAAGGAAAACAGGAAGGAGGAAAATGGAAAGAGGAAGGAAGGAAAATAGAGAGGAAGGAAGGAAAACAGGAAGAGGAAAATGGAGAGAGGAAGGAAAACAGAGAGGGGAAGGAAGGAAGGAAAACAGGAAGGAGGAAAATGGAAAGAGGAAGGAAGGAAAATGGAGAGGAAGGAAGAAAACAGGAAGGAAGAAACTGGCTTTATTCAGCCCTTGCACCAGGCCATGCTTGAAATAGTTGATTGGAGCATCCATCCCTCTTAACTAACATGGTCCACCCTCTCTCTCTCTCTCTCTCTCTCTCTCTCTCTCTCTCTCTCTTTCTCTCTCTCTCTCTTTCTCTCTCTCCCTCCCTGTGTAGCTACCTGGAAGCCTCTACAAAAAAGTGTTGGTCATCCTACATGACTCCATCTTGCCTCACCTGAATGAGCCCACCCTCTTGATGGATTTCTTGACCGTGGCCTACGATGTGGGTGAGTGGTAGTTCCCAGGAATGTAGGGTGGACCTTTAGGGAAGAAACGATGGGAGCAGGAAAGAGGATCCAGTCTTGAGAAAGGGTTGGGTGAACCTGTCGGCCACTAACCTCACATCTGGTGGCTCTGAATGTCATCGGTGATTCGGCTGGGTCTCCCGAAAGATAGCTTTAACTCCCTTTTTACTTGGGTTTCCTGCTTCAGCGGGGGGTTAGACTAGAAGACCTCCGCGGTCCCTTTCCAACTCTCTTTTTCTGAACCTCGCTTTGTGCATCTCTTTTCAGGTGGAGCCATCAGCCTTCTTGCCTTAAATGGACTGTTCGTTTTGATTCTCCAACATAACCTGTGAGTTGCCCTAGCAAATCCTCGAAAAAGTTCCCTCTTCTTTAGCCAAAGGGTTTTTAGTTCCCCTATTCACACATTACAGTTCCTTTTAAGACCGGTTTTGTCTGCCCAGGTGTCTTCAGTTACTGTCCTGCAGTCGTAAGTGGGAGGAGATGGGTGATAGGAACGATGAGAAGACTAATTGTAATAGTAATCCAGACTTAGTGAATAGTTTGACAGTGGTGGGGGAATTATTCTGTTGGGAATGTTTGAATTCAACATTCTTTAAGTTAATTTGTTGGTTGGTTGTTGTTGTTTTTTCGTAGGGAATATCCAGATTTTTACACAAAACTCTACAGTCTTCTGGACCCCTCTATCTTTCACGTAAAATACCGTGCCCGGTTCTTCCGTTTGTTGGACCTGTTCTTATCTTCGTCGTAAGTCGAGGTTTGATGCTTCACCCCAGACCTACTTCATATCCCATTTCCCATCGCTATCCCAATAATAACCTCTGTGTAGAGTCTGCTTTTTAGGGACGCGATGGCTCAGTGGCTAAGACCCTGAGCTTGCCGATCAAAAAAGTCGGTTCGAATCCCTAGCGCCACGTAAGAGAGTGAGCTCCCGTTAACTTTTCCCAACAAAAAAATGGTTTGATAGAGATTGCGTGCAACTAAAAAGGATATATAATATGGAATGCAAGAAAAGTAAAAGTGCCCCCTTTGAGTTCTCTTTACTTGGTGGTCTCTGCTACTTCCAACAGGCACTTGCCCGCATATCTGGTGGCAGCCTTTGCCAAACGCCTCTCCCGACTGGCGCTCACCGCCCCGCCGGATGGTTTGCTGATCGCCATTCCTTTCATCTGCAACCTCTTGAGGAGGCATCCATCCTGCCTGGTGCTCATCCACAGGCCCAACGGCCCAGCAGGTGAGAGAGGGAGCTCAGAAAGGCTACGTTTTTCACTCGCTTCAGTTGAGGTTGACTTAACTTTGAGGAAGAAGGCTGCAAATTTGTAGATACAACCAGGGGTGGGCTAATGACGTACAATGACAACAAAGCAGGGATGAAGTGCTACCAGTTCGGGCCAGTTCACCTGAACCGGTAGTTTAAAATGCTTTAAAAAGTTTTTTTAAAGTTCCGATGATCAGCTGTGCCACATTCAGCTCTGCCGCGCGATCATTGGAACTTTTTTTCTCAGGGAAAACCAGTAGTTAAAAAATGCTTTAAAAAGTTTTTTTAAAGTTCCGATGATCAGCTGTGCAACATTTAGCTCTGCCGCGCAATTTTTGGAACTGTTTTTCTCCGGGAGAACTGGTAGTTAAAAAATGCTTTTAAAAGTTTTTTAAAAGTTCCGATGATCAGCTGTGCAACATTCAGCTCTGCTGCGCGATCATTGGAACTTTTTTCCCCTGGAAAACTGGTAGTTAAAAAATGCTAAAAAAAAAAGAAGAAGAAAAAAGTACCTACGATCGCGCGGCACAGCTGATTGTTGCACAGCTGATTGTCAGAACTTTGTCGTACTTTTTTAAAACAAATGCTAAAAAAAAAGGATTAAAAAAAGGTCCGACAATCACCCGCCACAGCTGATTGTTGCACAACTGATCTTAAAAACTTTTCCGATGATCAGCTGCGCAACAATCAGCTGTGCCGCGCGATCTATATTCGCTAGAAAGCAGGAAATCCTGCTCCCTAGCGAATATGAATCGCGCGGCACAGCTGTTCCCAGCTGTTGGTTCGTGTGAAGCAAACTGGTAGCAGACTTCAGAGCATTTACCCCTGCAGTAAAGGCTTAGAACGTGAGCAACTTGAACTTAGAAGTGGGGGGTTGGAGGAGAAGCAGCTACCATCTCCTGTGACGGTGCAAGGCAAGGAGAAGATCTGGTACTCCAGTGCTACAATGCTGTTGTGGAGGGCTGATTCTTTCTTTTTATCTTCTTCTTTAGAGATGATGGAGGATCCTTATAAGATGGATGAAAAAGAGCCCATGGAAACCAGGGCACTGGAGAGCTCCTTGTGGGAAATCAAGGTAGGTTTTTTTTTCATCTAAGACAGGGGTGTCCAAACTTTTTGCGAGGAGGGCCAGATTTGGTGAGGTGAAAATGTCTGGGGCCGATCATTCAGCCTGACATTCTTTGAACCCTTAACATTAAATGTGAATTGACTACCCTATTTTTCGGAGTATAAGATGCACCAAGATTTTGAAGAGGCAAATTAAAAAAAAAGTTTTTGCACTCTCTCAAAAATGGCCCATTTTTTCACGAAAATGGGCCTTTTTTTTAAAGGGCATGAATAGCCTTTAAGAGGCTTCTAGAGTGCTCCTGGGGGCTAGGGGGGGGGCAAAGTTGAGCAAAAAAATGGCTCGTTTTTTGCTCATTTATGCCCTCCACAGTCCCCAGGAGCACTCTGAAAACCTCCTAAAGGCTATGCACAGCCATTTTGGTGAAGGGGGCAGAGTTTTGGGAGGCAAAAAATGCTGTATTCAGTGTATAAGATGCCCCCAGATTTTTAGCCTCTTTTTTGAGGGGAAAAAGATGCATCTTTATACTTCGAAAAATACGGTATTTTATGAAAGACTAAACAAATAACTCCAGTGGGGAGAAGAGGCTGCGGGCCGCTTGAAATTTGAAAAAGGGCCACATTTGGCCCCCGGGCCGCACTTTGGACATGTCTGATCTAAGAAGAACTTGGGTGGAATTCTGGTTTCATAAATCCAGCAGGGAGGACGATGGATTGGGTGGCCAACATCTGCACCAGCTCTAACAGTTGTAACTTTAGCAGTCACTTGATCCACCAAGAAGACTCCCCGACAGCAAGCTACTAGTAGAGTACCCTACTACTCTAGCACTGATGCTGTTACCTAGTTGGGTTAAGAAGCGTCTGCAAGAAAACCACCAACCTCAGAGAGCATAAAGGACCCCACAGTTCTCCTCCTCCTCCTCCTCCTCCCTGCTTCAACCTCCTCCACTCTGCAAACCATACTCCCTTCTAGCACTGCTGATGTTATCTAGTTGGGTTATGAAATGAGCCAAGGGGGCGCAGTGGTTAGAATGCAGTACTGCAGGTTAACTCACTGCTCATTGCTAGCAGTTCGATCCTGGCCGGCTCAAGGTGGACTCAGCCTTCCATCCTTCCGAGGTGGCTAAAATGAGGACCCAGACTGTTGAGGGCAAGAGGCGGACTCTGTAAACTGCTCAAAGAGGGCGATAAAGCACTGTGAAGCGGTATATAAGTCTGTGCTATTGCTATTTCTTCCCTTCCTCCTCCCTCCCTTCCTTCCATGGTGCACAGTGGTTAGAATGAAGACCCAAATTGTTGGGGGCAAGAGGCTGGCACTGTAAACCGCCTTAGAGAGGGCTGGAAAACACTGTGAAGCGGTATATAACTATTTGTGCTGTTACTATTGCTTTCCTTCCTTCCTTTCTTCCTTCCTTCCTGCCTGCCTGCCTGCACGCCTGCACAGTGGTTAGAATGCAGTATTGCAGGCTGACTGCCCACTGCCAGTAGTTCGATCCTGACTACCTCGAGGTTGACTCAGCCTTCACTGATGTCTGACTCTGAAGGCAGCTGATAACTGGTATAGGGCTCTGGCCCACTCTCTGCCTCCGACACAGAGCTCTCCTCAGAGCCTTCCCCAGACTCCAAGACTGGCCCAGGTTCCTCCCCAGCCTCTTCACTGTCCGATTCTGCCACCAGATCCGCTGGACTCTGGCTGGCCACAACAAGCAGTGATCCTTCAACCTTTGTGGCCTGGCAGCCCAGCGCAGTTGGGGGAGGACCAGTCCACATAATGGGTGGGCGGGAGCATATGCACACGCAGCTCAAGTTGAGCTGCACAAACGTGTGTATACATGCACCAGTCTACCACTTGAACAAGTTGAGCGGTGTCTACATGGTGCGGGCCAATTGTGAGAGATCATGCCCCAATAGTGGGCCACGGCCCGGGGCGGTTGGGGCCCCCTGATGTACCGCCGCTGCATTCCTAACGTAAGCATGGAGAGACTCTCTTTGGTGACTCCGATGGATTGCTAGTTCTTTGTCAAGGCTTTGATCAATGTCAGGCAACTGTCAAGAGTATTGAGAGCTCATGACTGGAAGAGACATGGCAACTGGGTCAGTTTGGAAACTGTTTGGAAACTGAAAGAGTATTTGCTGGAGACAGCTAGGAGCCTGGGCATGGCTTAGCTCTGTAGCTCTGAGTCTGTGCTGAGCTCTAAACTAATCTGCTGCTGAACTGAAACTCTTCTCTGCCTGTTTTTCCTTGTGTTTGCTACCACGTTGGAAAACCTGCTTTTGGTGTTGTCTATTTACTTCTTGTGTTATACTGTATATAAAGGGAAGTTGACGAATGCTGCTGAATCTGCCTGTGCTTTCTGGATGTGATTGCTGCAACAGGCTCTTTCTTTTTGGGTCTCCCTAGACGCTTCAGAACCATTATCACCCGGACGTTGCCAAAGCTGCAGAAGAAATTAACCTGCCCCTCTCTCAGATGGAACAGGATTTGTCTGAGATCCTAGAATTGACATCCTTTGAGGTAACGATGCCCCTAGGGACAAGTCTTCTCTACCTTGGGACCCTCTCCAGTTGAATGGTCCGTTAGTTACCATGCTAGCTGGGGAATTTATTTATTTATTTGTCAACAAATCGTGGTCGCCACGATGTAGAAAAGAGGTGGAGACTCTAGAAAGAGTGCAGAGAAGAGCAACAAAGATGATTAGGGGACTGGAGACTAAAACATATGAAGAACGGTTGCAGGAACTAGGTATGTCTAGCTTAAGAGAAAGAAGGACCAGGGGAGACAGGATAGCAGTCTTCCAATATCTCAGGGGTTGCCACTAAGAAGAGGGAGTCAAACTACTCTCCAAGGCACCTGAGGGTAGAACAAGAAGCAATGGGTGGAAACTAATTAAGGAGAGAAGCAACTTAGAACTGAGGAGAAACTTCCTGACAGTTAGAACAATTAATCAGTGGAACAGAAGTTGCCTCCAGAAGTTGTGAATGCCCCAACACTGGAAGTCTTTAAGAAGATGTTGGATAGCCATTTGTCTGAAACGATATAGGGTTTCCTGCCTAGGCAGGGGGTTGGACTAGAAGACCTCCAAGGTCCCTTCCAACTCTGCTATTGTATTGTATAACAAGCACAAGGAAACAAGTATGAAAAAACGGCACAAATAAGTGGATATAAATAAGCAAAACATAGCCACAAACCCATAAAAATAGTACATACCAATGGGGACAGTAGGACAGGGTCGGTAGGCACTCTGGTGCTCTTACGCACGCCCCCTTTATGGACCTCTTAAGAAACGCGTAAGGTCCACGGTAGACAGCTTAAGGTAAAAGGTAGGGGGCTTAGAGGATCTAACAACAGGATCAGGTAGGGTGTTCCACACATTTACTATTTACTATTTGCAAAAATCGTTTTTCCTGCAACCAAGATTAGAACGGATTGCATTTGGTTTGTCTCTATTGACAGCCCTTGCGTTATTGCAGTTGAAGTGAAAGTAGTTGTTTACACGTAGGAGGTTATGGCAGATTACCTTGTGACCTAAGCTCAGGTCGGGATGTAGACGGCGTAGTTCAAGGTTATCCAGGCCTAAAATTTCAAATTTTAGACGGAATTTTATGACGAGGTGAGGAGCGGAGTCCCCTTCTTGTAAAATACCTCTGGACCCTCTCCCATGCTTGAATGTCCGAAATGCAGGGTGGGTTCCAGGCAGGTGAGCAGTACTCAAGGATAGGCCTGGCAAAGATTTGCTAGGCCCTGGTTAGCAGCACAAGCATTCACCAGAGAGAAAACTATGTAAAATAAGGTTGACCACTCTGAATTGCCTTTCGGGGTTCAGTTCTGGGAGTTGGAAGTCCTGAGATGGTAAGGCTGCCCCTACAGGTGTGTCCGTCTGAACAGCAACAGCACTTAGGACTTAGAGTATTAAGAGGCACCTAGGTTTTGAAGAGGCAAACTGTTTTTAAAAAGTTTTTGCACTCTGCAGACCTCCCAAAAAATGGCCTGTTTTTTTGCGAAAACGGGCCCGTTTTTCCCCCCCAAGAAAAGGCATGAATAGCCTTTAGGAGGCTTACAGAGTGCTCCCCAAAAAATGTCCATTTTTCGCTCATTTCTGCCCTCCCCAGCCCCCAGGAGCACTCTGCAAGGCTCCTAAAGGCTATGCACGACCATTTCGGTGAAGCGGGCGGGGTTTCGGGAGGCCAAAAATGCTGTATTCAGTGTATAAGACGTGCCCAGATTTTCAGCCTCATTTTTTGAGGGAAAAAGGTGCATCTTACACTCCGAAAAATACGGTCCATACCGCTTCGTATACTGTAGCCTTCTCTCTAAGCGGTTTACAGAGTCAGCCTATCGCCCCCTAACAATCTGAGTCCTCATTTTGCTGACCTCAGAAGACGGGAAGGCCGAGTCAACCTTGAGCCGGTGAGAATCGAACTGCTGGCAGTCGGCAGAATTAGCCTGCAATCCTGCATTCACCAGTGGTTACTGGTGCGTGTTGCAATGGCTGGGAGTTCAATCCTAGGTAGAGGCAGATATTTCTCTCTCTCTTGGCACAATAAGAATAGATCTGCCAAACAAAACTCCGCCCTGGCGACAGGAAGGGCATCTGGCCAGTAATCATTCTGCTAGCTCCATTCAGACTCTACCCCGCAAGGATTATGGGATTGTTAAACGAAGATGATGACCGCATTTTAAAAAGCAGTCTGGGAAAATGACACAACCAAGCTGGGATTGATTGTTGGAGAAAAAAGAAACTGAGTGAGTGAACGTGGAAAATAAATTGCTTTTTTCCTCCCCTTCTCTCCCTCCCTCCCTCTCCACCCCCAAAGATATTTGATCGGGATATTAAGAAAGAATCGAAGGAAGTTCCATTGGAATATCAGCCAGCCCGAGGACTCTTTGGGAAAAAAGATGATCTCTTTGCAGAATACTTTTCACTGGAATGACTGCCGGGGTAAAAATGCAATAAATACCTTCTCTCTCTCTCTCTCTCTCTCTTTTTAAAATTTAAAGTGTTATGCACTGCAATTCTTGGTGCTCTAAGGTGGTGGGTGTATTTCTTGACTGCTTGTTTTCCCTTCACTGTTGAGAGATGGCTCTGGTTTGTTCTGAATTTCAACATTGTCCAGCAGAGAGCAGCAAAATGACTGTCGGGACTTTTAAGGGGGGGGGGGGGGAAATCCCATAGCTAATAGCAAGAAGGCAATGACCAGATTGTTGTGAGTTGGGAAGTTGTATCCAACCCACTGTGACCCCCATGGACAACGTTCCTTGAGGCCTTCCTGTCCTGTGCCATCCTCTGGAGTCCATTGAAGCTCACGCCGACTGCTTTGGTGACTCCATCCAGCCACCTCCTTCTCTGCCGTCCCCTTCTTCTTCTTTTGCCCTCCATTGTTCCCAGCATGAGGCTCTTCTCCAGGGAGTCCTTCTTTCTCATTAGGTGGCCAAAGTCTTTGAGTTTCCTCTTCAGGATCTGGCCTTCTAAAGAGCAGTCAAGGTTGATCTCCTCTAGGACTGACCGGTTGGATGGCCTTGCAGTCCAAGGGACTCAATGCAGGAGTCTTCTCCAGCACCAGAGTTCAAAGGCCTCCATTCTTTGGCTCTCAGCCTTCCTTATAGTCCAACCTTCACAGCCATCCATTGCAACTGGGAAAACCATCGCCTTGAGTATACACACTTTTGTTGGTAGGGTGATGTCTCTGCTTTTTAGCACGCTGTCTAAATTTGCCATAGCTTTCCTCCCCAGGAGCAAGCGTCTTTTAATTTCTCGGCTGCAGTCCCCCTCTGCAGTGACCTTCGACTTACAACCTTAATTGAGCTCAAAATTTTCAATTGTTAAGCGAGACGGATGTTAAGCAAATTTGGTGCCCTTTCATGGACCTTAAGTGTGTCACTGTCGTCATTAAGTTAGCCTGATTGTTAAGTGAATCTTTACAATTTTTGCAAGAGGGGATCGCATGACCCCGGGACATACCATACCGGGTCATCCTCTTCCTCGCAAACCCCATACCTTTCTATCCACTGATAACTAGTTGGGTCATGAAACGTCTGCAAGGACACAGTTGGGATTACTGCATCCAGTTCTGGTCATCACGATATAAAAAAGGTTGAGACCCTAGAAAGTGCAGAGAACAGCGACCCAGGTGATTAGGGGACTGGAGGCTAAAAGATGAACGGTTGCTGGAATTGGTTATGCCTAGGAAAAGAAGGATTAAGGTTGGCATGATAGCAGTCTTCCCCCCTCTGACCCACACAAAAAGACCCCAAAGGGGGAGACTCTCTGCAGCAACACAAGTGTTCATCACACATATCCGGTCCAGGGGTCATAGTTTGAGGACCCCTGCTTTAGTGCAATATAAAAAATGCAAATCATTTTTCTGCAGATCACCAAAATTTTCTCATGGACCACCAGTAGTCCACAGACCACCAGTTGGTGACCGCTGGATTAGAAGACTCTGAAGTCCCTTTCGGCCCCATCATTCTATGATTTTATATCAGCCAGTTCCCAGTTTTAATTCAAGTACATCCTTGCAGTTTGCCATTTACATTTTTTCCATTGCAGGCAATCATAAATAATGCTCGTTCCAGGCCTGGCTATATGCACATCTGCAAAAAAAAAAAAAAAAAAAATCCCATCCTATCAGCTTTTTTTATTTCCCAGGTTGCTCTTTAAGCTTAATAAAGTACCTTCCTCATTTTTGGAGAGGTTTATCTCCTCCAGAATGAATAACCAGAAGACAACCCCTTGAACAAAAAAATTAAAAAAAAAAGTCTGGGAAAGATCATGTATGCATTTAAATTGCTCATTCTCTCTCTCTTTTTGGAAAAGAAGAAAGTATTTTGTTGCATGTAAATTAATGGCTTTTTTTTTTGCATTTATAATTACACCGAAGAACAGATGGGATAACTCTTCTTGTGAATCAATTCAGCCATAAAAAAATAATATCGTGAAATATGTGGGGAGACCTTCGTGCTCCTTGAGCTGGGTGGTTTGCATGCAGACATTTCATTACCTGACTAGGTAACGTGATCAGTGCTGGCGAGGGTGTGGTTTGCTCCCTGTTTACATCCCCACCAACATTAGTAGGCAATCTACTCTATATAAAACAGGGAGCAAACCTCTGTAGCATTGATTCAGATAGTGAATCATCTGTAAGGAAACCACCAACTGGGAGACCCCCAAGGGCTAAGACGCGGGGCTTGTCAATCAGAACGGTCGACGGTTCGAATCCCTAGCGCCACATAACGGAGTGAGCTCCCGTTACTTATCCCAGCTTCTGCCAACCTAGCAGTTCAAAAGCAGGTGGTAAATGCAAGTAGAAAAATAGGAACCACCTTTGGTGGGAAGGTAACAGCGTTCCGTGCGCCTTCGGCATTTAGTAATGCCAGCCACATGACCACGGAGACATCTTCGGACAGCGCTGGCTCTTTGGCTTTGAAACGGAGATGAGCACTGCCCCCTAGAGTTGGGAATGACTAGCACATACGTGCGATGGGAACCTTTGCCTTTATATTAACAGATGCACTTGCGTTCACATGGAATTTGGAGCCGGGCCAAAAAACCGAAGGCCCTTGATGGTGCTTCAAACCTGCATTTTCATCTCAAACACCGGAAACAGGATTTCTCGGCCTTGGCTCAGATGATTTGAAAACGGGGAGGCCGAAAGCTAATCAATTTTCCTACCGACACAAATCTCTCTCCCTTATCTGTACTTACGGGCTGTAATCCCATATTTACATAGAAAATACTGCCAGCAATTCTATAATAGATAAGCTTCGGGAATCCAAACACTGAAAGAGAGGGAGAGAGAGAAAGAATATTCTCACGTTTTCACAACATCCCCAAACCTATATATTTGCAATATTAGCTCCGTTGGGCTTGCAACAGAAGGCGGTTAGAAGAAATGTCTAGAAAAAAAACAGCATTTAAACATCTGAGGAGCACATTTTAATCTTCAAAAGAAAAGTTTCATGATGGGGGGGGCGAGGAGAAAGATCCAGATGTGTGACTGATGGGCTTGTTGAAAAGTTTGGTGAAATGGAGCAAGGTGTTCTGACTGAGGCTTCCCGAGAGCATGAAGCAAACTCCTTGTCCCGACAAAAACCCCTTTTATTAATTGACTGAATTCTGCTCATTCACAACCAGCAAAGTCTTTCAAGGGAGGATTTACGGTCACAGACCTTATCTAGCTTGGACAGCTGCCAGGCCGAGATCTACAGAACTTGGCCAGGAGTCTCGGAGAGTCAGGAACCAATGAAGTGAATGAATTGTCTCCTGCAAACTCCACTTTTATTTCCTCTGGGAGGGGCCATTCATCGTCCACCTGTGGCCTTACTCCCAAGTCGACCCCTGTTCTTTAGCTGTTCCCTTCGTCTGGCAACTCTGCACATGCGCACACTGGGAACAGGCTCCAGCTGTTCTTCTGCCCCACTGATGTCTGATGACTCTGAAGGCAGCTGATAACTGGCATACGGCTCTGGTCCCCTCTCTGCCTCTGACACAGAGCCCTCATCAGAGCCTTCCCCAGACTCCAGGACCGGCCCATGTTCCTCTCCAGTTGACACTGTGCTATTCTTTCTTTCTTACTTGGTCTCCCTCTCTCCTTTTTCCTTCCTCTTTTCCTTTCTCCCTCCCTCCCTTTTTCTTTCTTTCTCTTCACTTTCTCTCCCTTTCTCCCTCCCTTTCTTTTTCTTTCTTCCTTCCTCTCCCCCTCCCTCTTTCTCTTTCCTCCCTTCCTCTCTTTTTCTTTCTTTCCTTTTTCTTTTCACTCTTCTCTCTCTCTCTCTCTTTCCCCGCAATGCTTTCCACAGAATCCGTGCATCCAATTTATATTCCCCAAACGACACGAAGAAGTGATTCGAGTATAAAATAAAACAAAATAAAACCCAGATCAAATCCCACTGACTCAATTTAAGTTAGGGGGAAGTTGTGCGGAATTGCAGTTTTCATGCAGCCCTGCAACCCACTGGTTACTTAAGAATTCTGTTGGTGCTTTTATAATGCTTGTGACACGTCCAAAATGATTCAACATACATTCCTGGGTATCCTGATTAAAAAAAACAAAAACTTGAGAGTGAAGAGTTAGCTTCAATAAAACCTCAGTGTCGGTACATTGATTTCTAAGACAAGGTTGAGTAATTTGCTTTGCTTATTATCTAGGAGGGGGGAAAAAACCCGAATAGCTTTGGGAAACAATGCTGCATTATAAGCTATGAACTGGTTTATATCCACAAGCTGATAGCAGCAATTTGTAGCCTTCATAAAACCTGTTTATATATTTTTAAAGAGTTTATTCTGTTGGAAGTAAAACCCGCTCCGGTTCCAAGCCGGGAGAAGGATGCAGGAGTCAGTGAATTTGGAGGCAAGCTGCAATTGGAAAGGAGGTCTCCATTTATTTAGGAACCAGAAGTGAAGTGTTTCCACATCGGTCATAGCACAGCTGATAGCCTGGCGTGGGGAGTAGAGTGGGTTTTTTTATACCTTTTTGGACCTTTGAGGTTGAGATTGTTCTGACCGCCGAGGCGTCCCCAGCAGCACGAAGCCAAGTCCTCGTCCCGATAAACCCCTTTTATTTAGTTTACAGTGAATGCCTCTCCAGCAAACTCTTTCCTCTCCCACAGCCTTTCAAGAGAGTTCACAATTACGGACCTTTATCAGGCTTGGAGAGTGGCCAGGCCGAGATCTTTCAGACGCTGCAATACTTGGCAAGAATGCAGGAATGAACAAATTGCCTCCTGCAAACTCCACTCCCCTTTCGCTCCGCTTTTATTTACTCTGGGAGGGGCCATTCATCGTCCACTTGTGGCCTTACTCCCAAGTCGACCCCTGTTCTTTAACTGTTCACTTTGTCTGGCCACTCTGCTCATGCGCACACAGGGAACAGGCTCCAGCTGTTCTTCTGCCTCACTGGTGTCGGACTCGGAAGGTAGCTGATAGCTATCGGATGGCCCTGGCCCCCTCTCTGCCTCCGACGCAGAGCACTGGCAGAAGCACCTTTGCTGTTTCCAGAGTGGCCCCGCGGGCCAGGTCTAAGCATCCTGTGGGCTGTATTGGGCCCCTGGGCCTTGAGTTTGACACCCCTGGTATAAGGTCTCCTGCTTGAGCAGAGGGTTGGACTAGAAGACCTCCAAGATCCCTTCCAACTCTTGTTATTCTAACCATCTGTATGTCACTCATAATATTTCTACCATGACATCATGTCACTTACCTTCATTCATATATATATATATATATATATATATATATATATATATATATATATATATATATATATATATATATATATATATATATATATATATATATATATATATGTATTTGTGTTACAACCCCTGGTATGACTTTATTTATTTATCAGTACAATTACAACATATATATATATATGTATGTATGTATGTATGTATGTATGTAATGTATGTATGTATATGTATATGTATATGTATATGTATGTATGTATTTGGGTTACAACCCCTGGTATGCCCAAATATGGGAGGGAGTTCACTACTCCCCCTTTCTGTCCTTCGGCTCATTACAGGAGACCATCCAGGCAGAAAACCATATTTTTATTTTTAATGTTGCATTACATAATACACACACACACACACACACACACACACACTGTATAAATGGCTGTGTGTGTTTGTGTATGTTCCAATATAACTCTGAAACGCTTCGAGCAATTTCAACCAAACCTGGTACACAGATGACTTACCCTCTGGAAACAAATACTGTAGGGGGTAAGACACCCCTAACACCCCTCGGGTGTGCGTTCTGTTATGATAACAGCCTGTTGTGCCTTAAAACGGCTTCTACCGTACTGCCTTAAAATGGCGTCTACAGCAGTACAGTGGAGTTGCCCTGGTAACGGCTTCACAGTACTCCACAAGGGGGCTCCCTTTGCTAAGGGGGGAAAACCCAACATTAGAAATTGCGGCGACGTTCTTGGAAGGAGGGTTGGGTTAAATAAATACCCGGGCAGTGCGGTTTATCCTCTAATCTAAAATTGGAAGCCTCTTTTGCCGGAGGAAAAAAAAAAGACACTTCCCTGGACAACGGGAAGACAATAGGCCTTAATTCCAGCATGTGGAATTAGGCCCGGCAAACCGTAGTCCGTTCCAGCCGCCTGGCGAGATGGCAACTTTCCCTAAACTTCCTTTAGAGACTGCCGTAAAAAAACCCTTTAACCTTTGGGTCAGGTTGTAGCTCGTTTGCAGAAAAGAACATGCCGTGTCGCAGAGAAAGCAGCTGCTGAATTTGACAAACGCACAACCCCGAATCCCGGTTGGCAGGACACACCGAGCGGAAGAGCAGGTAAAGGTCAGGCCGCACAATGCGTGACAGACGAAAGCTTGTTCCTGCCCAAGTGACAACAGCCCCCCCCCCGCCCTCTTAGCGCTGTAAATCCAGCATGAAGCCAAAGCAGCCGCAGCAAATTCTGAAATCTGTTATTAGAATGCTGGAAGAGAAGCGGATTGCAAATGTGGACATTTGCAAAGTTTTGTGGGCTAATGGGAAAATGTCTTCGAATTGGTCGTCTGCGCTTGGACAAGTCTTGGAGGGTAGAGTTCTGTTTTTGGAAATGCTCTACCAGAAGAGTGATGATGGCTCAGTGTTTATCATCTCCCCCTTCACCACCACCACCTCCTCCTTGATCTGACTGAGGCTTCCCAAGAGCATGAAGCAAACTCCTGGTCCCGATAAAAACCCCTTTTATTAATTAACTGTGAATTCTGCTCATTCACATCCAGCAAAGTCTTTCAAGGGAGGATTTACAGTCACCGACCTTATCTGCCTTGGAGAGCTGCCAGGCCGATATCTGCAAAACTTGGCAAGGAGTCTTGGAGAGTCACGAACCAATGAAGCAAACTAATTGTCTCCTGCAAACTCCACTCCCCTTTCGCTCCTCTTTTGTTTCCTCTGGGAGGGGCCATTCATCGTCCGCCTGTGGCCTTACTCCCAAATTGACCCCTGTTCTTTAGCTCTTCCCTTCGTCTGGCAACTCTGCGCATGCGCACACTGGGAACAGGCTCCAGCTGTTCGTCTGCCTCACTGATGTCTGACTCTGAAGGCAGCTGATAACTGACATACGTCCTTGGCCCCCTCTCTGCCTCTGACACAGAGCCCTCATCAGAGCCTTCCCCAGACTCCAGGACTGGCCCGTGTTCCTCCCCAATCTCCTCATTCTCCGAATCTGCTCCCAGCTCCACTGGCTGCTGGTGGGCCACAACACTCCTCCACAAACCCCCTCCCTTGATGAAGTTACCTAGTTGGGTAATGAAACATTTGCAAGAAAAAAGCCAAGCTCAGAGCATCAAGGATACCAGAGTCTTCCCCCCCTCCCCTTCCTCCCGCCTCCTCTTCTTCTCTGCACACCCCACTCCCTTCAGCACTGGTGACGTTACCTAGTTGGGTCATGAAATGTCTGATAAAACAACCAAGCTGTCAGGGTTCCAAATAGCCTCCAAAAGTACATCAGAATCCGAGGCAAAGTATTGCTCAAAGTCCCAATTTATGAAGAGAGCCATGTTGGCACATCTGGGAAAACCCGAATCTGAAAGCTTCCCGGTTTTCCCCACCCAGTTGAAAGTTCAAGATCTTGCCCCCACACCCACAAGTCCATCCCATGGTCCAATCTCCCTCTGCCATGCTGGCAGTTCCACCCATCCAGTTCCGGTCAGGTGCAGAGACAAAGATGACCTTGGCTTTCTAGAAAGAATTTTGTTATGGCTACATCACTTCTCACTCCGTACAATCCCCCCTCCCATTTTCTCACAATAGAAAATGCATAGTAGAATAATAGAAAGTGTGGCAGGCCAGAGATCCAAAAGAAAATATGGCTGCAGACCTGACACAAACCATCCTCCTCCTTCCCCCCTCCTCCTCTTCCCTCCTCCTCTTCTTCCCCATCCTCCTCCTCCTCCTCCTTTCCACAAGCCACACTCCCTTCTAGCCCTGCTGATGTTACCTAGTAGGATCGTGAAAAGTCTGCAATAAAACAACCAAACTCACGGAGTACCTAGGACTCCACGATCCTCCTCCTCCTCCTCCTCTCTTCAAACCCTCCTCCCTTCTAGCCCTGATGATGTAACCTAGTAGGGTCGTGAAACATCTGCAAGGAACATCCGCCAAACCCCCAGGAAAGCACCAAGCACTCTGCAGTTCAATCCCAAGCCACAAATATTCTCTTCTGTTGGTACTTCGCATCTTCTTAACATGATCACCTGCTCTTTATTCCTCCGGATATTTGGCCCGCAATGTTAAACTTAACCTCCTTTTAAAGATAATTCTATATCAGCAGCTCCATTCAGGATACTGCAGCCATTGGCCTTCCAATCAGCCGTTGCCTATTAGGGAACAAAGAAGAATTCCTCTCTAAACAAACCCTTTTATCTTTCCGTTCCTGTTGTTCAAATTGTAACGGAAATAGGGAAGAGTTGATCTTTTATTAAAAGCTCAACAGTAGGCGCTGTGGGGGAAAAAAAAACACCTTTGCCTTCGCTGTGTGATTTGGCTTCTTTCCACTCCGAAAACTTCGTTAATTGTGGGTCCCCCCCCTTTTTTTTTGACTCATATTGTATGAAGTCATTCCCGTAGCTTCTTCCCATTGCTTTTTTTTTGTTATAAAGTTTTTTTTATTTTTTCATAACATATAATCACATGCATACTGTTACTTAGCCAACATCATATTGTATTGTTAAATGTTTGCATCAATTCATCTTACTATCAACTCCCAAAAAACAATTATTGGCTCTTCTGCTCTCCATATACTATATTTGTACCTTATCCATCACTTTCTTCTCCCTCTCTCCTCCCCCTCCCTACCTCCTTTCTTCCTTCTGTCATCCTTCCCTTCTCTACTTCCCCTTCCTCTCTCCTTCTCCTCTCTCCCCTTTCCACTCCTCATTTCTCTCCTCCTCTTCCCCCTCCTTAACCTCTCTCCTCCTATCCCTCTCTTCTTCCCTTCCCTCTCTCCTCTATGTCCCACTCTTTTTTTTTGAAAAAGTTTTATACAAACAAATTTTTCCCCTTTTTACCCCCCCTCCATATAATGTAAATCACATACAAATACTATGTCCCCTCCCCTCCCCCCAACTTAAAAAAAATTATCATTCAAATATTGTACCAAATACTGTACCCCCTCCCCTCCACCCATCTTAAGGTAAATTACTCATTCAGATATTGTACCCCTCACCACCCAATCATAATATAAGTTTCTCTTAGAGTAGCAATAGCCCATTAATCCCATATTCTAAAGTAATTAAACATATATAAATCATGATATAAATTTTCTCTTAAAGTAACAATATTTCATTAATCCCATCTTCTAGGTTAATTATGCATATATATTACCCCACCCTCCACCCTAACCCTCCCCCACCTCCCACTCAAACCCACCCCCCTGACTTCCGCCATACACCACTCTAACAATTCCAAGCATCTGAGCATCTATCAGTCTAAACTTTCTTAACTAAAGGCTACATAATACTTCCTAGTCTGATATTTATTCTGTATGTAATCAATCCATTTTACCCATTCCTGTGTATAATTCTCCTGCTTCTGGCCTTTTAAAAAGGCTATGTCCCACTCTTCATCTCCTTTACTTGGTGTATGCCAGCTTCTGAGCGAGCTCCATTTTATGTTGATGGTATTTATCATTCCTTTTCAATGTAGACATTTAATTTTAACATGCGTTCTCCTTTTTTTAAAAAAACAGAACAAACAAAAGTATACATATATAGTCATTGTGCTTTTAAAAGCTTCTTCCCGTTGCTTTGATGGGGGGTCTCCCAAAGTCGTATATTTGCAAAATCATTTTGCAGCTTGGCGTGTTACACCAAGGAAAAAAAAGAGAGCTTTTTGGGATTGGTTTGTTTAAATTTCAAGGCACATCAAAGCCCGTTTGCCTCAAAGATCCATGAATTCAGCCATTCCTGAATCTTCAAATTGGTTTCTTTTAATTGGTTATGGAACTTCATTTTTCTTTTTTCTTTTTTTTTCAAGTCAGCAAAAGTCTTAAATGCAAACACTAATTTGCTCAGTGGTTTCTATTTTGCAGTGAATTGATGGGGGGGAAAAACCTTTGGATCCAGCGTGATATTGATCCAGCCGAACGAACAGCTTGGCTTGGAAAGGAGATATTGAAAGGCAAAAAAAAATAAAAATAAACCTGGGTCTGGAGGGAAACCACCATTGCTGGTTTGAACAAATCGAGCAGAGAACCAACCTAGAATGAAGGAGAAATTTCCTAACAGAACAATTAATCAGTGAACGATTTGCCTCTAGTTTGTGGATGCTCCATCACTGGATTATTTAAAGCAGAGGTTTCCAATCTTTTTCGGTTTGCGGCTCCCATAACACTTCGGATTTTTTCCGTGGCTCCCTTAATAGGTACATCCAATTTTTTTTAATTTTTGACTTTTTAAGGATTTGGAAATCTACTTTTTAGTTCGTTAAGGTTAGGTTAATTGAAAAATAAATTAAACACGAGCTTTAAATTCACAATTTATTGAACATCGTTTAATGATTTAAAATTATTAATGGGATGGATGGGCTTGTTGTTCGCTGCACAACTTCTCAAATCTTCGATCAGAAAAATAGCTTTTGAAAAGTAACTTCACCACCACACTAGCCCAGTGGTGGGCAACCTTTTTTTTCAACTGAGCCAAATCTCGCCAAAACCACGATTGAAATTTATTTGGAGAGCCGCTCTTGCTTAGCAACCAAAATTTTGGGCTCAATTGTGGTCATATGTTGTTTTTCTTTCTTTCTTTCATCTCTCTCTCCCACTTTCTTTCTTTTTTTCTTTTTCTTTCTCTCTCTCTCTCTCTGGCTCTTTGTCTCTCTCTCCCTCCCTCCCTCTCTGTCTCCCTCTGTCATTTTCTCTGGGTGTCTATCTGTCTCTCTCTCTCTCTGTATCTCTGTCTCTCTCTCCTCCTTCCCCCATCTCTGTCACTCTGTGTGTGTGGGTGTGTCTGTCTCTCACTCATTCACTTAATCACTCACTCTGTGTGTGTGTCTCTCTCTGTCTGTCTATCTTTCTCTCCCTCCCTCCCCCCCTCTGTGTGTGTGTGTGTGTGTGTGTGTGTGTGTCTGTCTGTCTGTCTGTCTGTCAGTCTCTCTCTGATTCCCTCCCTCACTCCCTCTCTCTGTTCCTCTCTCTGTCTGTCTGTCTGTCTCACTCACACACACACACACACTGTGGTCACCACAGTGTGTGTGTGTGTGAGTGAGACAGACAGAGAGAGGAACAGAGAGAGGGAGTGAGAGAGGGAATCAGAGAGAGACTGACAGAGACGAATCAGAGACGTACTTTTAGCTACCTGGCAGCGGCGTTTTGCCTTGGGGGGGCTCCTCAGAACTTCCCAAGACTTCGGAGGGAAGTTTACAGCCCTCCCTCGGAACGCTTCGGAGGGAAGCTTCTGCCAAGGCGAGTGGCAACAAGTCTCCCAGGCTTTAATTTGCCGAGCTGTGCGCACGCACCTGTTTTCCACGGCGTGGAGCAGCGGCGAGATTCTGCACGGCGAGCGATGATTCCAGGGGCCATCCGGGAAGATGAGGAACGCGAGGGGGACCCTGCCCCCCCCACTGATGCCCCCCGGAATCATCGCTCGCCGCCCAGAATCTCGCCGCTGCTCCACGCCGTGGAAAACAGGCGCGCGCGTACAGCTCGGCAAATTTCAGCCTGGGAGACTTGTCATGCCCGGGCTTTTGCAGAAGCTTCCCTCCAAAGCCCGAGAGGAGGGAGGGAGGCGGGCGCCCGGCTTCGCGGCACCCTTATGACGATAGCGCGGCTCCCCAGGGAGCCGCGGCGCACACTTTGGGAATCACTGATTTAAAGAAAAGATTGGATAACAATTGGTCTGAAATAACAATAGCATTTAGACTTATATACCGCTTCATAGTGTTTTTACAGCCCTCTTTTAAGCAGTTTACAGAGTCAGCCTCTCGCCCCTGACAATCTGGGTCCTCATTTTACCCGCCTCGGAAGGATGGAAGGCTGAGTCAACCTGAAGGAAGGAAGGAAGGACAGACAATAGCAATTGTACTTAGACTTATATACCGCTTCATAATGTTTTTACAGCCCTCTCTAAGCGGTTTACAGAGTCAGCCTCTCGCCCCTGACAATCTGGGTCCTCATTTTACCCACCTCAGAAGGATGGAAGGCTGAGTCAACTTTGAGCCGGTCAGGATCGAACTGCTGGCAATCAGCAGAGTTAGCTTGCAATGCTGCATTTTAACTACTGTGTACAATGGATGGATGGATGGATGTAAGGAAGGAGAAAAGAGCAATTGCTAAGCCATGCATTTACAACCCAGTTGTGGGTTGTAAGTCAAGGACCTCCCTTGTAGTCACATTAGGGACACATAATTCGATCGCTTCCCATCTTCCATGTGATTTGCTTCACGGCTGTGGTGATTCGCTTAACGACCGCGGCAAGCAAGCTCACAAAATTGGCACCAGTCATTTGACGATCGCATTGCTTAGTGATGGGAGTCGCCAATCCCAACGATGTCGTAAATTGAGGACTATCTGTGTAATAAGAGCCTCAGGCTCTCTTGGAGGCAAACTTTGACCAGTTGGCTCATCCTGTTCAAAATTAGCCAAATTCTAAAAGACCCTTGGGAAAGAAAAAGCAACTCACAATAATTCATAACGATTTTGTGCCTGTTGGGTGTATTGTCCGTATTTCCTAAAGCGTCTGGATCGATACAGCATGAAAAAAATTGATCCCGTTCGTGTTGTCGGTGGTCCAGATTATGATAACAAAACCCTGGAAAATGAAACGATATCTTTCAGGGGGATTTAAATGGGTGGGAAATTGTTCTGGCTGACAAATGAGCAGAAAACTTTCTAAAACACACACACACTAAGGTAAAGATTCCCCTCGCACATATGTGCTAGTCGCTCCAGACTCTAGGGGGCGTTGCTCATCTCCATTTCAAAGCCGAAGAGCCAGCGCTGTCCGAAGATGTCTCCATGGTCATGTGGCCGGCATGACTCAACACCAAAGGCGCACGGAACACTGTTCCCTTCCCACCAAAGGTGGTCCCTATTTTTCTACTTGCATTTTTTACGTGCTTTTGAACTGCTAGTTTGGCAGAAGCTGGGACAAGTCACGGGAGCTCACTCCGCTACGCGGCACTATTTATTTATTTATTTATTTATTTTATTTTATTAGATTTTTAGACCGCCCCCTCTCCCCGGAGGGACTCGGGGCGGTGGATTCGAACCGCCGAACTTCCGACCTTTCTGATTGACAAGCTCAGAATCTTAGCCACTGAGCTACTGTGTAGATATAAAGGTACCACTGGGTACCTTTATTCAAAGCTAACCATTATTTAGTCACTAAACCAACGATTTCCTAATAGATTATTTTATCTGACAGATGTTTTTCTTGGTAGCAGCTGTTGTCCATAGATTTGGAAATGTTTGTTTTTACCCTTAGAATCACGTATTTTTTTTCTTCCGTTGCTGTTCCTTTTTCTTCCTTCTGGATTTCTGAAGTCTTTCCGCCCCCCCCCCAAACGTATTTATTTATTGATTCGTTTGTTTAGTTCGTTGAACATGTACAAGATGACAGGTATAAACATAAACATGGACATGAACACAGGAAATGAGTACGAATAAATGGGGACAGTAGGACAGGGACGGTGGGCACGCTGGTGCGCTTATGCACGACCCCTTTACGGACCTCTTAGGAATGGGGTGAGGTCCACAGTAGAGAGTTTGAGGTTGAAGCTGTTTAAGGGTTTGGGGCTGTAACAACGAAGTCGGGTAGAGCATTCCCGGCGTTGACCACTCTGTTGCTGAAGTTGTATTTTCTGCAATCGAGTTTGGAGCAGTTTACCTTGAGTTTGTATCTGTTGTTTGCCTGTGTACTGTTGAGGTTGAAGCTGAGGAAGTTGTTGACAGGTAGGACGTTGTAGCAGAGAATTTTGTGTACTATGCTTAAGTCAGACTGTAAGCGGCGCAGTTCCAGATTCTCCAAGCCCAAAATTTCGAGCCTGGTGGTGTAAGGGATTCTCTTGTGAGCAGAGGAGTGGAGGACTCTTCTCGTGAAGTACCTCTGGACCAGGGGTGGAGTCAGGCAGGCACTACCGCCGGTTCACTTCTGTGTGTGTTTTGCACGTGCACGCTTGATTTTCACTGAGTGCACATGCGCAGCGCAATTAGAATTGTTCTGCACATGTGCAGAACTGAAAAACAAGATGGCGTCACCAACGGCGGCGCCTGGGGAACTGGTTCGAGGGAGTGGCAGGCCTGGGTCACTGCTGGTTGCAGCAACCAAGGCCACCAAACCACTACCGGTTTGGCTAAACTGGTGTGAAGTGGTAGGAAGCCATCACTGCTCCGGACCTGTTATGACACTACTAGAATGATACTACAATTAAATGCTAATTAATTCAGGACCGACTCAGAGCTTACAAGAAACATGATTCTCTGCATCTCTCTTGAAATGTGTGTCTAAGCTATCCATCAGAGATTGAGAGCACTGTTGGATATCTTTTTAATGGATAATCCTGTGCATTTTATAATAATTATTAGGGTCAGAGCTAGGATGGGGCTTTGTAGCAGAGATGGCAATTCTGTCCCAAGGACCGGCCCATAGATTTCCACTGCTCTCCTTTCCTCTGCCTTCTGCGCATCCATGCATCAAGCACTGGACCCAGCTGTTCCTCCTCTTCCTCATCAGCCACCTCCAGACCCGGGGGCTGTTGACTCTCCATCCAAGGGGTTAAGGATAGCCCAAGCTCTCTCTCTCTCTCTCTCTCTCAGTCTCTCTCTCTCTCTCTGCCAGCTCCATTTGCTCTTCCCCCTCGGAGCTCTCAGGCTGCCCTGATGCTGACCCACACCGCCTCCTCCTCCTCCTCTTATTCGGCTGCCGAAGGGGCCGGCAGCCAACAAGCCACCACACGTCACCTGATAAGGCTATAATTTCAATCTGTTATTCACGTTAATTAAAACCAGGGCATGCCAATTACATCTTGTTTTTCTGAGAAAGCAGATTCGAAACCCGGGGTGTAAATTCCAGTTGCCATATAATTAAGGCTTTGTTTCAGAAGCCAGGAAGATAACGTAATGAGACTTTGAAAAAAAAAGAATAGGAGGAGGAGATAAGGAACGTTAGATGCCCTTAATGGGTTCTCGAGAAAACGAAGGGTAGCAAATTAGATATCAATGGAGATGGGCTTTTGTTCCCCCCTCTTAACAAATGCCAGGGATTCATCAGAGTATTAATTCATGCCTAATCAATTTTCATTGGGGTTTGGCCATGTTTGACGTTTTCGGCAGCCACTGGGGTCCATGTTTGATGAGGAACGTCTGCAAACCATCATATGTGGAAAATAGACTCGTTTTTTGTTTTTTTTTGTCCTAGCTTAGTCAAAATGGGCTGGGATCAGAACGGAAGAGAGAAAAAAGAGAGAAAGGGGGGGATAAAAAACCCGCTTAATTTAATTGCTTAAGGTTTATCGTGAAAGGGTTTGAAGTTAAGCCCGTCTACAAATGTAGGGTTTTATTTTTCTAAACAAGTTTCTTCTCAAATTCCTGGGTGACAGGCTGCCCTGGAAAGCAAACCATGATCTGATATGATCTGGGGGGGGGGGGAGGAAGGGGGGGCATTAAATAGCAGAATAAGAGCCTTTTGAAGTTCTACAAAAGGATAGTCTCACCTGGCACAGAATGAGCGTTTTATAGGATGGGATGGCCACGTGGTTGGTGACTGGAAGCCAATCTTGGAAGCTGCAGGTTTCTGGGTAATGATAAAGACTGGCCTGAGTTATACCCCCATCTTCTTCCTAGAAGAAATAGAGCAGAGAATCATAGGGCTGGATGGGCCCTCAAAGGTTATCTATCTAGTCCGACCTCCTATTCATGCAGGAGACCATATGCCATTCTGGACAAATAACTGTCTGAGCTCTTCTTAAAACCCTCCAGTGTTGGAGGTCTCACAACTTCTGGAGGGAAGTTGTTTCACTGATTGATTGTTCTCACTGTCAGGAATTTTCTCCTACCCTAATCTATCTCTATGTCTTTGTCTATCTATTTGTCATCTGTCTGTCTGTCATATCTCTCTGTGTGTCTCTGTCTCTCTCTCCTTCTGTCTGTCTGTCTGTCTCTCTATTACACAAACATACACATATTCTATCATCTATATCTATTTATCTTTCATCTATCTGTCTACAGCTATTTCTCATCTATCTCTCATCTCTCCATTTATCTCCATCTCTCTGTTTATCTATCTATATCTATCTATCTATCCTATCTATCTATCTATCTATCTATCTATCTATCTATCTCCTACTCTTTTTCTCTCATCTATATCTATCTGTCTATCATCTACTCTTTCCCATCTACATCTGTCTGTCTGTCTTTCATTTATCTATCTATCTATCTATCTATCTATCTATCTATCTATCTATCTATCTATCATCTATCTATCTATCTATCTATCTATCTATCTATCTATCTATCTATCTATCTATCTATCTATCTATCTCTGTTAATCTGATCTAATCTACCTACCCGTCTACCATCTGTCTATCTATCATCTATATCTCATCCATCCATTCAATCATCTATCTTTATCCAGCCATCCATCTTATCCAGCCATCAGAATAGAATAGAGTAGAACAGGAGTAGAACAGAACAGAACAAAACTGGAAGGGACCTTGGCTGTCTTCTAGTCCAACCTACTCAATGGGAGAACCTATACCATTCCAGATAAGTAATTGTCCAGTCTCTTGTTCAAAACCTCCAGTGATGGAGCTCCCACAGCTTCTGGAGACAACTTCTCTTCCACTGGTAAATTGCCCTCAATGTTAGGAAGTTTATCCTTAATTCCAGGTTGCTTCTCTCTTTGATGAGTTCCCATCCATTGTTTCTTGTCCTGCCGTCAGGTGCTTTGGAGAATAATTTGACCCCTGAATCATCCCTGTCTGTCTTCTGTCTGCCTCCTCTTTGAGGAATGAGATTTACAGGTTCTCTCAAGGTGTAAAAAAGTGTTTCAAGGTGAAAGAAGACCAGAGACAGAGACGCTTCCCCCCTTTTCAGCCATGTTTCTCGTGATCCCTTTGCAGGCACCTTTCTATGGGAGCTTCACAAGAGCGGCCTGAATAGTATTAATGAGCTGTGAGCTCAGACTAGATTTACGTTCCAAGCAATTGCATTTTACAAGCCCAAACTTGAGCTGTGCTGTAATTAACGAGAATAATAGGAAGTGCCACCTGATTATAAATCATGGCGGGTGGGTTTTTTTGCGGGGGGGGGGGGAGCAAGATTAGAGCAAAGAAGAAAAGGGACAGAAAAGGTATGAGTTGAATATGATCGTTATCCTCTGCAGGAAGGGCATGAGAAGAGGGAGGACGCAGGATTTGACCCACGCAACGTTGGCACCTGACTTTTGCCCGGTTCTAGCCAAGGATTTGTGACATCATTGGCATCTAATTATATGCCAGTGACCGACATGGCATTTTCAAAACCTTCATCAACAGAAGGAATCCTTTGGCTGGGTTTTTCTTTAAAATCATTATTATTTCACGGAGTGGTGGTGGTGGTGGAGGAGGAGGTGGGGAAAGGCAGATTAGCGGTGTGGTTGCATTGCAGGCAGGTGATTGCATAAGTATTCTAGTGATGACCTGGTTCTTAATTCAAACCTTGATCGCTGGAAGAAAAATTAGATACCGAAAAACACAACTGTGGAAAGTCTAGAGAAAAGAAGAATTGGGGGTGACAGGATAGCAGTGTTCCAGTATTTGAGGGGCTGCCACAAAGAAGAAGGGGGTCAAATTATTCTCCAAAGCACCAATGGATGGAAACTAATCAGAGAGAGAATCAACCTGGAATTAAGGAGAAACTTCCTAACAGGGAGGACAATTAAACAGTGGAACAGCTTTGTCTTCAGAAGTTATAGGTGCTTCATCCCTGGAGGTTTTAAAGAAGGGATTGGATAGCTACTTGTCTGAAATGGTATAGGGTCTCCTGCCAGAGGGGGCTGGACTAGAAGACCTCCAAGGTCCTTTCTAGCTTCTTTGCTATTATATTCTATTCTGCATTTCTATTCTACTTTCTATATTCCTATCCTATCCTATTATATTCTATTCTCCTCCTCCTCCTCATTCTATTCTATTCTATTCTTTCATATTTCTATTCTATTCTATTCTGCATTTCTATTCCATTTTCTATATTCCTATCCTATCCTATTCTATTCTCCCCCTCCTCATTCTGTTCTATTCTTTCATATTTCTATTCTATTCTATTCTTTCATATTTCTATTCTATTCTGCATTTCTATTCCATTTTCTATATTCCTATCCTCCTATTCTATTCTCCCCCTCCTCATTCTGTTCTATTCTTTCATATTTCTATTCTATTCTATTATTTCATATTTCTATTCTATTCTATTCTGCATTTCTATTCTATTTTCTATATTCCTATTCTATTCTCTCTTCTCTTCTGCATTTCTATTCTATCCTATCCTATCCTATCCTATCCTATCCTATTCTATCCTGAATTTCTATTCTATTTTCTATATTCCTATCCTATTCTATTCTATTCTCCCCCTCCTCATTCGGTTCTATTCTTTCATATTTATATTCTATTCTATTCTATTCTGCATTTCTATCCTATTTTCTATATTTTATATTCCTATTCTATTCTCTCTTCTCTTCTCTTCTGCATTTCTATTCTATTCTATTCTATTCTATTCTATTCTATTCTATTCTATCCTATTCTATTGTATTCTTTTCTTTTGTATTTCTATTCTGTTCTATTCTATTCTGCATTTCTATTCTATTCTATTTTCTATATTCCTATTCTATATTCTATTCTATTCTATTCTATTCTATTCTATTCTATTCTGCATTTCTATCCTATTTTCTATATTTTATATTCCTATTCTATTCTCTCTTCTCTTCTCTTTTCTTCTGCATTTCTATTCTATTCTATCCTATTCTATTGTATTCTTTTCTTTTGTATTTCTATTCTGTTCTATTCTGCATTTCTATTCTATTCTATTTTCTATATTCCTATTCTATTCTCCTATTCTATTCTATTCTATTCTATTCTATTCTATTCTATTCTATTCTATTCTATTCTATTCTTTTGGCAACCGGCTCATATTTATGACAGTCGCCATATCCCAGATCATGTCATCTCGTTTTGCGACCACCCGACAAGCGAAGTCCATGAGGGAAGGCAGATTCACTGAACAAACCGTGTTGCTAATTTAACAACTGCCGTGATTCGCTTAACAACTTGTGGCCAGCAAAGTTGTAAAATGGGGCCAAACTCACTGAACCAAGAAGGTCTCCCTTCTACCCTGCAAGGGCTACCTGTATACTGCCCCAAAGCTCAGTCAGGGCAAGGCAGAATCCCCCAGGGGTTCATATTGTACAGTAAAGAAATAGTCTTCAGTTAGATCAGGGGTGTCCAAACTTGGCAACTTTAAGACTTGTGGACTTCAACTCCCAGAATTCCCCAGCCAGCAGAGCTTAAAGTTGCCAAGTTTGGACACCCCTGGGTTAGATGAATCAAATTCTGTTGCCTTTGCCAAAGCCTCATTATCTTTTGAGCCATGTTAATGCCTTCAAAGGCCACCGTACACCTGCTGGGGGGGGGGGAACGTGGTACACAGCATTTTCAGCAAAGGGGGAGAATTTCTCCCAAATCACAAAGCCAATCTAATATTATTCTTTTTTTTGCCTCTGTCAATGCAGTTGCCACCGTGCAATCTGCCTATTTCTCCAAAGTCCTACTTGACTAGACGTTCGGACGCTGCTTTGCCAACTGTCACCGAACAATAGCTATTGCGACGCAGCTTCCAGCAGTGTCCGCACTCGGCTTTGATATGCCAAGATGCAAAAGGGACTTGGGTTGTCGTTTGGCCTTGTAGCTTGGGCTCCAAATGAAGAAAGGGAGGGGGTGCTGGGCAGATCTTCTGTCTTGAAGAAAAAGTCTGCAGGGGTCAGAAAAAAGGAGAAAAAAAGAAAAAGAGGAGAGGAGAGGGGAGAAGAGAAGAAAAAGAGAAAAGAAGGAAACACAATGAGAAGGAGGAGGGAGGGAAGGAAGGAAGGATAATGGGAGGGAGGTACGCAAGAAGGCAGACAGGAAGGAAGAACAATGAGAAGGAGGGAGGGAAGGAAGGACAATGGGAGGGAAAACAATGGGAGGGAGGGCAGAAGGACAATGAGAGAGGGAAGGAAGGACAATGAGAGGGAGGGAGGATGGAAGGACAATGAGAAGGAGGGAAGGTAGGAAGGACAATGGGAGGGAGGGAAGGAAGGACAGTGGGAGGGAGGACAATGGGAGGGAGGGGAGAAGGAAGGAAGGACAATGAGAAGGAGGGAGGGAAAGAAGGAAAATGGGAGGGAGGACAATGGGAGGGAGGGGAGAAGTAAGGACAATGGGAGGGAGGAACAATGGGAAGGACAATGAGGGAGGACAATGGGAGGGATGGAGGGAGGGAGGACAGTGAGAAGGAGGGAGGGAAGGACAATGAGAGGGAGGGAAGAGGGAAGGAAGGACAATGAGAAGGAGGGAAGAAGGAGAGACAATGGGAGGGAAGAACAATGGGAAGGACAATGGGAAGAAGGAAGGACAATGGGAGGGAGGGAAGAAGGAAGGAAGGAAGGACAATGAGGAGGGAGGACAATGGGAGCGAGGGAGGGAGAAAGGAAGGACAATGAGAAGGAGGGAGGGAAGGACAATGGGAGGGAGGAAAGTGGGAGGGAGGGAAGAAGGAAAGAAGGACAATGAGAAGGGGGAAGGGAAGACAATGGGATCAAGAAAGGGAGGAAGGACAATGGGAGGGAGGGAGGGAGTCTACAGATGGAGAAAGGGAGATTTTCAGACTTGTAATCAAGAGTCTGAAAAAGGATTCTTGAAACTCTTGCCGACGAAAATGCAAATATACCATAAACCATGCACAAATGTTGTCTGCACAAAATAAAATCAACAAGTCACTCTGTGCGTGTGTGTGCGTGTGTGTGTGTGAGTGTGTGTTCCTGTAGCGACTGGGGCTCTTCTTGGTATTCACGAGGAGGAGACTTCCAAGATGGATTGTTCTGCTCTTAATGGAATTAGTCCGCCGAGATTCCCCTTCCTGGGTATCCAGTTAGAAGCTCGGACTAATCAAATTTCTGCACACTTGGCTATCTGTGTGAAACAGCAGCTTAATAATCATTCAAATCCCCCGTTAAGCCAAGATGGAAATATTGGCAAAGGCCCCAAAAGTCATTTGCTCTGAAGTTTTCGCCTTCTTGCGAACGCCTGGCCTGCGAAGCGCAAGGAAGTCGGTTGATTGCAAAACTGGGAAAGTTGGCGGTGGTTTTATTTGTTGTTGTTGTTTTTTTCCGGGAGGGGAAAAAAATACAGAACTGATTCTAATTTTATTTTCATCCACTTGAAACTCATGTTTTTAGGGACGCAGCTAAGAATCCAGGCAGCATAGAGATTGATCTAAGTGTGTGGCCCGCCAGCCATCAGCAGAGCTGGCAGCAGATTCGGACAGTGAGGAGGTTGGGGAGGAACATGGGCCAGTCCTGGAGTCTGGGGAAGGCTCTGACGGGACAGTCCTGGAGCCTGGGGAAGGCTCTGCCTCTGTGTCAGAGGCAGAGAGGGGGACACAGCCGTGTGCCAGTTATCAGCTGCCTTCGGTCGGAGAGCAGCTGGAGCCTGTTCCCAGTATGTGCATGCATAGAGCTGCCAGACGAAGGGAACAGCTAAGGAACAAGGGTCGACTTGGGAGTAAGGCCACAGTGTGACGGTGAATGGCCCCTCCTATAGGGAATAAAAGAGGGGGCAAAGGAGGAGTGGAGCTTGCAGGAGACAATTACTTCATTCCTGCATTCTTGCTAAGTATTGCGGCCTCTGAAAGATATCGGCCTGCCACTCTCCAAGCCTGATAAAAGGTCGGTAATCGTGAACTATCTGGAAAGACTTGTGGGAGAGGAAAGACTTTGCTGGAGAGGAATTCACTGTCAATTAAATAAAAGAGGTTTATCGGAACGAGCCCTCGGCTTCCTGCTGCTGGGGAAGCCCAGGTCTGAATACTAAATAGAAGACAGTCTGAAGATCGGGTGATGCTTCGGCAGCCAGAATGTCACAAATGAATTGTAAACGCCTTTTTTCCATGCTGTTACAATGTTGAATGGATGTTCCATGCATGGTTGTAAGTCAGATTACAGGAGATGCGACACCATTTCTGACAGATGCCAGTCCAGTCTCTTCTTGAAAGCCTCCAGGGATGAAGCTCCCACAACCTCTGAAGGCAACTTCTGTTCCATGGGTTGATTGTTCTCACTGTCAGAAAATTCCTCCTTATTTCCAGGGTGAATCTCTCCTTGTTCAGTTTCCATCCATTATTCCTGGTCTGGCCTTGGGGAGAATAGCTTGACCACCTCCTCTCTAGGGCAGCCCCTCAAATATTGGAAGACTGCTATCCTGTCTCCACTGGTCCTTCTCTTCACTAGACTAGCTATACCCAGTTGCTGCAACCGTTCATCGTATGTTTTAGCCTCCAGGCCTTTCATCATCTTAGATAGATTCATATTAACAGCTTGTAGGTTATCTAGTCCAACCCCCCACCCAAGCAGGAGACCCTACACCATTTCTGACAGATGGCAGTCCAGCCTCGTCCTGAAAGTCTCCAGGGATGAAGCTCCCACAACTTCCGAAGGAAACTTCTGTTCCATAGGTTGATTGTTCTCCCTGTCAGAAAATTCCTCCTTATTTCCAGGTTGAATCTCTCCTTGGTCAGTTTCCATCCATTATTCCTTGTCCGGCCTTCGGGTGCTTTGGAAAATAGCTTGACCCCCCTCCTCTCTGTGGCGGCCCCTCAAATACTGGAAAACTGCTATCCTGTTTCCCCTGGTCCTTCTCTTCACTAGACTAGCCATGCCCAGTTCCTGCAACCGTTCATCGTATGTTTTAGCCTCCAGTCTTTTTCTAATCTGAACATCTTTTTTTATAGTGTAGTGACCAAAACTGGATGCAGCATTCTTTCACCCTTCCAAACAGAATTTTACTATGCATGCAAAAAAAAAAAAAAAACCACACACACATACATTGTACCATATTAACAAAGAGATAAGAACTCCGAAAGGACAAGCGTTTCTTGCTGGCATCATGGGGTGACATTTGGGGGAAACTCCTAACCTTCAGGGCCTCTAAAAATATTTAAAATTCTCTTTGAAAGAAATCTTCATCCTTTCTACTTTCTAAGGCAGATCCTCCAACGACTTGAATACGAATGAGTCACACTTGAATTGATTCCCAAGCCGGATCAAGAGAGGATTGAATGGCTGGCTGGCTAGAACATTAACCCTGAGGGTGAAATTACTTTTATTGATACAATTCCTTATTATTATGAATCATAGAATCACAGCAGGAACTTTTAGAGATTGGGCTGAACGCAGGAGCCACCGTAGCAGAGTTTGCCAACGTGGGCATCTTTTAAGGTAGGTGGACTTCAATTCCCAGAATTCCTCACTCAGCCATCCAGGGGAATTCTGGTGGTTGAAGTCCACAGATCTTGAAGTTACTCGGTCGAAAAATGCTACATTGGAGTAATGTTTTGTCAATGGTCTATTCTTAGGACCTCTTCCCACTTCAACAAATTCTGGAGAACCTCAATAGAACTGTTTTTTTTAAAAAATTTATTTATTTATTTATTTTTGAACAAAGACAAACAAACATTAAAAAAACCCATCTTCCATTACAAATTGTAGAAAGTGTGTCGGTCGGTTACAGTATTTCCATGCATCTCTTCCATAGTCACCACCTGCTTTTCATATCAAATCGCATATTTTAAATTCACCTATATTCATGTACATCACAATGATTATATCTCAACCTTAATTTGACTATAATTGTTTTTACATCCTTTTATATATAATATTCAAAATCTAGAATAGGATTATATGATAACCTTCCATTAAATCATCCTAATATCATCCAATCGCAATACATCTGTATAACATATTCTAAATAAAGCTTTTAAACCTCCTCTCATAATCTCCCTGTGTTGTTTATATAAAATTTCATATTATCAAACTAATATATCTATTATGTATTGTTATCATTATTAATCATTATTTGACTCTAGCTATTGTCGCTTCATTTTATACCAACTACTAGTGAACTAAAGTTAACTTAGTACTTATTATACATTTTCATTGCATCAACCTGTATCTTTCCATTAATAGTGCAGTCTTATGTCCCTTGCCATTTGTAGCATTAATATTCTAGTTACATCCTTTTATATATAATGTTCAAAATCTAGACTAGGATCATATGATAACATTCTATTAAATCATCCCAAGATCATCCAATCACGATACATCTTTATAACATATTCTAGATAAAGCTTTTAAACCTCCTCTCATAATCTCCATGTGTTGTTTATATAAAATTTCATATTATCAAACTAATAGAATGTTGTGGGTATGGGTTACTTCTGGCAGTATATACTGGTATGTACCATACCAGTATATACCTCCGTGAGCTATGGTGGCGCAGTGGTTAGAGTGCAGTACTGCAGGCCACTTCTGCTGACTGCCGGCTGCCTGCAATTTGGCAGATCTAATCTCCCCAGGCTCAAGATTGACTCAGGCATGTAGGGCTAAGTGCTATTGTTCTTCCTTTCCTTCCTTCCTTCCTCCTTCCCTCCCTCCCTTCTTCCTTCCTTCCTTCCTTCCTTCCTTCCTTCCTTCCTTCCTTCCTTCCTTCCTTCCTTCCTTTCATGGTGCGCAACGGTTAGAAGTCTAATTCTTACTTTTTTCTCTCTGCCTTGCCCACCAAATGACATCCAATACAGTCCACAATCCTCAGCCTGAAGGTCCTTTTCTTGTAAATTGCTTATGACAGTTATTATTTCCATGCAAAAGATGGACTCAAGTACCACCATCACTTCCAGCCAAGCTCACCTTCTCCCTCGACAAATGGTTTGGTAAAATGTCTTGGGGGAGAATGGTTGACTGATGGTTTGAAAGCCATTTTAGGCCGCCTCTTAAAGCTCTTGCAGAAAGAAAGCGGGAACACAGCACTTTTTCTGATGAAAGGTAGGTTGGGAGGAGAGGAATTACATTTTCTTGGTGTTAAATATTATTACCACATAGGGTGAGCAAAAATGGATGCAGTGGCTCAGTGGCTAAGACGCTGAGCTTGTCGATCAGAAAGGTCGGCAGTTCGGCGGTTCGAATCCCTAGCGCTCCGTAACGGACTGAGCTCCTGTTACTTGTCCCAGCTTCTGCCAACCTAGAAGTTTGAAAGCATGTAAAAAATGCCAGTAGAAAAATAGGGACCATCTTTGGTGGGAAGGTAACAGCGTTCCGTGCGCCTTCGGTGTTGAGTCATGCTGGCCACATGACCACGGAGACGTCTTTGGACAGCGCTGGCTCTTCGGCTTTGAAACAGAGATGAGCACCACCCCCTAGAGTCGGGAACGACTAGCACATATGTGTGAGGGGAACCTTTCCCTTTACCTAGTGTGAGCAAGTCATCCTAGTTCAAACACCAACCAATTATTTTTTGCCCTTCCAGACTGAATAAAATAACATAATTGGAAGGGACCTTGGAGGTCTTCTAATCTTCTGCGCAAGCAGGAGATCCTATTGTATTTCAGACAGATGGCTGTTCAATCTCTTCTTAAAAGTCTGAAGTGATGGAGCTCCCATGATTTCTGGGGTCAAGCTGTTCCACTGATTAATTGTTCTAACTGTCAGGAAATTTCTCCTTAGTTCTAGGTTGCTTCTCTCCTTGATTAGTTTCCACCCATTGCTTCTTGTCCTGCCGTCAGGTGCTTTGGAGAATAGGTTGGCCCCCTCCTCTTTGGGGCAACCCCTGAGATATTGGAAGACTGCTATCATGTCTCCCCTAGTCCTTTTTTTCATTAAACCAGACATACCCAATTCCTGCAACCGTTCTTCATAGGTTTTAGCCTTTCAAATCATCTCAGACTTCACTACCTATCCTTCACAAAGAGACTCATCAGCTCACAGCAGTTTGGCCTGCTTTTTCTGTGTTTGCCAGAAGGAGGGGGAAAAAAAAACAGAGAAGAAAGGAAGAAAATAGCGCATTTCCTGAACAGCCTCATCATGTTGTGATTCAGCCGGTGAGGAAACCGTGGCAGATAATCAGCTCCCAAGAGTTGCTTAACGGGCATTCTTGTTAAAAAGCAGCAGACCAGCTTTGGAGAAGATGATTGCCAATAAAGACATGGCAAGCTGTGAGCGAGCACGGCACAAAACGACAACGCTTGGAAGGGTCGGGGAGAGAAGAAAACGCACCCACAACCTTTGGTGAATGCCAGAATGGGAAAGAAAATCATTGTCTTGAGTCAAGACATTGGGTCAACCGTCCCACTAGGTTGGGCAGCAAAAGAAACTCTTGGGACATGTTTTTTTTTTTTAGTGCAACTTTACTGAAGATTCCATGTGGTTAAAGAAGTAGAAAAGCCGGATCTGACAATTTCGCGCGAAAACAGCATAGGAAAACCCCTGGATCTCCCATGAGAACTTAGACTGAAAATGATTGACAGTTTAAATGTACACTATTCGGCATACATGGGCTGCCACAAAGAAGAGGAGGGGGGTCAAATTGTTCTCCAGAGCACCAGACCCACAGGGTAGGACAGGTTTACCTTCCAAGTTCCTAATCATGACATTGGGCATTTAGTTACTAGAATAACAAGAGTTGGAAGGGACCTTGTAGGTCATCTAGTCCAGCCCTTCACCCAAGAAGGAGACCCTACACCATTTCTGACAGATGATAGTCCAGTCTCTTCTTGAAAGCCTCCAGGGATGAAACTCCCACAACCTCTGAAGGCAAGTTCTGTTCCAATGGTTGATTGCTCTCACTGTCTGAAAATTTCTCCATATTTCCAGATTAAATCTCTCCTTGATCAGTTTGCATCCATTATTCCTAAACCAGGTTGACCCCCTCCTCTCTGTGCCAACCCCCAAAATACTGGAAGACTGCTCTCATGTCTGCCCTGGTCCCTCTCTTCACTAGACTAGCCATGCCCAATTCCTGCAACTGTTCCATCGTAGGTTTTAGTCTCCAGGTTTTTGATCATCTTAGATATATTCAGATTAACAGAGTTGGAAGGGACCTTGTAGATTATCTAGTCCAACCCCTTGCCCAAGCAAGAGACCCTACACCATTTTTGACAGTTGGCAGTCCAGTCTCTTCTTGAAAGTCTCCAGTGATGAAGCTCCCACAACTTCTAAAGGCAACTTCTGTTCCATGGGTTGATTGTTCTCACTGTCAGAAAATTTCTTCTTATTTCTAGGTTGAATCTTTTCTTGATCAGTTTCCATCCATTGTTTCTTGTCTGGCCTTCAGGTGTTTTGGAGCATAGCTTGACACCCTTCCTCTCTGTGGAAGCCCCCCAAATATTGGAAGGCTGCTCTCCTGTCTCCCCTGGTCCTTCTCTTCACTTGACTAGCCATGCCCAGTTCCTTCAACCACTCATTGTAGGTTTTAGTCTCCAGGCCTTTCATCATCTTAGATAGATTCAGATTAACAGGGATCTGGTAGGTCATCTAGTCCACCCACCCACCCACCCACGTCACCCAAGCAGGAGACCCTACACCATTTTTAGTTATCTTGGAATTATTCACATGCACACATTTTTTTTTAAAAAAAGCTTTTGATCACTTATTGCACAGCCATCAATTTAATTTTCTGCAACACAGCATTTCTGTAAAAGCGATTGTCTCTTTAAAAAAAAAAAAAAATTACGAAAATAGCATTTCCCCACCACGGGATGGGCCATTAGTTGTCCCTCATCTGCTTTTAAAGGAATGGTTAATTGCCCATATATTTCTTCCTTTTTTAGAAAAAAACAACACTCCCATTTATCACAGGGGCCATTCCGCCCCCCCCCTCCCGCATGCAAAATAATTTAAACATCTCCGAGACACGAAGCAAAATGGTGAAGTTAGTGATTTATTTGCTTCTATTAATAAACTGATGAGTAAATAACTATCAAGTTGGTTGGAACAAGTAGCCAATAGCTGGCTCTTGCACAGAGAATGCATGCCACATAAATAGCTTCCTTCCTCTTTCCGGAAGGGACTATCATTGCAAAGTCTTGACAAGCGCAAATTTCTCTTTTTAAAATTGTACCCAATTAGATGGGCCCAGATTCAAAACAGGCACAAAAACCCTGGACCCTTGGGCAGGCAAGTGTTTGTGTGTGAATGTGTCTCTATAGCCACATCATCTATATTGAAGCGTCTAATTAATATCTATATATTGATAGATAGCTAGATGATATAGCCAGGTAGGTAGGTAGATGACAGACGATAGATAGATGATGATGGATGGATGGATGGATGGATAGATGATAGAAGTTAGATAGATGCTGATAGATAGATAGGTAAGTAGGTAGGTAGATGATAGATGATAGATAGATGATAGATAGATGATAGATAGATGATGGATGGATGGATGGATGGATGGAGGGATAGATAGAAGTTAGATAGATGATAGATGGATAGATGGATAGATGGATAGATGGATAGATGGATAGATGGATAGATAGATGATAGATAGATAGATGATAGATAGATAGATTGAAGTTAGATGATGATAGATTGATGGATGGATAGATAGAGAGATAGAGAGAGAGACAGAGATAGATGATAGATGATAGATAGATAGATGATACATAGATAGATAAATAGATAGATAGAAGTTAGATGATGATAGATGGATGGATGGATAGAGAGATAGATAGAGAGATAGATAGATAGAGATAGATAGATAGATAGATAGATAGATAGATAGATAGATAGATAGATAGATAGATAGATGATAGATAGAAGTTTGATAGATGATGATAGACAGATAGGTAGGAAGGTAGGTAGATGATAGACGATAGATAGATGATAGATAGATGATGGATGGATGGATAGATAGATGATGATAGATAGATAGATGATGATAGATAGATAGATGATGATGATGATAGATAGATAGATAGATAGATAGATAGATAGATAGATAGATGATAGATAGAAATTTGATAGATGATGATAGACAGATAGATAGGAAGGTAGGTAGATGATAGACGATAGATAGATGATAGATAGATGATGGATGGATGGATGGATGGATAGATGATGATAGATAGATGATGATAGATAGATAGATAGATAAGTAGGTAAGTAGGTAAGTAGGTAGGCAGGTAATACATGATAGACAATAGATTAATGCCCAATCCCATCAGTTCTGCAAACTTGGCTGCTTGTCCTTTTGCTGATGGTAGGGAAGAGGAGAAAGAGGGGGGGGGTGCAATGATAATTTTTCACCGCCATCCAAGTAGCACGTTGGGAAAAAAAAGTTAATTGTCAACCACATCTCCGAAAATGAATTGCAAGTGTTTTAGGAAACGGCACGCTTAGTTACAGTAAAGAGCAACCGCAGATGTCTGCAGCAGCCACCACTGGAGACCAAAAAGAAAAAGAAAAATCAAGAATGCTACGCTATAAATATTCTTTATTAGAGTTTTTATTCCTCTTGGAAGACAAGGAATTACTTTTTCTAAAATAATTGACAGGCTTACCCCTAAAGGAACATTAGGATGTCAATGCACAGAGATGGATGCAGTCAAAATAATCATTTGCTAGTTAAACATTCCATTTTGGTTTAGCAAGTAAGATATAAGTCTTGCGTTTAAAGGTCTTGAGTGCTCTTTTTTTAAAAAAGGACCTTTTTATTATTTTATTTTTTCCCCCCTAAATGCTTACCACGCGGGGGAACTTCGAAAGGCTAAATTTATCATGGCGGAAGATGAGGCGCGATTAGCGCCATTTGTAAAGGGTTCGGCGGCGGTGAGGGCTTGCGAGTGGCTGAGCTTCCCGAACAGAAGAGCTGTTGGTCAAAATTGCTCTGGGCTCCTTCGGAGCACAAATGAAGAAAAATGGGACCGGAGGGGATCACAAAAGAGGAATGGATGCACCGTGGAGCTTTATGAAAGGCGAGATAATCCGTGTTTCCTCTCGACGCACGGAGGCTTTTAGAAGAAAATATGGGTAGCTCGTGGTTCCTTGGTGCTCTCTTGAGCATGGTTGTTTTCTTGCAGACGTTTCATGGCCCAGCTAGGTAACATCATCAGTGCTGAAAGGGAGTGGGTTGTGGGGAGATGAGGAGGAGGAGGACTGGGGGTTCTTTGATGCTCTCGGAGTGGTTGTTTCCTTGCAGATGTTTTATGGCCCAACTAGATCAGTGCTGGAAGAGAAGGGGTTTGTGGAGAGGAGAGGACTATGGGATCCTCGCCAAGAGGCCGTCCAGGCCAAAAACAGGGTCCTGGGGGACACGCACCCCCCCCCAAGCTCCACTTTTGCTGGCAGAGGGCCATGCCCACCCAGCCATCCCCTCGCTCTGCCCTAGGTGATCTGGAGAAGTTTACAATCCATCTTATTCCTTTGACTTAGCCCTCTATGAAAAGATGATCTCGCCAGCTTTTCTTATGAGCCTGAAGCTTATTCGTCATTATTTGTTGGATTAATACGGGATGAAAAATAAATCGCAACAAAAAGCTGTTTGGGATATGTAAGATTTAGCCCTGTATAATTCTGTTCTGTTTGATCAACCGTTATCTTTACCTCTTGGGTCTCGCTTCTCCCTCAAGTTCCTTTCGTTATCTTTCTGTAATCCTTTTTTCTCCTCCTTCCTTCTTCTCCTTCGTAAACGAATGCCAAATGAAAGCTGGAGCCCATAGAGGGTGAATGTTTCTTAGAATTTAATATAATAGGGTCGGAAGGGACCTTGGAGGTCTTCGTTGGGGAGCTGGCAACAGAGTTGGGCAGTGTCAGACACTTGTTCCTGTAATCTGCCATTTTTTTCCTCTGGAAATCCATTCCTCCTCCCACACCATTCAAAGGTTGCTCATCCCAAATTGTATAGATAAAAGTCTGCAGAGATTCTCAGCCAGCCAGGCCTTGGATGTCCCAAAGGTGCTTTTTCAGGAGGCAATGGGACTTCCTTGTTTTTTTCCTTTGAAGAGGTTTCGCTTCTCATCCAAGAAGCTTCTTCAGCTCTGACTTCCATTCCCCGCCATCCAGTCAGAGCCGATGAAGCTTCTTGGATGAGAAGGGAAATGTTTTCAAAGAAAAATAAAACCCCCAAAAGTCCAGTTATGCCTCTTGGGGGAAAACACGACACATTTTAGACAACCAAAGAGGCCATTTCTTAAACCTTTTGAGAATAACTTGGACCAAAACAGAACCGATAGAATCTATCCATCGTTCCTCCTTCTCTCATAATTAATCATCCCACCAGTTAGTACTAGATTACAGGTTTGATTTTGCTCTCAGGGATCCTCCCCTGGTTGATCTTAATTACAATTGGATCGAAAGCCCTGCCTTTCGCCTAATTGCTATTATTTGGGTCAATAATGCAGAGGGTGCGAGCAATAGACTTAACTACTTAAAAGCCTTCTCTAACTCATTTGCAAAGTAATTAACTAGCCACTGGTCAATACTGTGTAACTTTTGATTTTTTTTTCCTTTCGTATCACCTGGAAGTTGCACATTTGGAGAGAACGATCCATCAGTGTGAAAAGCTAAAGGAGGTTGAGAAGCAGTTTAGCATTGCAGCCAGTTCCTTCTCCAGCCAAGCATTGCTCAATGGCTGGGGGAATTTGAAAACATCTCGCGAGTGCTCTCACAAAATGTTTTCCCGTGATGGGCATATAGCCATCCTTTAGTCAGTTGGTAGGGCTGGATGCCACTGCCCCCAGTTCCATTCTGATTAACAGAGTTGGAAATGGAGACCCTACACCTTTTCTGACAGATGGCAGTCCAGTCTCTTCTTGAAAGCCTCCAATGATGAAGCTCCCACAACTTCCGAAGGCAACTTCTGTTCCATGGGTTGATTGTTCTCCCTGTCAGAAAATTCCTCCTTATTTCCAGGTTGAATCTCTCCTTGGTCAGTTTCCATCCATTATTCCTTCTCTGGCCTTCAGGTGCCTTGGAAAATAGCTTGACCCTCTCCTCTCTGGGGCAGCCTCTCAAATATTGGAAGACTGCTATCATGTCTCCCTGGTCCTTTTGTTGATTAAAGTCAGATTAAAATCAGATTAACAGAGTTGGAAGGGACCTTATAGGTCATCTAGTCCAACCTCCCACCCAAGCAGGAGACCCTACTCCATTTCTGACAGATGGCAGTCCTGTTTCTTCTTGAAAGCTTCCTGTGATGAAGCTCCCACAACTTCTAAATGCAACTTCTGTTCCACCGGTTGAGTGCTTTCCCTTTCAAAAAATTTCTCCTTATTTCCAGGTTGAATTTCTCCTTGATCAGTTTCCATACATTATTCCTTGTCGGATTCCTTGGAAAATAGCTTGACCCCTTCCTCTCTGTGGCAACCCCTGAGATATTGGAAGACTGCTATCATGTCTCCCCTAGTCCTTCTTTTCATTAAACTAGACCTATCCAGTTCCTGCAACCGTTCCTCATATGTTTTAGTCTCCAGTCCCCTAATCCTCTTTGTTGCTCTTCTCTGCACTCTTTCTAGAATCTCAACATCTTCTTAGTTCTCAATTTACGACCACAATCGAGCCCCAAATTTCTGTTGCTAAACAGGGCAGTCATTGAGTTTTGCCCCGTTTTAGGATCAACACCTTTTCACACCTAATTTACATTGGTTTTTAAAAAACTGATCAACAAACTTTCAATTGAAGTGCCCTACTAAGGCTGTTTTCCAGTTTGGTTTTCTAAGAATGAGGATTGATTGATTGATTGATTGATTAATCAATTTTTTAAAGCTGTCTGAGACTTAGAGACTGTGCTAACATGGACAAACAATGAGTACATAAAATACACTAATCTAGAGTATTGTATGAAACCAATGCAGATATCAATTAATTCAGTCAACAGAATAGGTTGTATGAATGCAACCCACGTAACAGAACTATTTCTTTTAACTAGGGTTGGTTGAATCTACTTATGCCATCTTTTTACTCCTTGTATCAACTCATGGCTATGAAAGTTGGACCATAAGAAAGGTTGAGCGTCAAAGAATGGAGGCTTTGAACTCTGGTGCTGGAGAAGACTCCTGTGAGTCCCTTGGACTGCAAGGCCATCCAACCTGTCAGTCCTAGAGATCAACCCTGACTGCTCTTTAGAAGGCCAGATCCCGAAGAGGAAACTCAAATACTTTGGCCACCTAATGAGAAGGAAGGACACCCTGGAGAAGAGCCTCATGTTGGGGAAGATGGAGGGCAAAAGAAGAAGGGGACGACAGAGAATGAGGTGGCTGGATGGAGTCACCGAAGCAGTCGGCGTGAGCTTAAACGGATTCCGGGGGATAGTAGAGGACAGGAAGGCCTGGAGGAACGTTGTCCATGGGGTTGCGATGGGTCGGACACAACTTCACAATTACCAACAACAACATCAACCCATAAGTCAGAAAAAAAATCACTTATCTATTAGCTCCAATGTGGATTATCTCAGTGAGAGTTTCTAATAATTGAGGAGTAGAGAGTACTGTTAGACAATAGAATGTCCTGGATTATATTCCAGCATTTGCAAATAAGATTCTGGATCACCAGCCTAGCTATTCAATGGATCCATGATTAGACCATTGGTTTGTACAATATGCAGTGGTTTGTTTTAGCTATGGTTTTGGAAAGACACCTTGTATGTATACAGAATAAGAGTTGGAAGGGACCCTGGAGGTCTTCTAGTCCAACCCCCTGCCTAGGCAAAAAACCCTATACCGTTTCAGACAAAGGGTTATCCAACATCTTCTTAAAAACTTCCAGTGTTGGAGCATCCACAATTTCTGGAGGCAAGTTGTTCCACTAATTCATTGTTCTCACTGTCAGGAAATTTCTCCTTAGTTAAGTTGCTTCTCTCCTTGATTTGTTTCCATCCATTGCTTCTTGTTCTGCCTTCAGGTACTTTGGAGAATAGCTTGACTCCCTCTTCTTTGGGGCAGCCCCTGAGATATTGGAACGCTGCTATCATGTCTCCCCTGGTCCTTCTTTTTCCTAGACTAGCCACGCCCAGTTCCTGCAACTCTTCTTCATGTGTTTTAGCCTCCAGTCCCCTAATCATCTTTGTTGCTCTCCTATGTTCAGGGGTTCTCATGGCCCTGGGGATGAGGGCCAGAATTCCTCTATCGAACCTCAAATGGGTTACTCTCTTTGAGATGCATAATTGAGAAAAATGAATGCTACCATAACCTTTGAGCTGGTCAACTAATTGAGAACCGAATCTGAATATTCATGAGCGGGCATCCAAAGCTACCAAGTGCCCAACTAAGAAGAGGTTCGTTAGACTTAATCAAGAAAATATTTAAGCATGCAAATATGCACCCCGCCCTTCCTGCTTGCTTAATTTGCATACGTACCCAACCTTGCTTTTGTCTTGATTATCCTCTCCCTCTCTCTCTTTCTCTCTCTCTCTCTCTTTCTCTTGCTACTTATTTTAATTTCATTTGCATCCTTTTTAGCACTGTGTCATTTACAAGCCGCTGGAGAGGAAGTGCTGGGCCCCTTTCGCCGGTATTTATGGCACGTCTCCTCCAACGAAGATGCTACAGAATGTAAATGACTCTCATCTGTCTTCCTTAAAAACAGCCTGTGCCCTTTTGTATATTTTCTGCAGTTTGGTTGGTTCATCTTGGTTGAATGCATCGCCCGTGTTGGGTCGGGATTCTGGAATCCACGGCATCCCGGAAAGCTTTGGAGTACAGGTAGTCCTTGACTTATCGACTGCCCATTTTTCACTTCCTGAATTTTGACCATCCTGCGCCCTTCTCCAGCAGGAAGGGACCGGTTGCCCCTAGTACAGGTAGTAGAATAGAATAGAAGAACAGAGTTGAAAGGGACCTTGGAGGTCTTCTAGTCCAACTCCCTGCTTAGGCAGGACACCCTACACCTCTTCAGATAAATGGTTATCCAATCTCTTCTTAAAAACTTCCAGTGTTGGAGAATTCACAACTTCTGGAGACAAGTTGTCCCACTGATTAATTGTTCTCTCAGGAAATTTCTCCTCAGTTCTAAGTTGCTTCTCTCCTTGATTAGTTCCTACCCATTGTTTCTTGTCCTGCCTTCAGGTGCCTTGGAGAATAGCTTGACTCCCTCTTCTTTGTGGCAACCCCTGAGATATTGGAAGACTGCTATCATGTCTCCCCTAGTCCTTCTTTTCATTAAACTACTCAATTCCAGCAATCATTCTTCATATGTTTTAGCTTATTTAGTATCCTGTGACTATCGCTAAGTGTTGTATCTTATGATTCTTGATGAATGTATCTTTTAATGTACTGAGAGCATGTGCACCAAAGACAAATTCCTTGTGTGCCCAATCACTCTTGGCCAATAAAGAATTATATTCTATTCTGTTCTGTTCTGTTCTGTTCTGTTCTGTTCTGTTCTATTCTATTCTATTCTATTTTCCATTCCTCTATTCCTTCTTTCCTTATTCTATTCTATCCTATCCTACCCTACCCTACCCTATCCTATTCTTTTTATTCCATTCCATTCTATTCTATCCTATCCCATCCCGATTTCTATTCTATTCCATTCCATTCTATTCTATTCTATCCTATCCCATCCCGATTTCTTTTCTATTCCATTCCATTCTATTCTATTCTATCCTATCCCATCCCGATTTCTTTTCTATTCTTTTCTATTTTCTCTTCTCTTCTCTTCTCTTCTCTTCTCTTCTCTTCTCTTCTCTTCTCTTCTCTTCTCTTCTCTTCTCTTCTCTTCTCTTCTCTTCTCTGTTTATATCAACGGGAAAGACAGAACTGATCGCTAGCCCACTGCCACCCTGGCAAGGGATAAGGGAAGATGTAATCCTACATATTTAATCTGGAAGGCAGCTAGGGTTCCAGCTGGACTTGGCAAAGGGAGTTATTTCCGTTCGGAATCAATCCACCCAAAAACCGAGTTCTGACTAAAAAGGCAGGCCCTTCATCCCTTCCTTTGATAAGGAAGCCAAAAGGCAGCGACACAAAAGCACAGAATTATAACGATGCTGTTCCAGGAAAATCAGCAGGGTGTGAAGCCCACGTGATGGGAGGGTGGGGAGGGGAGGGAGAGGATGGGGGCTTCTGATCCTCCTTATTTTCCCCCGTGCCTGCAGTTTGATGAATATCATTTCCCATGGAACCTTCTAAAGATTATTCTGCAGGCAGCTCAGAACTCTTTGCCTAGTGGATTGGCTTTTTTTTGTTTTGTTTAAAAAACCCAACAAAAAAGTGTTTTCAATGAGGGCAGAATGGTGGGATCTGACAGCCCGAAAAAAGCTTGCCGGATTGAACATGCTCTATTATGCTTTGCTAGGTGGGAGGCTGTAATCAGAAGAAAGGTTCACACGACCCCTGTTTGTAGCCTATATTTCTTGTCCCAGCAAGCCTGTATTGTGGCCAGCATATCTGGCAGCAGATCCTGTCAATTTAGACTTTCTTGTCTTCCTTCCTTCCTTCCTTCCTTCCTTCCTTCCTTCCTTCCTTCCTTCCTTCCTTCCTTCCTTCCTTCCTTTCCTTCCTGATTTGTCCTTTTGTTCAGATTCACAAATTTACGAGGCTTGTACGAGGAGGTTGGGGAGGAAGATGGGCCAGTCCTGGAGTCTGGGGAAGGCTCTGATGAGGGCTCTGTGTCGGAGGCAGAGATGGGGCCAGAGCCGTCTGCGATCTGCGGAGATCGCCGGCTGCCTTACCTTGCTTGCGGATCGCTGGAGTCGCATCACCACTGACGTGTGGGTTCCGCAGACAGTTACGTTTGGTTTAAAGTTATCACCATCCCTCGAATAGGTTCCGTTCCTTCCCTTCCTCCAAGAACCCGGTCAAGCGATCCCTCATGCGCAAAGCCCTCCGACGTTTGCTTGACATCAGGGCGGTGGAGTTAGTTCCGGGGGGGAGGGGGGGAGAAGGGTCTTGGGTTCTATTCCAATCTGTTTGTAGTTCCTAAAGGTTCAGGGGGGGTGGCGGGCTATTTTAGACCTCAAATTGTTGAATTCCAGACTGGTCTATAGAAAGTTCAAGATGGCTTCACTCAAATCCATCCTAGAGGGGATCAGATGGTTCAGCATTGTTTCTTTTGTCCAACGATAAATGGTCCTTTTTATTTATTTATTTGCAAATAATAACATTTGTGCTAGTCGTTCCCGACTCTAGGGGGCGGTGCTCATCTCCGTTTCAAAGCCGAAGAGCCAGCACTGTCCGAAGACATCTCCATGGTCATGTGTCTGTCATGACTCAACACCCAAGGCTCACGGAACGCTGTTCCCTTCCCACCAAAGGTGGTTCCTATTTTTCTACTTGCATTTTTTACGTGCTCTCAAACTGCTAGGTTGGCAGAAGCTGGGACAAGTCACGGGAGCTCACTCCGTTACGCGGCGCTAGGGATTCGAACCGCCGAACTGCCGACCTTTCGGATCGACAAGCTCAGCGTCTTAGCCACCGAGTCATCGCACCTCCTATTTATTTTTACTTATTTTTTATTTATTTGTAAAGGCATCCAAATTTTGGATTCCCCCCCCCCCCGAACCCAGTAGATCAGACATTAAGTCAACAGAAGGAGAACGGTGGGCTATATTTTAGGAGACCAATCTTCATTTCCTGGTAAGAAAACCCCTTTTTTTTAAAAAAAACGAGAAACTAAACTGCACTGCAGTGGAAGGCTCCGATCGATTTTAGCATCGGTTAATTGAATCACAATCTGTCTTTGGCCGTTCCAGTCGTGGCCCCTTCTTCGCAGGCATGGTCTCCAATGAGAAGAGCCATTTAGAAAGCAAACAGATCAGCATTCAGCTTTCGGGAAGCTATCGAGAACAAGAAGGTTTTATTAAAACATAAGCTTGCACCAAAGCTCAGAGGTGATCTATGCATTCGAAGATATGATTATCTCGGCCGAAGACTCCTTGAGCTGGCCGTTCACCTTGCTGGAGCCCTTAATTAAAATTCTAAAGAGCGAAGAGCTTGGCAGAGATGGGAATTTGTGTGTGTGTGTGTGTGTGTGTGTGTGTGTGTGTGTGTGCATCCATCGGCTTCCCTGATGGGCAAAAAAGGTGAACGGAGCTGGAATAAATTTCGACCGCATTTCGACCACATTTGGCTAGATGAATTCTCACCTCTGACATTTTCCCAGATGGGGAAACATCCAGGAAAGAAATCTACATTGCTGTTTTGTAAAGACTGGGTGGGGAAGGGCAGCCTGGAAACAAAAGTGGAACGAGGCTTTGGAAATGACGTCAGTGTAGCCGGCCTTCCCCTGAATGTCGATTTCTAGGACCTTCATGAACCCTTTTATGGATCTGAAAGAACGTCCTATAGAACGGGGGTCCCCAAACCTTTTGGACCTCAGGAAACCACTAAATTCATAATTTTTAAATCCCGCGGACCACTAATCTGGTCTGGATAATGACCGCCTGGGTGGGCGTGGCAAGGTGGTCATGTGACTGGGTGGGCGTGGACAACTTGATGTCACTCACGTTGAGGGGCGCCTCGCTGGCCTCCACTCGCCCCTCCCCGACCAGCCACTCTTCGCCTGCCCACCCGGGCTCCTTAGGGCCTCAACAGGAAGCCGTTGCTGGAGCTAAGCAGCCACCAGGAGAAAGAGTTGGCAAAACAGCTCAGTTCAAAGTGGATCTGGCCGAGAAGGAGGCTCAGCAGAAGCACCTCGCTGAGGACTAGGAGCATAGCCTTTCCAAGCAGAGGGAAGACCTGCGGGAGTGCAAGGCCAGGGACCGGCGCCTGGAGGCTCAGTATCGCTTCCTTTGTCCCCCGTGCGATGGCTTCCTTTGAGACAGCTCACCGTAGAGGAGCCTTTTGGGGATGCAATGGTTTGGCATCCTTGCAACATGGCCTGCCCAGCGTGCCTTCCCGTACCTTGTGTGTATTCCTCAAAGGTCTCCTCTTCCTCCTCCTTAAGCCTCACCCCCTTCTAGCATTAATAATTAGTTAAGTAATGAAACGTCTGCAAGGAAACCCCAAGCTCAGAGAGCACCAAGAATCCCACAGTCCTCCTCCTCTTCATCCTCCTCTCCACAAATCCCACTCTCTCCGAATACTGAAGACACGTGACTGCTGATCTCCAGATTTGGAAAGCCCGTTTGCACATACAACGACCCATGTACGCAAGTCCAAGTTAATTCAGGTCAGAAAATTAGCTGGGCCTACCGAAAGTAGGAGGCTCCGTGGCTAAGACGCTGAGCTTGTCGATCAGAAAGGTTGGCAGTTCAAATCCCTAGCGCTGCGTAACGGAGTGAGCTCCCGTGACTTGTCCCAGCTTCTGCCAACCTAGCAGTACGAAAGCACGTAGAAAATGCAAGTAGAAAAATAGGAACCACCTTTGATGGGAAGGGAACAGCGTTCCGTGTGTCTTCGGCATTGAGTCATGCCGGCCACATGACCATGGAGACGTCTTCGGGCAGTGCTGGCTCTTCGGCTTTGAAACGGAGATGAGCACTGCCCCCTAGAGTCGGGAACGACTAGCATAAATGTGCGAGGGGAGCCTCTACCTTTAGAAGGTAGATTTATTGCAAGAGATGAGCTATAGCCTCCAGAGCAGAAGACTGAACGTAGGTGAAACAATGCCAGAAAGATAATTATATGCATATATTTTTTTAAAAGAAAACTTGATTCAACAGCAGGTCAAACCTGTCTCTTTCCACCAAGAGATTTCTCTCTGAAAGGACCAGTTCTCTCTTTTTGGTACACAACCTTAGAAATACCTTTGATGGGATCTGACTGTAGGAACCAAAGCTGTCAGCCTCCCAACTAGTTCTCCGGAAGACGGGTGCCACATCTGACTTGCATCAAAGACAGGCTTTGCAACTGGGCTGGAGTTGAGGCCAACATCTTGTGAAGGCAACCAGGATGATGAGGGGACTGGAGGCCAAAACATACAAAGAACGGTTGCAGGAACTGGGCCTGGCTAGTCTAGTGAAGAGAAGGACCAGGGGAGACAGGATAGTAGTCTTCCAATATTTGAGGGGCTTCCGCAGAGAGGAGGAGGTCAAGCTCTTCTCCAAAGCACCTGAAGGCCAGACAAGGAACAAGGGATGGAAACTGACCAAGGAGAGATTCAACCTAGAAATAAGGAGGAATTTTCTGACAGTGAGAACAATCAACCCATGGAGCAGAAGTTGCCTTCAGAAGTTGTGGGAGCTTCATCCCTGGAGGCTTTCAAGAAGAGACTGGACTGCCATCTGTCAGAAAGGGGGAAGGGTCTCCTGCTTGGGCAGGGGTTGGACTAGATGACCTACAAGGTCTCTTCCAACTCTGTTAATATGAATCTATCTAAGATGATGAAAGGCCTGGAGGCTAAAACATACGATGAACGGTTGCAGCAACTGGGTATAGCTAGTCTAGTGAAGAGAAGGACCAGGGGAGACAGGATAGCAGTCTTCCAATATTTGAGGGGCTGCCACCGAGAGGAAGGGGGTCAAGCTATTTTCCAAAGCGCCTGAAGGCCAGACAAGAAATAATGGATGGAAACTGATCAAGGAGAGAGATTCAACCTGGAAATAAGGAGGGATTTTCTGACAGTGAGAACAATTAACCCATGGAACAGAAGTTGCCTTCGGAAGTTGTGGGAGCTTCATCACTGGAGGCTTTCAAGAAGAGACTGGACTACCATCTGTTAGAAACAGTGTAGTGTCTCCTGCTTAGGCAGGAGGTTGGACTAGATGACCTGCAAGGTCCCTTCCAACTCTATAAATCTGTACCTGCATCCATTTCTTAAGGCTACGCAATTCAGATCCAAAACCATCTCCTGCGGGAGCTGTGACGTCAAAAGCTGCACAGGTAGTCCTCAACCTACGACCAGAATGGAGCCTACCATTTCTGTTGCTAGGCGAGACATTGGTTAAGGGAGTTTTGCACCATCCGGCGACCTTTCGTGCCGCCGTTGTTAAGAGAATCACTGCAGTTGCTCAGTTAGCAGCCCGGTTGTTAAACGAATCGGACTCTCCCATGGATGCTGCTTGTCAAAAGATCGCCAATGGGGATCTCGTGACTCCTAGGCAGAGCAACCGTCATAAATACGAGCCAGTTGTCAAGCGTCTGAGTTTTGATCACGCAACCAGGGCGATGCTCGTTAGTGAGAATAATGGCCCTAAGTCACATTTTTTCAGTGCCGTTGTAGCTTCGGATGGTCAGTAAATGAACTGTTTGTAAGTCGAGGACTACCTGGACTTAAACTCGTGAGTAGCCCCACCACCACCAGACTCCCCCAAAAGCAAATGGTGCTAGGACGAAAATCAATACGGTCAATTGAAATTTAATGCCAAATGAATGAAATGCAGCCGATAGGATGAGTCCCCAGGTGCTCCTTCCAACCTGTTGGGAAAATATTACAATTTGACAGAAATGTTTGGAGGCCCTGGTGGTCCATCGGCCTCCAAGTCCACTTGCTGGAAGCAGATCGTGTCTCATGGTTTTTTTGTGGGGTGTGTGCGTTGGAGGGCAGGGTCATTTATTTACAGGGTATTCGCTCTCGCCTTTGGGGTGCTTTTGAAAGAGTTTGTCAGGCATGCTGAAGTTGTGTGTGGACTTCCCAGTTCTCCAGGACAGGAAGCGCAGTAGAAAAGGCACATGGGCTCTGTTTCACCACAAGACTTGTGCATCCAGCCAGAAAACCTAAAGCTACAAAATCCGCCCGGGACAGGATCGTCTTCAGCGAGGCACCAGATCCTACCAAATCACCCCAAATATGTCGACCCTCCCTATTCTCGCCCACCCCACACCCCCAATTCCATGAGTCCCGAAGCAAAGTTTGATTCTATTGTCTTATCTTTGATCCATCAGAAAGAAACACGAGAAAAGTTGGACAAGTCTTCCTTGGTCACCCAACGACACACAAAGATCAGTTGGGGGTAGCTTCTGATTGACATGGGGCAGGTGAAGGTTCCCTAGACTGACCCTCCTATAGAATCAACCCAACGAAGTCTATCGAGGAACGAGCCCCAGGTTGGTGTTCTCCTTGGCGTCAGTTTTTTCGACATCGACAAGGCCAGTCCACGTTGTTCCTTTAAAATAAAAAGTAAGAATAACACCCCAAAACTGTACGCTGGCCTCCTTTCTTATCGGCATCAAAATTTCTTCATCGGAATCCTATTTAATCTACAACCATCGGAGAGATTAAGCACATGGGATTTGGAGAAAAGGCGTTCTTTTTAAGCTTGGAGATCAATGCCTTCCGTGTTTTATCCAGTTTCTGATCATCCATTTTTGCCCCGAGCATCTTTGTACTACCAATCTAAGTCCGAAGTTGGCATCTTTAGACATTTCTACTTCTAGACACCGGCCAGTATCTCTGTTGATGATGGGTCCGTTCTGTTAAGGAAGGAAAATGAAGGGTGGTAAGTTTTCAAAGACAAGCCAAGAGAAAACCAAAATAATACAAATCACCCCAAAGATATGGCCGGATTAAAAGGCTCTTTTGTAAATGCTACGATCAATTGGGTGAAGTAGAATTCCAAACAGATATTCAAAAAAATGGCAGAGAAGATAAATCATCATTAAGCAGGTCAAATCCCAGCATTGTTAAGCAGCTTAAGGTAAAGGTTCCTCTCGCACATATGTGCTAGCTGTTCCTGACACTAGGGGGCGGTGCTCATCTGCGTTTGAAAGCCGAAGAGCCAGTGCTGTCCGAAGACATCTCCGTGGTCGTGTGGCCGGCAGGACTCAAAGCCGAAGGTGCACAGAACGCTGCTACCTTCCCACCACTGCGTCCCTCTAAGCAGCTGATGATATGTCTACCTTAGATCTTTTCCTGACCTCGATTCTTCCACCCTCAGGCTTTTTATTATTGGCCTTCAGCTGATATCAAACTGAGGGAAGGATTGTGCAAAATATAAAAAGAGGATAGACCAAACAAGTTAGCATTGGTCTAAAAAAATTCTGTAAAGTGATCTTAAGATTAGAGGAGCCATCAAAGTAAGTCAAGAGAGGGACCTCCTGTTGGCTTTAGCAGGGATGTGATCTGTATCAACCTCTGAAAGTCTTTTCTTATAAAATGATCAGGTCAGGACCTTAAATAATAGACTAGTCCTAAGTAGATTCAATTCCCATGGAACAAGCCATGGGAATTGAATCTAGAATAATAGAGTTGAAAGGGACTTGGAGGGTCTCTAAGTCCAACCCTCTAACCAAGCAAGAGACCTTATACCATCCCAGACAAATGGACGTCCAGTCTCTTCTGGAAGGCCTTCAATGATGGATCACCCACAACTTCTGGAGACAAGCCATTCCACTGAATCATTGTTTTCACTGTCAGGAAATTTCTCCTTAGTTCTAGGTTACTTCTCTCCTTGATTAGTTTCCACCCATTGCTTCTTGTCCTGCCTTCAGGGGCTTTAGATAATAGTTTGACTCCCTCTTCCACTGCGGCATTGCCTCAAGTACTGCTAATATCTATCCATATGTCTGTCTGTCTGTCTGTCTGTCTGTCTGTCTGTCTGTATATCTATCTCTATCATCTATCTATCTATCTATCTATCTATCTATCTATCTATCTATCTATCTATCTATCTATCTATCTACCTACCTACCTACCTACCTACCTACCTACCTACCTACCTACCTATCTATCTGGCTATCTATCTGTCTATATCTGCCTGCCTGCCTGCCTGCCTGCCTACCTACCTATCTATCTGGCTATCAGCTATCAGCTATTTAGCTATCTATCATCTATCTATCATCTATCTATCTGTCTGTCTGTCTGTGTCCGTCCATCCATCCATCCGTCCGTCCGTCCATCCATCCATCCATCCATCCATCCATCCATCCACCTACCTACCTACCTACCTACCTACCTACCTACCTACCTACCTATCTATCTATCTGGCTATCTATCTGTCTATATCTGCCTGCCTGCCTGCCTGCCTGCCTACCTACCTATCTATCTGGCTATCAGCTATCAGCTATTTAGCTATCTATCATCTATCTATCATCTATCTATCTGTCTGTCTGTCTGTGTCCGTCCATCCATCCATCCATCCATCCATCCATCCATCCATCCATCCATCCATCCATCCACCCACCCACCCACCCACCTACCTACCTACCTACCTACCTACCTACCTATCTATCTATCTGGCTATCTATCTGTCTATATCTGCCTGCCTGCCTGCCTGCCTGCCTACCTACCTATCTATCTGGCTATCAGCTATCAGCTATTTAGCTATCTATCATCTATCTATCATCTATCTATCTGTCTGTCTGTCTGTGTCCGTCCATCCATCCATCCATCCATCCATCCATCCATCCATCCATCCATCCATCCATCCATCTATCTATCTATCTATCTATCTATCTATCTGTCATCTATATCTCATCTATCCATTCAAGCATCTATCTTCATCCATCCATCCATCTTATCCAGCCATCAGAATGGAATAGAATCGAATCGAATAGAATAGAATATGGAAGGGACCTTGGAGATCTTCTAGCCCAACCCTCTGCTCTGGCAGGAGAACTTATACTATTTCAGGTAAGTGGCTATCCAATCTGTTCTTAAAAACCTCCAGTGATGAAGCCCTCATGATTTCTGAAGGCAAGCTCTTCCATTGGTTAATTGTCTTCCCTGTTAGGAAGTTTCTCCTTAATTCCAAGTTGCTTCTCTCCTTGATTAGTTTCCACCCATTGCTTCTTCTCCTGCCCTCAGGTGCCTTGGAGAATAGCTTGACTCCCTCTTTTTTGTGGCAACCCCTGAGATATCGGGAGACTGCTATCATGTCTCCCCTAGTCCTTCTTTCTATTAGACTAGACATAACCAGTTCCTGCAACCGTTCTTCATACGGTTTAGCCTCTTTATTTACTTCTCAATATATTTAGAGATACATTCAACCGCATCATTCTTAGCAAGCATCTTGATCAGAACATTTTGGGTCCCAGACCTCTGAACTCTCAAATTTGCAGCCGGACTTGAATAGGACTTAAATAATTGCTACTAGATGGAGTGAGGAAGGGACACCCTCCTAGCTCCGATGAAAATGGAAAAAAAGCAAGCAAAATATGGAAATTGCACGCTGTAGGATTTAGAAGGGAAAGAAAAATGGGCACGCTGGGATTACTCTGCTGACTGTTACAATGGAGAAGGAGATAGCCAGAATATTAGATTTTCAAAAATGGAACATGTGGAGGCCTGTGTTATGTGCTGGTGTGGGGAAGAATTTAAAAGCTTGGCTTTGTGTGCTGAAAAATTTGAACCAGAGGAAAAGGCTGCCTCAAAGGTGACTGTGCCGTGAAAAAAAAGACAAGCTAGGGAAGAGTTAAATATGCAGCTTTCTCCTTCCAAACGCAAACTCTTCTGCTAGGGACTGGCATTGCTTGCAGGCACCAGGAAAAGAGAGAGTCCCCCCCCCCCCAAAAATGTAATCAAAATGACTGATTGCTTTATTTCTCTTAAATGGAAAATCAAATTGTTTGAGACTCTTCATAATAATAGGAACCAGCAGGGGAATATTTCTATATGCCAGTGTGTTCTTTTTCATGTATGTTTCCCTTTCCTGGCGTGGAATGCTGGCTAGAGATGTAAGTCTAACTTCATTTCAGCCTCCATTTCAGTTCCCAGAATTCCAGAGAACTCCCATGATACTCAGCTCCCAGAATTCTAGAAAAGTTCCAGAATCCTCAGCTTCCAGAATTCGAGAAAACTCCCAGAATCATCAGCTCCCAGAATTTGAGAATTCCCAGAATCATCAGCTTCCAGAATTCCAAAAAACTCCCAGAATCCTCAGCTCCCAGAATTCCAGAGAGGTCCCAGAAACCTCAGCTCTCAGAATTTGAGAACTCCCAGAATTTCAGAGAACTCCAAAATCCTTAGCTGCTAGAATTCAATAATTCTCAGAATCCTCAGCTCCAGAATTCAAGAACTCCCAGAATCCTTAGCTCCCAGAATTCGAGAACTCCCAGAATCCTCAGCATTCACGCAGCTCCCAGAATCCCATGGAATTTCCAGGGTTCTCAACTCCCATGGTGGTTGAGAGTTGTAGGAACAGGAATCTCAATACGTTTGGAAAGAAATAAGTTGGCAATGACTTGGGAAGTGTAATACTTGAACAGAATAAAAACTCCCTTTCAGTTCCACACTTATAGCTGTGGGGTCTTTGGTGCCCTCTGAGTTTGGTGGTTTTCTTGCAGATGTTTCATGACCAAACTAGCTAACGTCATCAGTGGTAGAGGAGAGTGGTGATAATCTGATAGCACTGAAGATATTATTACCTAATTGGATCGTGAAACTTCTGGAAAAAAGTATCAGCCAAGCTTGGGGAGCACCAAGTACCCTACAGGTCTTCTCCTCTTCTTCACCTCCCTCCTCTTCCTCCATTCTGCAAACTTCTAGCACTGATGCTGCTGCCTAGTTGGGTTATGAAATGTCTGCAAGAAAACCACCAAGCTCAGGGAGCACCAAAGACGCCACGGTTCTCGTCCTTGTCCTCCTTATCTCCTCCTCCTCCTCCTCCTTTTCCCCTCCTCCACATTGCAAACCCCACTCTCTTTTAATACTGATGATGTTGCCTAATTTGGTCATGAAATGACAGCAAAAAAAAAACATAACCCAAGGAGCACCAAGGACCACACAGTCCTCCTCTGTGCAAAACTCACTCCCTTCTAGCACTGATGACGTTCCCTAGTTGGATCATGAAACGTCCTGCAAGAAAGCAACCAAGCTCAGAGAGCATCAAATACCCCACAGTCTCATCCTTCAGATGCAACTATTCTCTTCTATCAGTATCCCTTATATCTATATACTCCGACGTGCCTCTCATACCTGTGTGAAGTCCCAGAGTCGCTGGGTTGGTCTCAGCGTATCTTCGCATTTCTTCAGTGCGGGGGTCCTTCCTTTCCCATCATCTATGAGACATTTTGAGTCGGGTAGGAACGCCGTGGATCCCAGGGGGCCCAGTTGCAACAATCCTTGGGTGCTGTAACGGACGAGCTGAGATCGAAACCAAAGCAAAGATAATAAGACCACAGTTAAATCTAGCACCACCACAAATGCAACAAGAGAGCTGTTGTGGCCCGCCAGCGTCCAGTGGAGCTGGCAGCAGATTCGGAGAGTGAGGAGGTTGGGGAGGGACATGGGCCAGTCCTGGAGTCCGGGGAAGGCTCTGATGAGGGCTCTGTGTCGGAGGCAGAGATGGGGCCAGGGCTGTCTGACAGTTATCAGCTACCTTCAGAGTCGGACATCAGTGGGGCAGAAGAACAGCTGGAGCCTGTTCCCAGTGTGCACATGGGCAGAGTTGCCAGACGAAGGGAAGAGTTAAAGAACTTGGGAGTAAGGCCATAGGTGGACAATGAATGGCCCCTCCCAGAGGAAATAAAAGAGGAGCGAAAGGGGAGTGGAGTTTGCAGGAGACCATTAGTTCACTTCATTGGTTTGTGACTCTCTGAGACTCCTTGCAAAAGTTTTGCAGATATCCGCCTGGCAGCTCTCCAAGGCAGATAAGGTCTGTGACTGTAAATCCTCCCTCGAAAGACTTTGCTGGATGGGAAGGAGCAGAATTCACAGTCAGCTAATAAAAGGTTTTTGTTGTTGGGACAAGGAGTTTGCTTCAGTCTCTTGGGAAGCCTCGGTCAGAACAAGAGCTGCTAAAACTTTAGCTCTCATCTCACTGTTCAACTCCCACCTCTTTAACATTGATCCTCCTCACCCAAATCCATGAGGTCTTGACTTTGTGGCCAAGGGACACAAGCCTGTTTTACATCAAATGTGCCTCTTAGTTTGGTTAAAGGTTCCTCAAGACTTTGTGCTCCCTTGCTCAACCTCCAGCCTCAAACTTAGCTTGAGAATTAGTTCTCCTTCTCAAAAGGGAAGGTCTCACTTGACCTCAGAAGAGCAATTCAAGGTGTGTTTTTACCTGGGAAGACATTCCGTGGCATGGATAGAGGATGGCTTTATTGTCGTCTTCTGCACCTTGGTCCAAGCAGTATCCACTAGCTTTGCTGTTGCGTACCTGAAATCAAAAGCAAGGCAGATAAGAGGTGAAGGGGAAAGAAAGAGAGAGAGAAAGGAAGGAAGGAAGGAAGGGAGAGAAAGCGAAAAGAGAAAGAAAGAAAAAGAAAGGAAAGAGGGAGGGAGGGAGGAAGAAAAGGAGGAAGGAAGGAATAGAAAGAGGAGAGAGAGAGGGAGGGAGAGAAAGTAACTCTATGAAGATTCTCAATCATCCAGGTCATGGTTGTCCCAGAGGTGCTTTTTTCAGGAGACAACTGGACGAGGGAGGGAGGGGGAGAGAGAGAGAGGAGAAGAGAAGGAAGGAAGGAAGAAAAAAGAAAGAAGAAAGAAAGGAAGGAAGAAGGAAAAAAGGAAGGAAGGCAGGAAGGAAGAGAGAGAAAGTGAAAAGAGAGAGAAAAAGAAAGAAAGAAAGAAAAAAAAGAGAGGGAGGAAGAAAGGAAGGGAGGAAGGAAGAGAAAGAGGAGAGAGAGATAGGTAGAGAAAATAAGTCAGTCTATGAAGATACTCAGTCATCCAGGTCATAGTTGTCCCAGAGGTGCTTTTTTCAGGAGACAACTGGACGAGAGAGGGGGAGGGGGAGGGAGAGGGAGAGAGAGAGTGGAGGAGAGAAGGAAGGAAGGAAGAAAAAAGAAGGAAGGAAGGGAAAAAGGAAGGAAGGCAAGAAGGAAGAGAGAGAAAGTGAAGAGAGAGAAAGAAAAAGAAAGGAAAGAAAAAAGAAAGAAAGAAAAAGAGAGGGAGGAAGAAAGGAAGAAAAGAAGGGAGGAAGGAAGGGAAAGAGGAGAGAGAGAGAGAGGTAGAGAAAGTAAATCTATGAAGATTCTCAGTCATCTAGGTCATAGTTGTCCCAGAGGTGCTTTTTTCAGGAGACAACTGGACGAGAGAGAGGGAGGGGGAGGGAGAGAGAGAGAGGAGGAGAGAAGGAAGGAAGGAAGAAAAATGAAAGAGAAAAAAAGAAGGAAAAAAGAAAAGAAAGAAAAAAAGGTACATCTCAAACAGTTGTGCTATTCTGCTTTGGTAATTGATGAATTCCCTCTTTGAAGTTGGCCTGACATTATGGACCATGGATGGAGACTCAACCCAGGTCTCCCAACTCCCAAAACCGTGACATCACCCTGTCTCCTATCGAACTAGCCTTCCGCTGGGATGAACCAGAAATCCAAACCAAACTGCAGCCGATGAATGCTCTCTTATCCCATTTCCCAGCCAAGAGTTGTTTAAAAAAAAGTTATGGCCCCTTCGCCGAGAGTAATAAAACCGAAGAAGAATGGCTTTAAATAAATAAGCCAAAACTCTCCGGGATCAAACTTGGCTGGAACAAGACGAGCATCTCAGAACCGAAGTGAATCTTCTCTTCTGAAAAGACGATAAAAAATACCGTTTCATCGCCCATCGCAAACGCCGAGGTCAGGAAGCAGGGAGTCCTCTGTGTTCCCGCAATGTGCTTCCAGCGTTGAAGTGGGAACAGTGTTGCTTTACGACACATGATATTGTTATTCAGGAGTGAAGATAGTAGCCTGTGTCGTGGTTGTTGTTGTTTTTATGACCCAGGCTTTTAAAAATAAATAAATAAATGGAGTGTTTCGATGGATGGGAAATATATTTTTACAACCTCTCGGTGTGTTTTATATCCTCGCTCGTATATTTAACAGTTCCGTTGACAAGAGGCCAACGGCGAAGAGGCTCGTTTTTATTAGGATGTCTTTGAGCAGGAAAATAAAAATAATAAGCTATCTTCCGAATCGCAATTCCAGGAGACAACCAGCAAGAAGGGGTCCGGTTGTACATCACACTCGAAATCTGATTAGCAATTACGGTTGGGCAGCGTAAATAGGAGCGCCGAGCCAAAATCGTCTTGGCAATTTCTCAAAAATGGCTTCCCCCCCCCCTCCCTGGTTGAAGGAGTAATAAAGCAATAAAACAGAACAATAGATTTCAGAGATGGGAATTCGCACGTTACCTCTCCGTAGGTGATGGTGTTGTTGTAAACCCTCATTTCAGGGTAGACGTTCTCCAAGTACCACTTAAAACTCCGGCACTGCAGACGTTGCCGTAAAGCAACCCTTTCTGACACGTCTCCGAAGTCAACGCCAGGGTTCTGGGATACACAAAACCACAAAACAAGATTCTACCCAGCTTGTTCTCCAGTTCACACAATCGTTGACTTGGTCTACAGCCCCGTTCTTCTGCCAACCTACCCAATCCCCATCCATCCATCCCCCTTCCTTTCCCTTCCCTTCCTTCCTTTTTTCCTTCCTTCCCATTGTCTTTCCTTCCTCCCTCCCTTCCCTCCCTCTCCTTTCCTTCCTTCTTTCCTTTTCTTCCTTCCCTTCCTTTCCATTGTCTTTCCTCCCTCTCATTCCTTCCTTCCCTTCCTTCCCATTGTTTTTCCTCCCTCCCTCCCTTCCCTCCCTCTCCTTCTTTTCCTTTCCCTTCCTTCCCTTCCTTCCTTCCCATTATCTTTCTTCCCTCCCTCCCTTTCCTCCTCCTATTCCTTCCTTCCCTTCCTTCCCATTATTTTTCCTCCTTCCCTCCCTCTCCTTCCTTTCCTCTTTCCTTTCTTTCCTTCCCATTGTCTTTCCTCCCTCCCTCCCCTCCCTCCCCTTCCTTTCCTCCTTCCTTTCCTTCCCTTCCCTTCCCTTCTTTCCTTCCTTCCTAACCAACGTAAGCAGTTTCTGAATCTAGAGATGCTCTTTAAAAACCAGAAATAAATATTAATTAAATCTCAGCAGAATCGGGTAGGGAGGGTGGAGTGGTATCATAAAAGGCAGAAGCACTTCAATTGAGGTTTCACCAAGTGACTGGTCTATCCTCTTGACTGATAAGCAGAATTCAGGAATGTTCCATTCGTGGGAAAGAGGCCTTGCCCCCCCCCTTACCGTCATTGGTATGTTCCACGCCATGTACACGTGGGATTTGAAGTCGTCCATCCACACTTCAGCCGCACGGAGGGCGTTGCGCTTGGCATAGTAGTCGATGTCATTGTTGTAAGGTTTCTTGGTGCGCTCAATGTGAGCCACCCGGGAGCAAGGCAGGACTTCCATGCTCCCGCCACACTGCCAGACCTGCGGGAAAAGTTACGGCTGTTATATGACGGCGGATAAAAATCGGTCGTTGAGAATGGTTTTGAAGACGAGAATGGGCTGCGTCATGATTAAGTGTCCTAGAATGCAGAATCATAGGGCTGAGAGGGGCCCCAGCGGTGTCTACCGTATTTTTCAGACTATAAGACGCACCGGTGTATAAGACACACCGAGATTTCAAAGAGGTAAGTAAGAAAAAAAGTTTTTGCCTTCCCCCAGCCCCCAGCAACCCTCTGCAGGCTTCAGCAGGGCTGGGACAAGGCAAAAAAGCCTCTGTTTTCATGAAAAAAACAGCCGTTTTTCACACAAACGGGGGCATTTTTGCCTTGCTGAAGCCTGCAGAGGGTTGCTGGGAGCTGGGGGAAGGCAAAAAAAAGCCTCTATTTTTGTGGGGAAAAAAGCCCACTTTACGCAAAAATGGGATGTGGGGACGGGGCTTCGGGAGGCCAAAAATGACTGTATTGGGTGTATAAGACGCACCAACATTTCCACCCTCTTTTAGTGTGGGGGGGGAAGGTGTGTCTTATACTCTGAAAAATACAATAATTTCTTTTTTTTAAAAAAAAGTTTTATTTTTTCTTTCCATGTACAATTCACAAATATACATTCTTGTAGATACTATTAAGATTTATCTGTTGACTTCTAGCATTTATCACAATCTGCTTAAGAATGTAAAAGACACAACTGGGATCACTTTTTTGCCCCCCTGCATCTCCATCTTATTTTGCAACAACCTTATTCCTTCCTTCTTCCCAACGTCCCTTCTCTACCTTCTTCTCTCCTCCTCTCCTAATTCAGGTTTTGCAAGTGCAGTTTTCCACCCTTGACCTTAGCCAGTAAGGGAAAGGGAAAAGTTCCCCTCGCACATATGTGCTAGTCATTCCCAACTCTAGCGGGCGGTGCTCATCTCCGTTTCAAAGCCGAAGAGCCAGCGCTGTCCGGAGACGTCTCCGTGGTCATGTGGTCGGCATGACTCAATGCTGAAGGCGCACGGAAAGCTGTTCCCTCCCCACCAAAGGTGGTCCCTATTTTTCTGTTTGCATTTTTACGGGCTTTCGAACTGCTAGGTTGGCAGAAGCTGGGACAAGTCACGGGAGCTCACTCCGTTACGCGACGCTAGGGATTCGAACTGCCGAATTGTCGATTTTTTCTGATCAACAAGCTCAGCGTCTTAGCCACTGAGCCACTGTGTCTCTTAGCCGGAGTCACCTTCAAAGAATGGGTTTGATCCACAAGTATCCCATGCGTTTGCCCCCCACCCCCACCCTGGTGTCCTCAGCTCCGAAATTAAACCAAATCCAATCCTTGAGCTATGGGCAATGCCACCCTCCGCCCCCTCGTCCAAGATTAAGTGAACAATGGGTGAGACTTTCCCAGGAGGAAGGCTCTCCAATTGCTAGGAATGCTGAAAACTGAATGTCAGTATTGATGTGGAGAGGCCTGATGAGGTGGTTCCTTCATTAAAAAGATCAACTTTTCCTTTCCTTTGCAAATGAAGGCTTCATTCACATAAATATCCTGCAGGGTTTTGATTTTCCTTTAGCCCTGGGGCTTTCTACATTTTTTTAAAGTTACATAAGACGTATTTATAACCCTCCCAAGATGGATGGTAATGCAATATGTTGAGACTAAAAAAAAAAAAGCATTAAACCACAGGCGTTAAGGGAAACGGTCCACCTCATCTATATATGCAAGGCAAATAGTTATTTATTCAATCTACATTTTCTCAACGCCAAAATCTCCCTGAGGTTTCTCAAGTTTTCTTCCCTTGCAAAAGGAAAGAAGGAAGGAAAGGAAGGAAGGAAGGAAGGGAGAAAGTAGAAAAGGAAGGAAGGAGGTGAAAAATAGGGAAGGAAGAGAGAAAGGAAGGAGGAAAGAAGGAAGGAAGGAAAGGAAAGAAGGAAGGAAGGGACAGTGAAAGGAAGGAAGGGATGAAGGAAGAAAGTAAAAAAGGAAGAAAGGGACAGAGAAAAAGGAAGGAAGGAAGAGAAAGAGAAAGGAAGGAAGAAAGTGGAAAAGGAAAGAAGGAAGGAAGAAAGGAAGAAGATTCGGTTTGTCTACTTCATTCTCAGAATGCATGAAAAAATTCTTTTAGATTTTCTCTTTGCAGGGTTTTTTTAAAACTTGTCTCTAGTGCTGATGGTGCAAAAAGTCATATTTGACCATTGTAGCTCTCAGACCTCAATTTTTGTCTATTTCTGACATTTTACAAAGCTTTTGGAGCTTCCTGACCTGAAAAAACCTTGTGAGATGATTTCCTTCCTTCCAAGCATGTTTCTTTGAGACTTAAATGGACCATGAGGAAATTACAGAGGGAAGATCAATCTACTATGAAAAATTAGGCCAGTTATGTACAGGTAGTCCTTGACCTCAGTTGAGGCTGTTGTTAAGTGAGTTTTGGCCCAGTGCAATAACACTTATATACTGCTTTCCAGCCCTCTCTAAGTGGTTTACAGAGTCAGCCTCTTGCCCCCAACAATGTGGGTCCTCATTTTACCCACTTTGGAAAGATGGAAGGCTGAGTCAACCTTGAGCCAGTCAGGATCAAACTGCTGGCAGTGGGCAGAGTTAGCCTGCAATACTGCATTCTAATCACTGTACAAGGAAGGAAGGAAGGAAGGAAGGAAGGAAGGAAGGAAGGAAGGAAGGAAGGAAGGAAGGAAGGAAGGAAGGAAGGAAGGAAGGAAGGAAAACACGTGTGAAGCGAACCAGTAGTAAAACTGGCAGCAACGCACCTCTGCATTGTACTGCAAACTAGGGCATGCAAAACCTTTGCCAGACCAATTCTTGAATGCAGCTCGTCTGCCTGGAATCCATACTGAATATTGTGTGAAGTTCCCAGAAGAGTATCTAATTAATTTACGAGCCTCGAGACAAAGTTCAAAAGAAATCCAATCATTTATTAGGATCGACATTCTGGCGTGAACTCCTGTGGAGCCAAAACTCCTTTCGCAGTTTCCCCCCCCCCATGCCAGCCTGATAATCGTCATGGCAGCGCTTTAGAAGTTGAGATATTGGACATGAATGCGATCAGGCGAGTCCAGAGGTATTTCACGAGAAGAGTCCTCCACTCCTCTGCTCGCAACAGAATCCTTGATGCCATCAGGCTCGAAATTTGGGGCTTGGACAACCTAGAACTAAGTCAACTAAGGTCTGACCTAAGCGCAGTACACAACAGGTAGGATGCTACAACGTCCTACCTGTCAACGACTACTTCGGCTTCAACTGCAATAATACGCGGGCAAACAACAGATACAAACTCAAGGTAAACTGCTCCAAACTCAATTGCAGAAAATACGACTTCAGCAACAGAGTGGTCGACGCCTGGAATGCTCTACCCGACTCCGTTGTTACATCCTCTAACCCCCGTAACTTTAACCTTAAACTCTCTACCGTGGATCTCACTCGTCTCGTACATGTTCGACAAATAAATAAATCTTTCAACTCTATAATTCTGTAGATCTGATCTAGGTATTGCTTGTTCCCTATTTCAAATATTTTTACATTACTGAAAGGAAACGAGGGTCAGACAAAAAAATGGTTAAGTATTGGCTGTTCTCAACCAGCCCAGCGAATATCAAGTCAAAAAGCATCTTTTGCTTATCCTGTCTTTAAAAAGAAAATAACACCAAGACTAAACCCTCATATGACAGCTGCTTGTTGACATTTCTAGAAGGTTAACTGTGTGGACCAAAAGTATTGAAAAGGCCCCCTCGTCAATGCAATATTTGACAGAGCAGGCTTTAGATCATAAGCAGAATTCAACCGGAGGAATCCTTGGTTGTTTTCTTGCAAACGTTCTATTACCCAACTAGGCAACGTCATCAATGCTAGAAGGCAGTGAGATTTGCAAAGAGGAAGAGGCGGTCTGTGGATCCTTGGTGGTCTCTGAGCTTGGTGGTTTTCTTGCAGATGTTTCATGACCCAACTAGGCAACATCATCAGTGCTAGAAGGGAGTGGGGTTTGTGGAGAGGAGGAGAAAGTAGAGGACTGTGCAATCCTTTGGTGCTCTCTGAACTTGGTTTTTTTCTTGCAGACATTTTATTACCCAACTAGGGAACATCATCAGTGCGGCTGCTGCTATTATCTAGTTTGTGTAACAAAACATCTGCAAGAAAACTCAGAGGGCATCAAAGACCCCTCATTTTAACCCTGAGCTGCAAAGATTCTTCTTTATCAGAATTCAAACTTGGAGGCGGGGGGGTGGGGGGAGGAGAGGCAAAAATACAAGAATTTAAAAGTTCTCCAGAAAATCACCTCCATATTTTTGTTTTCAAGTTCTGGTTAGTTTGTTGCTAACCAGGGAGAGGGGAAAAATCACTTTGCCATTTCTGTTTTTCAGATGAGCTTTTATGTCCTTTAAAAGCATTCACAGTTTGATCTGGCTATTAGCAGAAGTGATGGAGAAACGACGAAGATTTCGAAATAAGTACCCTAAGGCATTCATAAAGGTTCTGAAATGGGGAGAAATTATGGCTGGGATCCATCACGAGCACTCCATCTCAAAATGTTTCATTGCTGATCCTATTTGTAGCGGGATTCTGTCTTTCCCCCAAAATATATGATTCTAGAGCTGACACAAATGGATGCCGCATTTAGTGTTTCTGCTGAATCTTTGTAAACCTTTTGGCTTTTTCTGAAGGAAGTTTACAGAGAGGAAAAAAAACTGCAGTTGAAGAGGAGGGGGGAGATGATGATGAGGAGGAGGCAAAAAAAATTCAAACTTTGGCCAGACTGTTTTCAGATAATCCAATATTCTTGTCTACAGCTTTATTAAAAGGAGGAGGAGGAGGAGGAAAGAGGAGGAAGAGGAGGAGGAGAAGGAGGAGGAGGAAGGAGAAGGAAGAGGAGGAGGAGATGGAGAAGGAAGAGGATGAAAAAGAAGGAGGAGGAGAAGGGGGAGAAGGAGGAGGAAGAGGAAAAGGAAGGAGAAGGAAGAGGAGAAGAGGGAGAAGGAGGAGGACGAAGAAGAAGAAGAGGAGAAGGAGGAAGAGGAGGAAAGAGGAGGAGGAGAAGGAGAAGGGGAAGGAGGAGGACGAAGAAGAAGAGGAGAAGGAGGAGAATGAGAAGGGGAAGGGGGAGGAAGAGGAGGAGGAGATGGAGAAGGAAGAGGAGGAGGAAGGAGAAGGAAGAGGAGGAGGAGGAGGAGGAGGAGGAGGAGAAGAAGAAGAAGAAAAGAAGAAGAAGAAGAAGAAGAAGAAGAAGAAGAAGAAGAAGAAGAAGAAGAAGAAGAAGAAGAAGAAGAAGAAGAAGAAGAAGAAGAAGAAGAAGAAGAAGAAAAGAGCAGCAAAATAGCAGAGAATAGCAATCATGACTTTGAGGGGAGACAGTCTCTTGTTAACCTTATAGGAGAAAAATCCCTTAATCATGGCCAACACTGAAATATTTCCTAAAGAATTTTACACTCAGCATTCTTTATCTCTTTGAGGGTTTTATGAGCAGAGATAAATCAGGCAAATTAATAGTCTGGCACAATGGGAGGGAGAAGAAGATAAGATTAGGGGGGGGGAGGAAATAGGATTTTAAAAATGACCCACATATTTTAACCGCTAATCCAACCCTAAAAAAAAGAAAATAGTAAATCCATTTTGCGAGCCATTCTGACAAAGAACATCATTCTTCTGACTGGATGGGTTTAGAGATTGACCTAAAAAAAGATTCCCCCCCCCACCCTACGAGATAAGGTTCTTTTCTGTAAAGACAACTAAATCTCCCGTCTTTCTGAAACAATCAATTATATTTGAAGGAGGAAAGGAAGACAGGCGTGTTATTTAAAAGCGTCCCCAAAATACAGAAAAGAGAAAGGAAGGAAGCATCTTTGTCTTACACCGCTGAGCAATGGAATTCAGGACAGAAATCATAAGCAGGAGCGCTCAAAATACGGCCCGCGGGCCGTATCCGGCCCACCGGGACCGGGTCATTAATCTGGCTGGGCCATGACGCTGCCCCGCCCACATTGCCCTGTCCACATTGCCCCGCCCACCCACTGGCTCCCACACGTCTTCTGTGCATCCCGGCCTCCAGAGAGAGAGGGAGAGGGAGTGACACACACACACACACACACATTCCTCATACACGCCCCCCCCCCAAGGCAGTCACGTCCCTTCACTATCCTGCATTACACCTCCCGCCAGGAGCATAACAAATCAACGTTTAATTTGCGTGTATCGTTTGGCCTGCTAAATTCGCTACGTCCGTCCACCCAGTCACATGACCATCTAACCACACCTGCCCAGTCACATGACCACCTAGCCATGCCACGCCCCCCACCTGGTCTGGCTCCCCCAACAGTCTGAATTGGCCCCCTGTTTAAAAGGTTTGAGGACTCCTGCCGTAGAAGATGGCAGGCAAACAAACTTACTCAGCCTTTTCTCCTTCAGCAAAACATGTATTTAATATTGAAGCTAGAGGAGATAAGCTCGTTTATTTTAATTATCTCGCACTTCTAATAAGCTACTTCTAATAGAGGGCCTTCTTATGTTCCTTTATACCTATCTAGGGAGCTTCCGAAGTAAGCTAGCTCTGCTTCCTACTTGGTGGATACTCATCATTCTCTTCCGGGCCGCTCGGCATCCGTTCAGTTATTGGGGTTGATGAGGAGAAAGGGATTTTTGCATAAAGTGGACATTTTCAGCAGGGAGTTTTACTCAGTCCCACTTGCTACTCTAAGCTGAGGTGGATTTTGATGCAACCATCCTGGGACGTAGGCTGAGGACTTTTTGTTAAACATGAAATGGCGGCTCCATGATTCTAACTTCATGGGTTCCTGCTGTTTTAATTTTATTTTTCCTTCCTACTTCAGGAAAGGGGGAGGAGGAGAAGGAGGAGAAGGAGAAAGAGGAGAAGGCGGAGGAAAAAAATCAAACGTTGGCAGACTGTTTTTAGATAATCCAATATCCTTGTCTGGCAGCTTTATTAAGAACAGGAGGAGGAGGAGGACTTTGGGTCTTTGATGCTCTCTGAGCTTTTTTTTTTTTGTTTCATTATTCAACTATGTAATGTCCAGTGTTAGAAGAAAGAGGAGGAGGATAAGAAAAAAGAAGAAGAAGAAGAAGAAGAAGAAGAAGAAGAAGAAGAAGAAGAAGAAGAAGAAGAAGAAGAAGAAGAAAGGGGGAAGGGGGAAGGGGGAAGAAGAAAGGAAGAAGAAAGGAGGTAGGAGGAAGAGGAGAGGAGGAAGGAGGAAGAGGAGGAGAAGGAGGAGGAGAAAGGAGACGGGAGACTGAGAAGAAGAAGAAGAAGAAGAAGAAGAAGAAGAAGAAGAAGAGGAGGAGGAGGAGGAGGAGGAGGAGGAGGAGGAGGAGGGGGAGGAAGAAGAAAAAGAAGAAAGATTTTTCTAACTCAAAGCTAGAAAATCTACTTTCTTGATCTTCAATACTCAGCAAACATTGTTTTAACCTCATATTTCACACACACACCCCCACAGAGTGATGGGTGGCCAATTTTTTTTACTACTGGTTCGGGCATGTGAGGCTTCTGAGCATGTGCAGAAGAATCCAGGTGGGTGGGCGGAGCCTCCTGCCGCCACTACTACCAGTTTCCCCGATCCGGTCTGAACTGGGAGCAACCCACCTCTGCCCTCAAAGTCCAGTCCACCAGAAAGAGCAAATAAAAACCAACAGCCTTTTAGATCTATCGACCACTTTCTGCTCTCAAAAGGAATGAATATCATGAGGCTTTTAAGAAAACGGTATTTCTCTGCGAAGGCCATAATTTTCTCTCTCTGTGGCAAGTAGAGTTTTGCCCATGCAAGCTGCACAGACCGAACGAGAATATCTAGTACGGATCCATTTAGAGAAAGCCAAGATAGAAGTCAGGTTCCCACCGTATCATCAGAAGAAATTTTAAAGGCTCCAATTTCAGGCACAACAGGATTACAGACATTTTATCGAACACCGGACGAGTTTTCAATATTGATTTGCGATTACTTTATTTGTGTTTACAGCATTCCAGTCCTGCTGTTTTAATCAAAGTCCTCGAAATATCTAGACCAGGGGTGAAATCCAGCAGGTTCTGACAGGTTCTGGAGAACCGGTAGAGTAGATTTTAAGTAGTTCAGAGAACTGGTAGCGGAAACTTTGAGTAGTTCAGAGCCCCTGCAAATGCCACTTCTTGCTGGCTCCAGAGTATGAAGGGAATGGGGATTTTGCAGTATCCTTCCCCTGGAGTGGGGAGGGAACGGGAATTTTGCAGTATCCTTCCCCTGGAGTGGAAAGGAATGGGGATTTTGCAGTATTCTTCCCCTGGAGTGGGGAGGGAATGGGGATTTTGCAGTATACTTCCCCTGGAGTGGGGAGGGAATGGAGATTTTGCAGTATCTTTCCCCTGGAGGGGGGAGGGAACAGAGATTTTGCAGTATCCTTCCCCTGGAGTGGGGAGGGAATGGGGATTTTGCAGTATCCTTCCCCTGGAGTGGGGAGGGAATGGGGATTTTGCAGTATACTTCCCCTGGAGTGGGGAGGGAATGGAGATTTTGCAGTATCTTTCCCCTGGAGGGGGGAGGGAACAGAGATTTTGCAGTATCCTTCCCCTGGAGTGGGGAGGGAATGGGGATTTTGCAGTATCCTTCCCCTGGAGTGGGGAGGGAATGGAGATTTTACAGTATCCTTTCCCTGGAGTGGGAAGGAATTGAGATTTTGCAATATCCTTCCCCTGGAGTGGGGAGGGAATGGGGATTTTGCAGTATCCTTCCCCTGGAGTGGGGAGGGAACGGGGATTTTGCAGTATCTTTCCCCTGGATTGGGGAGGGAACTGGAATTTTCTGAGAGTGAGAACAATTAACCAACGGAACAGAAGTTGCCTTCCGAAGTTGTGGGAGCTTCATCCTTGGAAAATTTCAAGAAGAGACTGGACTGCCGTCTGTCAGAAATGCTGTAGGGTCTCCTGATTGGGTGGGGAGGTTGGACTAGATGACCTACAAGGTCCCTTCCAACACTGTTAATCTGTAACCAAGATGATTTAGGGGACTGGAGACTAAAATATAAGATGAACGGTTGCAGGAACTGGGCATGGCTAGTCTAGTGAAGAGAAGGACCAGGGGAGACAGGAGAGCAGCTTTCCAATATTTGAGGGGCTGCCCCAGAGAGGAGAGAAGCTAATTCCCAAAGCACCTGAAGGCCAGACAAGGAATAACGGATGATTTTTTAAAATTTAATTTATAGACCGCCCCCTCTCCCCGTAGGGACTCGGGGCGGTGTACAGACCATTCATAATCAAAACAATAAAAATGACATAAGACATAAGACATGAAACATAAACGACTCACACACACGGTCTGTTATAAAATCCCAAAACCAATTTAAATATTAAGAACAATTTTAAAACCCGTTAAAACCCCAATATAAAATTTAAAAAGCCATCCAGGAAGGTTTGAATAGATGTTAAATACAGTTACGATTATGGTTGTAATTAGGCCAGACCTGCTACTCGAAACAGATGGGTCTTGAGTTTCTTGCGGAAGGAGCGGAGATCAGAGGTGGTTCTAATATCGGGGGGGGGGGGGGGGGAGGTCGTTCCAGAGGGTTGGGCCCATCACAGAGAAGGCCCTACTCCTAGGCACCGCCCGCCCGCACTGTTTAGCGGATGGTACCCGGAGGAGGCCCTCTCTGTGAGAGCGGATTGGTCGCAGGGATGTATGGGGTAGAATGCGATCCCGCAAATAACTAGGTCCCGAGCCATGGAGCGCTTTGAAGATGACGATCAACACCTTGAAACGCACCCGAAAGGCCACAGGTAGCCAGTGCAGCTCGCGCAGGAGAGGTGTTACATGGGAGTACTTATTACTCCCCATAATAACCCACGCGGCTGCATTCTAGACCAGCTGGAGCCTTCGGGTGCATCTCAAGGGGAGCCCCATGTAGCGAGCGTTACAGTAATCAAGGCGAGAAGTCACTAGGGCATGAGTGACTGTGCAAAGGGCGTCCCGCTCCAGTAAGGGAATGGAAACTTTAATGCAAGACAGATACGTCGGCTTAAAAAACGACAACGAAAAACGCAACAACAACTCCCAAACATCTTCGCTTAATAATCTTCCCACAGAGCTTCACTGCAGATCCTTCGGGACTCATGGAGAAAGGCTACCATATGGATTAGCATCAGCAAACTTCCAATATTTATGATGGAAATAATGCAAAGCTTTTTCTTTTTTAAAAACCTGCTTAGTGAGCTAGCTTGAAAAAAAATATCCCCCCCCCCAATACTGGAGGGGAAAAAATATACACGAACCCCCAGAGATAGCTGTGTAAGCAAGCAAATTTGTCTGTGATTATTAAGACAGACACCCCTTGTTGGTAGGTTATTTGTTTAAAAAAATGGAACAAAGGAGAGTCAATGCCTTCGGAGAACATTCCCGTTTTAAGATTTTTTTGGCCTCTCAGCATATCCAGTTCATTAGCACCCCACCTTCCAAGTTCTATTTCCTAAGGTCTGAAGAGTAGAAGGGCAGAGTTTTTACTCCTGAAATATGTTTGCCGAAGCAAAATGCCGTAGAATTGTTAAGATCCTCAGGAGAAAGTCTGCAGAGACCACGGAGTTTTATTTCAGTCCAGCGATGTCAGCGTATATCCATAATTGCATCTATCTTCTGGGTCTTGTAAAGTCACACAAAGTTGCAAAGGTACACCATTTCCCTGCAAGGGGTTGCTTTTTCCGGTTACACCCAAGCCACCATCACGGAATGAGTCTGGGGTGTCTTCAGATTCGTGTATCTATTCGGACCTAGGCTTCCCAAAAGCACGAAGCAGACTCCTCGCCCTGATAAAAAAAACCTTTTATTTAGTTTTAAAGTGAATTCCACTCCAGCAAAGTCCCGGCCAACTGTCTTTCAAGAGATTTCACAACTACAGACCTTTATCAGGCTTGGAGAGCTGCCAGGCCGATATCTTCAAAACGCCACGCTGTAGCAGCAATTACTTGGCAAGGAGTCAGGAACAGATCTTCACCCTAATGGATTCAACTAATGGTCTCCTGCAAACTCCACTCCCCTTTCGCTCCTCTTTTATTTCCTCTAGGAAATAAACATTCACCGTCCATCTGTGGCTTACTCCCAAGTCGACCCTTGTTTCTTAGCTTAACTAATTGCCTCCTGCAAACTTCCCTTCGTCTGGCAACTCTGCGCATGCTGGGAACAGGCTCCAGCTGTTCTTCTGCCTCACTGATGTGTGACTCCAAAGGCAGCTGATAACTGGCATACGGCTCTGGCCACCTCTCTGCCTCCGACACAGAGCCCTCATCTGAGCCTTCCCCAGACTCCACGCTGTAGCAGCAATTCCTTGGCAAAAAGTCAGGAACAGATCTTCACCCGAATGAATTGAAACTAATGGTCTCCTGCAAACTCCACTCCCTTTTCGCTCCTCTTTATTCCCTCTGGGAGGGGCCATTCACCTGTGGCTTTACTCCTGAGTCAGCCCTTGTTCCATAGCTGTTCCCTTCGTCTGGCAACTCTGCGCATGCGCACATTGGGAATAGGCTCTAACTGTTCTTCTGCTCCACTGCTGTCTGACTCTGAAGGCAGCTGATAACTGTCATACGGCCTTGGCCCCCTCTCTGCCTCCGACACAGAGACCTCATCAAAGCCTTCTCCAGACTCCAGGACTGGCCCATGTTCCTCCCCAACCTCTCTCTGACTGTCCGAATCTGCTGCCAGATCCGTTGGTGGGCCACAACAATATCTTCACATGGAGTCTTCTAACTCAGGAGGATGAAATGAGGGGGTTACATTTGGACTCTCCTGCATTTCCATTGGGGTCCCCCAAAGAGTAGCGTGGGTCCTCAAAATGAGTTCTTTGGGCTTGAGGGTGAGGTGTGGCGAGTCCAAGTCTCAAGAAACAAAACGGGGTCTTGTTTGGAGAGCTGAAGATGGTTGTGGAAGCCTTCAGCCTCTTAAAATTGAACCCCTCTCTCAAACCAGCTACGGGCCCACGAATATTAGGAAGGTCACTCTGGAGCCAAAATAAGCCATGTGATGCAAAGATCCATAAATACCTAATTTAGCGCAATGCCGAGCATCCGTTGCTTCCCCTCAAAGATTCAGGTAGGTTTTCTTCATTCTAAGTTGGAACCAGTTTGATGGTTGAAATTCTATCCCATTCAACTCAACAAATCTAGTTAAAGACAACTTGGTGAGGATCATACATGGAGAACAATTGTTTCTTAGTTAATTGCCCAAAAGACTGGGTCTTCCTATAAAGCAGGGGTGTCAAACTTGATTTCATTGAGGGCTGCACCAAGGTTGTGTTTGACCCCGGGGGGGTTGGGAAGCTTGACATCACTCATGTCGGGGGTGCCTGTGGTAGCCTGAACACACTGTTTTTGGCTGCAATGGCCTCCTGCAACCCTCTGCCACATACGGGAGGGCCGTATGTGGGCAAGCTTCCCAGTTTTCCCCACCCCACCCAGTTGAAAGTTCAAGACCTTGCCCCCACACCCACAAGTCCATCCCATGGTCCAATCTCCCACTGCCATGCTGGCAGCTTCCACCCATCCAATTCCGGTCAGGTGCAGAGGTGCAAAGACAAAGGATGACCTTGGCTTTCTAGAAAGGAATTTTGTTTTGGCTATATCGCATCTCACTCCGTACAATCCCCCCTCCCATTTCCCCACCATAGAAAACACATAGTAGTGTAATAGAAAGTGTGGCAGGCCAAAGATCCAAAAGAAAAGATGGCTGCAGGCCTGACAGTCAGTTGTGTTGAGGGGCACCTGTGATGAGCCAAGGGCTCTTCCAGTGAAAACAGTCCCCTGCAACCCTCTGGCAGTGAAAGCTCCGTTTTTGCTGGCAGAGGTACTATGGGCTGGTTATTTGCTGTTTCCATGGCAGCCTCATGGGCCAGATCTAAACATCCTGTGGGCCCCCAGGCCTTGAGTTTGACACCCCCCTGCTATAAAGGCACGTGGGTTTTCCTCCACCCCGTACACTTTTGAGAGTTGAATCTTAGGGCTTCTACTCAACCACCGAATCATTGCCAGCATGATCCACACATGTACCTAAGGGCTATGTCACAGCTTCCTTCAAAAAGCAAGGCCATTTTAATGCTTACAAACCACACACACACACACACACACACACACACACAAATCATTCTGCCAACAATGCAGAATCTAAAATTACATTTTAATGGTAATGTGAGCAAATCATCCTTTCTGCGCATTCAAGCAACTTCCATTCATTTCCCCCCTCCCCTCCTCCTCCTAACTTATTCAAAGCAACAGGGTGATGTTATAAAAAACCAACGTATAATTTACATCGGAGGTAGGGGGGAACAAAATCCAGGGTAGTATTGTTCAATAATAACACAGGAGAAGGTGTACGCATGTAGGAGGCAGAATAAAGGGGAGCCTGAGATCTTTGTGTAGAATTATACAACTTGATGTAACAGCTGCCAACACTAATCTCGTGGGAAGGATATTTAGCTAGAATTCAGAAGATTCAAAAGCATCCCCAGAAAATCTGAAAGGGAACACTTAAAAATCGGTTGCAATCTATTCTGCAGCATCAACAACTCAGACTGGGTTATATATAGTTCCACTTTTTCACTCTGTTCCGTAGAATTCACCTAACTTGTACAAAACCACTTGTCCTTTCCAAGATTCATAGTCAAGTCAAAGTCCTAGAGAGGCCTTATTTTTAACAGGGCTTCTTCAGGTGTTCTTGCTGCCTCATTATTTTGGCTTTCAACTCACCCCCCCCCCCCAACGGGAGGTTGAAAGAGGAACATGTGAAGTGTTAATGCCATTTTGTAATGCCACCCTTGGAATACGGCATTCAGTTTTGGTCGCCATGATGTAAAAAAGATGTTGAGACTCTAGAAAGAGTGCAGAGAAGAGCAACAAAGATGATTAGGGGACTGGAGACTAAAACATATGAAGAACGGTTGCTGGAACTGGGCATGGCTAGTCTAGTGAAGAGAAGGACTAGGGGAGACATGATAGCAGTGTTTCGCTATCTCAGGGGCTGCGACAAAGAAGAGGGAGTCAAGTTATTTTCCAAAGCACCTGAGGGTAGTACAAGAAGCAAATCTCTTCTCCCCGTCTTCCAAGGTCTTTCTCTCCTTCCATTACTGCCGCCTGCTTTACAGCCTAAGAAACTAGGGAGGGTCCCTTCTCTTCCTCCACCCATTATGCAGCTCTGGGCTATGCGGTCTTTTCTCTGAATGTTTCCTTGGCAATGACACTTCTCCCCCTGTCTTCCAAGGTCTTTCCCACGTATTACATTCCATCGTTTAGTGACACATTTTTATAGCTTGATGCTGTCCTTACAGCATGATCTTAGATAAACACAAGAAGGGGAAATTGCACCTGCTTTAATCTTCCCCTTATTTGAGTCCGTATGGATATCACTGCCAATTTGCACAGGTGTATTTATTGGACAATTCTTAAGCCCGATGTAAACCTCTTTCCTGAATGCTCACATCCTATTAACAGCAGGAGAACAAAAAGAATCCGTGACTCTGAGAGCTGTTAAAATAATAATAATAAAAATGTGGAACAGTCCCCCTGGGCTTGCCGTCTGACATTCGTTATAAAGAGAGTTTGCATTGATGGATAAACACAGCATGAAAATGACAATCGCATGATCAAAGGGTAAGGACGAGAGACAACAACAACAATCCAGCCACAGTGTTGGTTAACCGGTTTGGACTAGATAAAAACGTGGACCAGAAACTGTTTAGAAACAATTTTCTAAATCCTGAAAGCTGTTTTTTTCCCCCCCACATTGGTGTTTTTTTTTTTCCAAATCAATATTTTAATAGCCACAGAAGAATCCATCTTATTAACCCCCTTTAATCAACTGAATTGTGATTCAGGTTTAATGAAGTCACATAAATAGTAGTCCTTTGTAGGAGAAGAGCAAGCAGAGCTGGAGGTAAATGTGTCATCAACTTAGAGTCCTTACATTACATAGAGATCTTCATGTTCTTATAATGGGCTGTTGTGGCCTCTCAACAGCCAGCGGAGTTGGCAGCAGATTCGGACAGTGAGGAGGTTGGGGAGGAACATGGGTCAGTCCTAGAGTCTGGGGAAGGCTCTGATGAGGGCTCTGTGTCGGAGGCAGAGAGGGGGCCAGGGCCGTATGCCAGTTATCAGCTGCCTTCAGAGTCAGACATCAGTGAGGCAGAAGAACAGCTGGAGCCTGTTCCAAGTATGTGCATGCGCAGAGTTTCCAGATGAAGGGAACAGCTAAAGAACAGGGGTTGACTTGGGAGTGAGGCCACAGGTGGATGATGAATGGCCCCTCCCAGAGGAAATAAAAGAGGAGCGAAAGGGGAGTGGAGTTTGCAGGAGAGACCATCAGTTCTCTTAATTGGTTCGTTACTCTCCGAGACTCCTTGTCAAGTTCTGCAGATCTCGGCCTGGCAGCTCTCCAAGCCAGCTAAGGTCTGCGACTGTAAATCCTCCCTGGAAAGACTTTGCTGGATGTGAATGAGCAGAATTCACAGTCAATTAATATAGGTATATCCACTTTGTGGGTTTTTTTTTAAAGAGGAAAGAATAAGTAACTGTTTGGAGTTTTTAGTGTGAGCTATGTTCCAAATTCATACCCTTCCTAAAAACATATTAAATTAGCATGTAAATAAATATACTTCCACCTTCAATTAAAGCCTTCCAACACACACACACCCAAGTCTAATTAAAATATGCTAATCTAATCATTTCTGGCTGGAAACCAACTTCTTCTTTTAAGTGACTATTTCTCAGCGATTGGAAGATTTTGTTCCTTAACAGCGCAATAAGCAGAATCGCAATTGTGCTGAAATCAACCACTAAGCAAAAGATTGCAAGCCCGCAAAGAATGCCCATCGCATTCTTGCCTGTAGTTGAATTGCAAAACGAGACATATTTGGGTGGAACGTAACGTTAAGTAAGAATCTCAGGGAGAAGGATTGGGAGAGAAGCCCAAAGAAATCACAGCCAACTCCCTCGAGGCTTCAAGTTTCCAGTTTTGCAGTACAGGTAGTTCTCGACTTACGACTGGTCAAAGTTGTATGATTAGGAGCCAGCCGTGTGCTACGGCCACCAGAAAAGCCAACGCAGTCGTAGGCTGCATTAACAGAGGAAGAGAATCAAGATCACGTGAAGTGTTAGTCCCGCTTTATAAAGAGCTGTGGTGGCACAGTGGTTAGGGTGCAGTACTGCACACTCTGGCTGCCTGCGGTTTGGCAGTTCGAATCTCACCAGGCTTAAGATTGACTCAGCCTTCCATCCTTCTGAGGTGGGTAAAAGGAGGGCCCAGATTGGTGGGGGCAAGAGGCTGACTCTGTAAACTGCTTAGAGAAGGCTGAAAAAGCACTGTGAAGTGGTATATAAGTCTAAGTACTCTTGCTATTGTCCTTCCTTCTTCCTTCCCTCCCTCCCTCTCTCCCTCCCTCCCTCCCTCCCTCCTTCCTTCCTTGAGCAGTCGTTAGAATGCAGTATCGCAGGCTAATTCTGCCCAGTGCCATCAGTTCGATCCTGACTGGCTCAAAGTTGACTCTGCCTTCCATCCTTCCGAGGTAAGTAAAATGAGGACCCAGATTGTTGATGGCAAGAGGCTGACTCTGTAAAACCGCTTAGAGAGGGCTGTAAAGCCCTGTGAAACGGAATAGAAATCTAAGTGCTCTTGCTATAGTCCTTCCTTCCTTCCCTCCCTCCCTCCTTCCTTGCTCAGTGGTTAGAATGCAGTATGGCAGGCTAACTCACTGCCCATTGCCAGCGGTTCGATCCTGTCTGGCTCAAAGTTGACTCTGCCTTCCATCCTTCCGAGGTGGGTAAAATAAGGACCCAGATTGTTGATCGGGAGGGAATGGAGATTTTGCAGTATCCTTCCTCTGCCACGCCCACCAAGCCACGCCCAAAGAACCAGTAGTAAAAACTTTTGAATCCCACCACTGGTTTGATCACCTGCTCCTCTTCAGACTATCGGAAATCCTCTTTAAAACAACGTTAAGCCCACCTTTTCTTCTATTTGCACATCATTTCTGCAGCTTTGATTATACCTGGTATTTATCTCTAACCCTGGGCCCTCGCAATTTATATCCCCCCTCCTCTATTTTTCCTTCCCTTCAACTCCTTACAGCTTTTTCCTCTGCGGTTCTGCGAGGCAAAAGGAACACAGCGTTAAAACAAAAAGGAAAAAGAATAAAAATCACCAGTAAGGTTTGCTCCAGTTAATTAACCGTTTCAATCACAGGCCATTTAGTAAATTGTTTCAGATGATGAATGGAGCTTTTGAAAAGGTTTCCCAGTCACTAATAACAGGGGTCTGTTTTTTCTCCGATAGCTCCAGCGATATTAATAGACATGTCACCTAAAAGGAAAATCTGGCTTGGGAAAAAGCTTTGGCGTTTGGTTTTCAGCATCTTACACGAGACACCTTCTTCTCCCTTCCCTTTGGGGCTTTCATCTTCACCTCAAGAAAAAGTTTTGGGAGTTACAATTTACATTTCCAAAGTGCCCCGGAGTGCTGGTAGATTAAGGTAATAATGAGTAATTAAAATGGAAGCTCCCAGACCCAATGAGATATAAGAATGGTGCGACTTGGAGGCACTTTGCTTGGGAGATACTTTTTATACAATAATACAATACAATAGTAGAGTTGGAAGGGACCTTGGAGGTCTTCTAGTCCAACCCCCTGCCTAGGCAGAAAACCCTATACCGTTTCAGACAGATGGCTATCCAACATCTTCTTAAAGACTTCCAGTGCTGGGGCATTCACAACTTCTGGAGGCAACTTCTGTTCCACGGATTAATTGTTCTCACTGTCAGGAAGTTTCTCCTCAGTTCTAAGTTGCTTCTCTCCTTGATTAGTTTCCACCCATTGCTTCTTGTTCTGCCTTCAGGTGCTTTGGAGAATAGTTTGACTCCCTCTTCTTTGTGGCAACCCCTGAGATATTGGAACACTGTTTTTTATGAATCAAATACAGAGGAGAAAAAAAATCTAGAAAGAGATGGTGTTGATGTTGTTGTTGAATATATACTTTATTCATTAAACATGAAACTCAGCCCACTGAACATTCAAAAACGCATCGCAAATACCAGTGACTGGGGCTAATGGTTGATACGGTTGCAATTTTTGGATGTATCTTGTGAAATTCTTGGACATGGTGCCAAGTGCCCCGATGACAATGGGTATCACTCTTACATGCTTCATCCATAGCCGTGTAGTTTCGATGGCCAGGTCGCGATATTTCATGATTTTTTCTAGTTCTTTTTCTTCAACTCTGGCATCTCCAGCGATATCAATAAACTGTACACTTCGGCCTTCTACAACCGTGATCTCTGGCGTGTTGTGCTCCAAATGACGATCCGTTTGTATTCGAAAGTCCCACAAGATCTTCACCTTCTCATTTTCCATACGTTTTTCCACTTTATGTTCCCATGACTTTCTGGATACGGGTAAATCATTGTTGTTGTTATTGTTATTGCTATTGATATTATTGGTTAATCTTCTGTGAGATTCACAGCCTTTGGGGCTTGTTGGTAGCTCAACAGCTCGAGTCCTATCCAAGACCTAGGAACTGTTAAGATAACGTTGGAGGATATAAGCTGTTCCAAGTAGGGTGGGTTTTTTGCTTTATTATTATTATTATTGTTGTTGTTGTTGTTGTTGTTGTTGCTGCTGCTGCTACTACTACTACTACTACTACTACTACTACTACTACTACTACACAGTCAGCCAGATGTTCAGACTGGGTTTGGCATTTTTGGCTACCTATTGAGTCCTTGCCAAGGACCTGGGAGAGGCAAATCTGGATGTTTGATGGTGTTACCGATATTGTCGCAAGATAGAAGCAGTTCCAAGTAAAGCCACCTTCTGCAATTGACTGATGGTGAATTTGTCAATGCCAATGATGGTGTTCAAATGGTGCTCCAGTTCATAAAATCCTCAAAGAGTTAAAAATTGCTGAGTGTAAAATTCTTCAGGAAATATTTCGGTGTTGGCCATGATTAAGGGATTTCTCCTCCTCCTCCTCCTCCTCCTCCTCCTCCTCCTCCTCCTCCTCCTCCTCCTCCTCCTCTTCTTCTTCTCCTCCTTCTCCTCCTCCTCTTCCTCCTCCTCCTCCAACTTCCCATGGTGTTCTACCATTGTTGGATTCTTCTTCTTATCTTCTTCTGATTACGGGATTTTTTCCTCCTCCTCTTCTTCTTCTCCTCCTCCTCCCCTTCGTCCTCCTCCTCCTCCTCCAACTTCCCATCGTGTCCTATCATTGTTGGATTCACCACTCACCTCCCACCCAATTTCTCAATCTGGGATTATTTGAGACCACTCAACATCAACTAGGAGTTGCCAAGTTGCCATATTCAAATCTTGGCTTTACCAGGGCACGAATACTGCAGCCAAAATTATCCTTGCCTAAGGAAAAGCAGAAGACCATCCAAGGAAGAAGGAAAAAGGAACAGCAGAGAACTTTTCGTTATAAGAGTAATTGCACATGCTTGAAGGACTCTTCAACTGGGTGGTTCCCCCCCCCCCACCATATAATTTTCTCTTTTGGTCAATCAAGCTTTAATTGGCCAAAGGACAGATGAACAGAAGGACAAGAAAAATGGAGAACATTATGGTTTTGAATGGAGTGTGATACTTCTCATTCCTCAAATGCAAGCCATGTGCTTTATCCTGTTCTGGCCAGCTTTGAAGTTTTAATAAGGGGGGAAGTCAAACTCTTTTATTTCATATTGGCCTTTATCGGGCTTAATGGGTTCTCCTGATTCATTTTCTCTTAATTGGCTCTATGAAAGTTGGCTGATTATTAGTCATACAGCTGGCATTCAACGCCGTCCTGGAAAGGTACATTGGCTTAAAAAGAGAGAGCGAGAGGGAGGCAAATTACTCTTTTAATTAGCCTGAATTGATCAGAAAGGTTACCAAAGTAGCTTGCACTTAAGCAGAAATAAGAGATACAATTGAATTCTTGGGAATTTGCTGGAGACGAAAGACGGGGGGGGGGGGGGGGGAGGAGAAAGTACCAGACTGCGGGAAATCAAAAGGAGTGTTAAATTTCACTGCTCACAAAACTGCCAGGTGTAATTTTGGGCACCTCTCCTTTTGGTTCTTTTTATTCCAGATTTTCCATAAACAGAAGGACAAGGTGAAAATGGATTTTCATCATCAATGCTTAAAGGTTCAAGATGGCTCTCGATTCATTGATTGACTGAACCGCTTCTCGATTGACTGAACTGCTTGATCGACTCAATCCAGCCCAAGGGCAAATGTTTGCTAGAGCTGAGTAAAACCTACCCATTGATGGGAAATGAAGAGTAGATGCTTCAGCACAATTTTTGTTTCTTCTTCCTTTAAAAGACTGTCCTGCAGAGATTTTGGGGAGTGGTGGTGGAGAGGGGTGCCTTTAAGTCAGATTTGATTCCTGGATCTTGCCGGGATTAGTTCCTGCAGTTTTCTTGACAAGATTTTGAAAATGGTCTGCCATGGTGAGGGTGGGTGGGGGTTCCAGAGGAATACGACGCAACTGAGCCTGGATATTATGCGTGAGAGAAAGCTGTGAAGACAGCCTCTCCTTAATAGTTCCCAGGCTATATTGTGGATGTAATATAGTTGAGTGTTTACCTTGGCAAGATTCTGTCTATAGGTTTGAAACAACAAATAGCTTGGAAGAATCACCATGTGTCCTGGGTTTGGGTAGTGGCTGAGGAATCCTGGGAATTGAAGTCCACACAGGGTGGCTGAAGAATTCTGGGAGTTGGAGTCCATGCATGATGTGATGGAATGTAGTAAGGAGGTGAATCCATAGGAGGAAACGGAGTGCACTTCAGAAAAGTAAGATGCAACTCAAGCCAGCTATTACGTGCAAGAGAAAGAAAGCGAGGACAGCCTGTTCCTAATAGTTCTCAGAGTGTATTGAAGAGGCAGAGAGTTGAATGTTCAGCCTGTCAAGATTCTGTCTACAGGTGGGAAACAATAAGGAACTATGCTTGAAAGAATTGTCACATATCATTCTTTGCTTTGGGCCTGACAGATTCATTCAACTACAAGATTGTCAGAATAGGTTTAAGAAATTATGAGCCGCAGTGGTTAGATTGCAGCACTGAAGGCTACTTCTGCTGACTGCCGGCTGCCAGCAATTTGGCAGTTCAAATCTCACCAGGCACAAGGTTGACTCAGCCTTCCATCCTTCCGAGGTGGGTAAAATGAGAACCCCGATTGTTGGGGGCAAAGGGCTGACTCTGTAAGCCGCTCAGAGAGAGCTAAAAAGCACTGTGAAGTGGTATATAAGTCTTAAGTGCTGTTGCTATAGGCTTAAAGAAGTTAACTTAGGCACATCCTTAGGCGCATCCTGCCCCATACATGCCTGCGACCAATCCGCTCACACAGAGAGGGACTTCTCCGGGTGCCGTCCGCTAAACAGTGTCGGGGGGCGACACCCAGGAGCAGGGCCTTCTCTGTGATGGGCCCAGCCCTGTGGAATGACCTCCCCCTTGACATCAGGATTACTTCCGATCTCCGCTCCTTCCGTGTAAAGCTCAAGACCCACCTCTTTCAACTGTCTGGCCTGGCTCAACCGTAGTTTATCCTTTTCCTCCTGACAGTCCTTTTTAAATTGTATTTTATCATGGGATATTTTAATGGCCAATTTTAATTTTCTATTATTACTATTAATGTGATATATGTTTGATTACTACCTCCTCCATGTATGTATATGTATGTATATGTGTGTATCTGTATGTCTATATGTATGTATGTATATTTTTTATTGTACGCCGCCCCGAGTCCCCTGGGGAGAGGGAGCGGCTATCAAATTAAAAATTTGAATTTGAATTTGACATTACTTTGCAAGCCCAAAACTCAAACTCTTTGATGTTCTATTTGAATGTCACACTTTTGGTGGGAGGTCCTTCTTGGTTTGGAGTCCGACATTCAGAGCCTTCAAAAATAAATGTTAATGTGTACATGGCTACATAGCAATAGCACTTGGACGTATATACTGCTTTACAGTGCTTTACAGCCCTCTCTAAGTGATTTACAGAGTCAGCCTATTGCAAACCCCAACAATCTGGGTCCTATTGCCCCTTCCTTCCTTCCTTCCTTCCTTCCTTCCTTCCTTCCTTCCTTCCTTCCTTCCTAGCTCTTAGACTTATCTACCTCTTCACAGTGCTTTCCAGCCCCCTCTAAGCAGTTTAAGCAGAAGGAAGGGAGGGAGGGAGGAAGGAATGACAATAGCAATACCAATTAGTCTTATATACCACTTTACAGTGTTTTATAGACCTCTCTAAGTGGTTTACAGAGTCAACCCATTGCCCCTTCCTTCCTTCCTTCCTTCCTTCCTTCCTTCCTTCCTTCCTTCCTTCCTTCCTTCCTTCCTAACTCTTAGACTTATCTACTGCTCTCTAAGCAGTTTAAGCAGAAGGATGGGAGGGGGGGAAGAAGGAAGAAAAGAAGGAAGGAAAGAAGGACAATAGCAATACCACTTAGTCTTATATACTACTTTACAGTGCTTTAGAGCTGTTTACAAAGCTGTAAAGCTGTTTACAGCCTCTTGCCCCCAACAATCTGAGTCCTCATTTTACCAACCTTGGAAAGATGGAAGGCTGAGTCAACCTTTTATTAAAATGAATGTAACTGAAATATAACTCATCAGTTGCCACAATCAAAAGCTAGGCTAATAATTCAGCCAAAGAGGAGGTTACGAAAAAGGTCTACGACCTTTCCTTGTACCTTCGGATCCGCTCCCTGCCGAGCTGAAAAGCAGGCATCCATCAGAAGGCAAACAGCTTATCTGCAAAAGTGCATCAAAATGCCTGGCCTACGAGCAAAACCGCAAGCGCCTCCGAGGTCATAAATCTATATTATGCCTGCGCACACATGGGCATTCGTCTTTGTTGTTCAGCACACCTACACTCGCTGGAGAATTCATTAGCGGAATGACACACTCACGCGGCGGTGCGATAAATTAATGTTTGGCCTGGAGGAATGTCATTGATTTTGGCTGCGGCGGTGGGATGCACAGGGTTTGCCCATCATTTCGATCATAATAGCGCTGCCAGCTTCAAAGAAGGATTAAAAGCTGACTCTTATGGCGACAAGGAGAAAGTAGGATACCCTCAGGGTGGCACTTTCCATGTTCTCATTTTAAAGAGCTCGTTAGAGCCACAAGCTAGCCTGGATGTTCTTCCAGTGCATAAAAATATCTCCCAAGAGCATGAAGCCGATTCCTCATCCCGATAAAATCCCTTTTATTGAGGTGAAAGGGAATTCCTCTCCAGCAAAGTTCTGGCCAACAGTCTTTCATGTTCTTTTCACAACTCCAGACCTTTAGCAGGCTTGGAGAGCTGCCAGGCCGATATCTTCAAAACGCCATGCTGTAGCAGCAATTCCTTGGCAAGGAGTCAGGAACAGATCTTCACCCGAATGAATTGAACTAATTGTCTCCTGCAAACTCCACTCCCCTTTTGCTCCTCTTTTATTCCCTAGGGAGGGGACATTCACCATCTGCCTGTGGTTTTACTCACGAGTCGGCCCTTGTTCCTCAGCCGTTCCCTTCTCCTGGCAGCTCTGCACATGCGCACACTTGGAAGAGGCTCCAGCTGTTCTTCTGCCCCACTGATCTCTGACTCCAAAGGCAGCTGATAACTGTCAGACAGTCCTGGCCCCCATCTCTACCTCCGACACAGAGTCCTCATCAGAGCCTTCCCCAGACTCCAGGACTGGCCCAGGTTCCTCCCCAACCTCTTCACTGTCTGAGTCTGTTGCCAGCTCTGCTGGCTGCTGGCAGGCCACAACAATGGGGTGTGACCTGATTCATTCAGCAGGCCACAAACCCATCACTCACCCACCTCGGAAGGATGGAAGACTGTCAACCTTAAGCCTGGATTCGAACTGCCAAATTGCAGGCAGCCAGCAGTCAGGAGAAGTAGCCTGCAGTACTGCACTCTGACCACTGGGCCACCGAGGCCATTCATATGTATATGTGTTTTATGGATGGAAAAACTGTGATAATATCAGTATGTATTCTTGGTGGCTCCTGCAATGGACAATTTAACAAGCTTCTGGGGTCATACACACCATCGCCTGAATGAAAGATATTTCAGCATTGAGAAATTATTTGGCTGAAAAATGAACCCCGAAAGGAGCTGATAAAACCTCCGTTAAGCTGGGTAAATGTAAGCAAAATTCTCAGCCTTTGTTAGCTAAACCAATTGGGGTTTTCGCTAATAGACTGCCCTTTATCTACACAGCTGTTGAGACTAATATGAAATACGCTTTTTCTATGGCAATATCTCAATTAAAAGTTGTTAGACCGTTCTTTCAATCGTTTTATGGCAGAAACACTCCTTTAATCAAATTTGGGAAAAGCGGAACGAAGAATTGGGTGAGACACCGCAGGGTATGAAAAGCAAAAGGCTTTTTAGAGTTTTTTTTAAAAAAATATTGTTAATTTTTTGCTAATTATATTTCTTAGTGCTTAATACACATTGTATTGTCTGGGTATTTAATTTCCTTAACAATACATACAGTAGTGGCCAAAAATGTGGAAACCTTTTGGGAAAAGTGTATTTTTGAGATGTGTTGGCTAATAACACCACTTTTTGGGGGGAATAGCACCATAAAACTGAGCGGTGGCTCAGTGGCTAAGATGCTGAGCTTGTCAATCAGACAGTTTAACTGTTCGAATCCCTAGCGCCGCCTAACGGAGTGAGCTCCCGTTACTTTTCCCAGCTTCTACCAACCTAGCAGTTCGAAAGCACGTAAAAACGCAAGGAGAAAAATAGGGACCACCTTTGGTGGGAAGGGAACAGCGTTCTGTGCGCCTTTGGCATTGAGTCATGCTAGCCACATGACCACGGAGATGTCTTCGGACAGCGCTGGCTCTTCGGCTTTGAAATGGAGATGAGCACCGCCCCCTAGAGTCGGGAACGACTAGCACATATGTGCGAGGGGAACCTTTACCTTACCATAAAATTATATATCAATGGAAAGATAATTCAATCAAGAATGTAATGCAATGAAGTTTGTTCAATATCTGTATTCTGTGAAAAGTTATAGCCAGCGATAAAACCCAGTTAATAGAAGCAGTCATTCAATCTTGGTTTCACATTATAACAGCCACAGAGCTAAAAGACTTGGTTCACTCCATGGGAAGACGTTGTAAGGCCATAATTCATGCTAAAGGTTACTCAACTAAGTATTAACTGACGTGGTGATCATTTTTGTATATTTCATTTTTTTTCTAAGGTGATCATTTTTGTATATCTCGTTTTTTCTACATGGTTCACTTTTCTTCTTTATAACTGCTATTCTAATAGCAAATCCTTCATAAAAGTTATTGCTTTACATTCTTGATTAAATTATCTTCCCATGGATATATAATTTTATGGTACTACTAAAAAAGATTTGGTGTTATTAGCCATCAAACCTCAAAATACTGTACACTTTCCTCAAAAGGTTTGCACAATTTTGACCACCACTGTATTATGTTCTATGCATTGTTTAGAGGACTTCTATGGTAAAGATTGTGTGTTGGCACCACCGTTGATGGTTTTCAGCATTGAGTAAGATGACCTCCAAACTTTTCTCCAACTCTGTAATGAAATAGCATAGCCCTCCTGTAGGAGGAAGCAATGAAAATATTTTTTTAATTAAATTTTTCAACCTCCTATGCTTCTGTCCAATTATCCTTCTTTGCCTGAAGCCATAAATTACTATCCTAAAACTGCAGGAATAAGATACAGAAATTGGCGAAGAGACGAGAACTCACCTTGCTATCAATTATAACTAGGCTACAATATATATTTTTTAGCTATTTTTGTTCATTCCAGCTATTTCTGAAGAACTGTCTCAGATCTGTGATATGCAGTGTGAAACTGTACTCAGATGCATTCGTATAGTATACACAGCATCGTTCCTACTGGAATTAATTTTGAAAAGATGGAAAGTCATCCTGGTTTTTTTCTTTTTTAAATTCTGCTATTAGGCAAGACAAGTTTTTGAATGTCAGGATATTAAGTTAATATTCTGAGCAAACAATTGCCCTTACAAATGAAATGGCTCTGTTGCAAGAGATGTCACAGTTAACCTTACAGAAAAAGATGCTCAGAAAATTACCATTTATTGAGACAGCACCTTCTAAAAAAACAGTAGCAGTGCTGTTACATTGTGTGATTTTTAAAAAAATGGTTGGGAAATCCATTATTTGCAAAACGCAGCAATACTCTTAATATATCCTTTCTTCTCTGCTCGATTTCTAATCAAATTTCTTCTCTTGTTTGGGCTGTCTGAGAAGAGAACAGCCTGGAGAATTGCAAGTGCTGACACTTTCCAAATTAGTGTTTTGATATTTACTACCAACTGGGCTTTGCGACTTCCTGTATGTTCCTAGGACCTTGTATTTTATTCAGAAGAGTTTTAGTCATCCAGATCAGTAGCCATTTAAATGAAGGTAAAGGTAAAGGTTCCCCTTGCACATATGTGCTAGTTGTTCCCGACTCTAGGGGGCGGTGCTCATCTCCGTTTCAAAGCTGAAGAGCCAGCACTGTCTGAAGACTTCTCCATGGTCATGTGGCCGGCATGACTCAATGCCAAAGACGCACGGAACGCTGTTACCTGTTGTATCATATGATGCTTGATGAATGTATTTTTATGTACACTGAGAGCTTATGCACCCAAGACAAATTCCTTCTGCGTCCAATAAACCTATTCTATTCTATTCTATTCTATTCTCTTCACTTCTCTTCTCTTCTCTTCTCTTCTATTCTATTCTATTCTATTCTATTCTATTCTTAGTCTATCCTTATTCTATTCTGTTTTCTATCATTCTTTTCTCTTCTCCTGTGTTCTCTTTTCTTCTTTCTATTCTATTCTGTTTTCTATCATTCTATTCTATTCTATTCTTAGTCTATTCTTAGTCTATCCTTATTCTATTCTGTTTTCTATCATTCTTTACTCTTCTCTTCTGTTTTCTCTTCTTTCTCTTCTCTTCTGTTTTCTATCATTCTATTCCATTCCATTCCATTCCACTCCATTCCATACTATTCTATTCTTATTCTATTCTGTTTTCTATCATTCTCTATTCTGTTCTGTTGTCTTCTGTTCTGTTCTGTTCTCTTCTATTCCATTCCATTCTATTCTATTCTGTTTTCTATCATTCTATTCTATTCTATTCTATTATTCTATTCTATTCTATTCTATTCTATTCTATTCTATTATTCTATTCTAGGCAATGAGTACTGTGGATCTTTCAGCTTTCTAAGTCTTGTAAGAGTATGATTTCCCTCCTTTTTACCATTTGCGCATGCCGCCATCTCTTTAGGATTTAAGGGATCGGTTGCAGGAACCCCCGGCGAAGGCTTCCAACTGTGAGGTCCTGCTTCTACACGATTTTGATGCCCGCGGTCATTAATTCCTCAAATTCCTCATCTTCCTGAGCCCTATCAATTTCTCTAACGCTTCAAATGCTACTTTGTTATTCGGAAACGCAACGGCGGCTCTTCGCAGGGTTCCGAGGTTTCAAATGAAAGATTAGCAGCCCGAGCATTAAATCGGCATCTTCCCCCCCTCTCCCCCACCTCCCAAACTCCCGGGAAGATTTGCACTAGTTATTTATAAGCCTGGCAGTATTATCAGGTGGACCAAGAGAATCCCGCCGCACGCTGGCATTCTGAAGGTAGCCCTGGGGACCCTTGTAAGCGAAAGCAGAACTTCAAAAGGGAACACAGTCAGCCTGCTGGGTTTAATTAAAAATCTCAAAGGGTTTGGGCTAAGCCGGTATGGCACTCCTGCATCAACCTGACTGTCACATCCACCGGGGAAAAAATATTAATCCCGATCCAATCATCCTAGAAGAAAAAGAACGGAGCTGCCCCCAGGAAACCCCCATCGACTGCGTCACACCCAGAATTTCAAAAAGCCAGACATGCTGAAAGAGGTTATAAAAAAAAAAAAGGGGGGGGGGAGAAAAAAGAAAAAGGGAAAGGAATGATGCCTTGCAACCACAAAACAAGAAAAGGCAACGAAAATCAGAACACCAAATACAAGCTGGGCGGATACGACCTCGTAGACGACCCTCACTCTGTCAAGGACGTAGGAGCAGTGGTGAGTTCCTACAGGTTCGGCCGGTTCAGTAGTGGTTTCGTGGCCTCGCTCACTGGAATCGGCAGCGACCAGGCATGCCACACCCCCGAACCAGTTCTCCAGGCGGTGCCATCGTGCCGCCATCTTGTTTGTTGCTCCTGCGCATGCACGGAGGAATTTTTATTGCCCTGTGAATGTGCGTGCAGCGAGCATGGGATGCGGCCATGACGGAATTGGCAGGACCCACCCCTGCCTAGGAGTCCTCATCTCAAATGATCGAAGCCCCAGAACTCACAGTAAAAGCATTGCCAAAAAAGCATGAAAAAAGTTGTTAACCTGACTTTGCAAAGCTTCTTCTCCGGTAGCATTGCACTGAAAATTAAGGCATACCAAACCTTTGCCGGACCAATTCTCGAATACAGCTCGTCTGCCTGGAATCCACATTGTACATCAGACATTAACACAATTGAACGCGTCCAGAGATATTTCACGAGAAGAGTACTCTACTCGTCTGCTCACAATAGAATCCCTTATGCCGCCAGGCTTGAAATTCTGGGCTTGGATAACCAGGAACTACGCTGCTTTACGGTCTGACCTAAGTGTAGTACGCAAAATTGTCTGCTGCGACGTTCTACCTGTCAATGACTTCTTCAGCTTCAACCACAATAATGCATGGACAAACAATTGATACAAACTCAACGTAAACTGCTCCAAACTCAATTGCAGATAATACGACTTCAGCAACAGAGTGGTCGATGCCTGGAATGCTCTACCTGACTCCGTTGTTACATCCTCAAACCCCCATGACTTGAACCTTAATCTCTCTATCGTGGATCTCCCTCGTCTTGTACATGGGCAGTCGTTTGTCCGGTATGATGTAAGGTCTCCTGTTTGAGCAGGGAGTTGGACTAGAAAACCTCTAAGGTCCCTTCCAAATGTTTTATTCTAGGTTCTAAGCATAAAGATTGGAAGCATCAAGAGACACTGGCTCATCTATGAATGAGTCAGCAGCCTTGTCATTCACCAGCCAGAGGTACACCTTACATACGTAGGTAAAACGCTCGCCCGCATCCAAGCAAAATAGAAGTGACTTGTGTGTCTTTCAACATAACAGCAAGGCAATGACCTTCCTTTTCAAGAAGGAATATTTGATCCGGCACACGCTGAGGCTTTCAGGAGCTGCTACATTATCAGTTAACGCAACAAAAGGAACAGTTCAGAGTTTAAATTCAGCGTAGGTAAACCACAAGACTATTAGAAATGGTTCTAGCAGAACGGGGACCCTTCAAGAAAGGAAAAGGAAAGAAGGAAGGAAGAAAGCCAAGCAGTCACTGTTCAAAAGACCACAACATCTTATTATTCTAAGACCAAGGGGGGAATCAAATCAAGAACAAAGCAATGGCAGCCCTTTTATGAAGAAAAATAAATAAATAAGTTTGAGAGATCCATAAGTAGTCAAAGGACAAGTGGCTTGCGTGTAGAAGGCACGCGAGGGAGGTGCAAAAATAGCAGCCGATTCCTGAGCCTTCAAAGAAGCTGACAATTTCCAGGAACATCACCACATTCTGCCATGTTCTCAGGAGGGTCTACTTAAAATTTGACACTATTGTCCCGAGATTTAGCTTTGTCTCCTTCGCCTTCTCCAAGATAAAGAAATGTGTGATGCTTGAGTGGACTTCAGACCAATGCAGGACTCCTTTTTGTCCAATGGGGTGTTGTTTTCATCCAAGCAATCTTTCTTTGAAAGTAAGCTTAAGGACGCTCGCACGTGCAAGAAAATAAAATGAAATCAGCAACCATTTGACTTGAAATGATACACACACACACACACACACATATACACACCCTTCTCTTACTACATGCCAGGCCTCAGGAACAAGAAAGAAACACGGAGTTGCTTCGGAGAAGTGTCCTTTATTGTTCCTCACCTAGAGACAGAATCGTGCCAGACTAAAGCAATTACAGGCAATCGATGACTTATAACCACAATTAGGACCGGAATCCTGGTGTGGCAACTCTGGAGATGCGCAAAGATGGCTCCAGGGTTGACAGGTTTGTAAGTCATTGTGGTTGTAAGTCAAGGCAGCACATGATCAGATCCAACTTTTCCAACCAATTTTTACAGCGGTTGTTAAGTGAATCTCATGGATGTTAGGTCCAAATCCACTCCCCAATGGGTTTTTTTTTTGACACTCAAACAACTGGTTGTAAGTCAAGAACTATCCATGTATGCATTACTAAAGATCTACTCTAGGAATCACTAGGGAGTTCATTTAACAACCGCCACAAAAAATGGTCATAAACATTGGGGACATAGACACTTACGAGCTCCTGGCTCACTTCACTTCTTGTTAATGTTGTGGCCTGCCAGCAGCCAATGGAGCTGGCAGCAGATTCGGACAGTGAGGAGGTTGGGGAGGAACATGGGCCAGTCCTGGAGTCTGGGGAAGGCTCTGATGAGGGCTCTGTGTCGGAGGCAGAGAGGGGGCCAGAGCCGTATGCCAGTTATCAGCTGCCTTCAGAGTCGGACATCAGTGGGGCAGAAGAACAGCTGGAGTTTATTCCCGGTGTGCGCATGGCAGAGTTACCAGACGAAGGGAACAGCTAAAGAACAGGGGTTGACTTGGGAGTAAGGCCACAGGTGGATGATGAATGGCCCCTCCCAGAGGATATAAAAGAGGAGTGAAAGGGGAGTGGAGTTTGCAGGAGACCATTAGTTCGTTTAATTGATCAGTGGGGCAGAATACCAGCTGGAGCCTGTTCCCAGTGTACGAATGCACAGAGTTGCCAGACGAAGGGAACAGCTAAAGAACAGGAGTCGACCCTGCTCACTCCAGGGTACACGGGTAAAAATTAAGCTAGGGTGGGGATGGGAGGTAGGGGGTGGAGCGGCCCTACTACATCTTCAGACATTTGCAGCCAGGCTTCGCACACCCCAACACCTGCCTTGCTGGCCCATTTCTTCCGATTCCAGAGCTCTGTTATCGGTTGCAGAGGCCTTCAGGAAAGCCTTGTTGGCCACAGAAGAAATTCCTTTTTCTGTCTGTCTGTCTGTCTGTCTGTCTGTCTGTCTGTCTGTCTGTCTGTCTGTCTATCTATCTATCTATCTATCTATCTATCTATCTATCTATCTATCTCTATCATCTATCTAACCTGTTTATCTATCTATCATCTATCTATCTACCTATCTACCTATCATCCATCCATCCATCCATCATCCATCCATCCATCCATCCATCCATCCATCTATCTATCTATCTATCTATCTATCTATCTAGTTGGTTGGTCTTTTTGTCTGTCCATCCATCTATCCTTCCACCCATCCATCTATCTACCTTATCTATCTGTCTGTCCTGAAGGCCTCTGATACTGAAAAGGAAGCCGGAGGCCAAACACACA